>NW_025767108.1:600000-965649 GCF_003918875.1 Haliotis rubra | reverse complement strand
CCCTGACCTTTGACCTTCTAGATGAAAAGCGTCTTCGAGAAAAAGAAAAATGGTAAGGATACGCAAAAGAAACACCTTTTGACGTTGACGTTGACCTTGACCTTCACTTTTGACGTTGACCTTGACCTTGACGTTGACCTTGACCTTGACCCTGACCTTTGACCTTCTAGATGAAAAGCGTCTTCGAGAAAAAGAAAAATGGTAAGGATACGCAAAGAAACACCTTTTTTGACGTTGACGTTGACCTTGACCTTCACTTTTGACCTTGACCTTGACGTTGACCTTGACCCTGACCCTGACCTTTGACCTTCTAGATGAAAAGCGTCTTCGAGAAAAAGAAAAAATGGTAAGGATACGCAAAGAAACACCTTTTTGACGTTGACGTTGACCTTGACCTTCACTTTTGACGTTGACCTTGACCTTGACGTTGACCTTGACCTTGACCCTGACCTTTGACCTTCTAGATGAAAAGCGTCTTCGAGAAAAAGAAAAAATGGTAAGGATACGCAAAGAAACACCTTTTTGACGTTGACGTTGACGTTGACCTTGACCTTCACTTTTGACGTTGACCTTGACCTTGACGTTGACCTTGACCTTGACCCTGACCTTTGACCTTCTAGATGAAAAGCGTCTTCGAGAGAAAAAGAAAAAATGGTAAGGATACGCAAAGAAACACCTTTTTGACGTTGACGTTGACCTTGACCTTGACCTTCACTTTTGACGTTGACGTTGACCTTGACCGTTGACCTTTGACCTTGACCTTGACCCTGACCTTTGACCTTCTAGATGAAAAGCGTCTTCGAGAAAAAGAAAAATGGTAAGGATACGCAAAGAAACACCTTTTGACGTTGACGTTGACCTTGACCTTCACTTTTGACGTTGACCTTGACCTTGACGTTGACCTTGACCTTGACCCTGACCTTTGACCTTCTAGATGAAAAGCGTCTTCGAGAAAAAGAAAAAATGGTAAGGATACGCAAAGAAACACCTTTTTGACGTTGACGTTGACCTTGACCTTCACTTTTGACGTTGACCTTGACCTTGACGTTGACCTTGACCTTGACCCTGACCTTTGACCTTCTAGATGAAAAGCGTCTTCGAGAAAAAGAAAAATGGTAAGGATACGCAAAGAAACACCTTTTTGACGTTGACGTTGACCTTGACCTTCACTTTTGACGTTGACCTTGACCTTGACGTTGACCTTGACCTGACCCTGACCTTTGACCTTCTAGATGAAAAGCGTCTTCGAAAAAAAAAAAAAATGGTAAGGATACGCAAAGAAACACCTTTTTGACGTTGACGTTGACCTTGACCTTCACTTTGACGTTGACGTTGACCTTGACCTTGACCTTGACCTTGACCCTGACCTTTGACCTTCTAGATGAAAAGCGTCTTCGAAAAAGAAAAAATGGTAAGGATACGCAAAGAAACACCTTTTTGACGTTGACGTTGACCTTGACCTTCACTTTTGACGTTGACCTTGACCTTGACCTTGACCTTGACCTTGACCCTGACCCTGACCTTTCTTCTAGATGAAAAGCGTCTTCGAGAAAAAGAAAAAATGGTAAGGATACGCAAAGAAACACCTTTTGACGTTGACGTTGACCTTGACCTTCACTTTTGACGTTGACTTGACCTTGACCTTGACCTTGACCTTGACCTTGACCCTGACCTTTGACCTTCTAGATGAAAAGCGTCTTCGAGAAAAAGAAAAAATGGTAAGGATACGCAAAGAAACACCTTTTTGACGTTGACGTTGACCTTGACCTTCACTTTTGACGTTGACCTTGACCTTGACCTTGACGTTGACCTTGACGTTGACCTTGACCCTGACCTTTGACCTTCTAGATGAAAAGCGTCTTCGAGAAAAAGAAAAAATGGTAAGGATACGCAAAGAAACACCTTTTTGACGTTGACGTTGACCTTGACCTTCACTTTTGACGTTGACCTTGACCTTGACCTTGACCTTGACCTTGACCCTGACCTTTGACCTTCTAGATGAAAAGCGTCTTCGAGAAAAAGAAAAAATGGTAAGGATACGCAAAGAAACACCTTTTTGACGTTGACGTTGACCTTGACCTTCACTTTGACGTTGACCTTGACCTTGACGTTGACCTTGACCCTGACCTTTGACCTTCTAGATGAAAAGCGTCTTCGAGAAAAAGAAAAAATGGTAAGGATACGCAAAAAACACCTTTTTGACGTTGACGTTGACCTTGACCTTCACTTTTGACGTTGACCTTGACCTTGACGTTGACCTTGACCTTGACCTTGACCCTGACCTTTGACCTTCTAGATGAAAAGCGTCTTCGAGAAAAAGAAAAATGGTAAGGATACGCAAAGAAACACCTTTTTGACGTTGACGTTGACCTTGACCTTCACTTTTGACGTTGACCTTGACCTTGACCTTGACCTTGACCCTGACCCTGACCTTTGACCTTCTAGATGAAAAGCGTCTTCGAGAAAAAGAAAAAATGGTAAGGATACGCAAAGAAACACCTTTTTTGACGTTGACGTTGACCTTGACCTTCACTTTTTTGACGTTGACGTTGACCTTGACCTTGACCTTGACCTTGACCCTGACCTTTGACCTTCTAGATGAAAAGCGTCTTCGAGAAAAAGAAAAAATGGTAAGGATACGCAAAGAAACACACTTTTTTGACGTTGACGTTGACCTTGACCTTCACTTTTGACGTTGACCTTGACCTTGACCTTGACCTTGACCTTGACCCTGACCTTTGACCTTCTAGATGAAAAGCGTCTTCGAGAAAAAGAAAAAATGGTAAGGATACGCAAAGAAACACCTTTTTTGACGTTGACGTTGACCTTGACCTTCACTTTTGACGTTGACCTTGACCTTGACCTTGACCTTGACCTTGACCCTGACCTTTGACCTTCTAGATGAAAAGCGTCTTCGAGAAAAAGAAAAAATGGTAAGGATACGCAAAGAAACACCTTTTTTTGACGTTGACGTTGACCTTGACCTTCACTTTTGACGTTGACCTTGACCTTGACGTTGACCTTGACCTTGACCCTGACCTTTGACCTTCTAGATGAAAAGCGTCTTCGAGAAAAAGAAAAAATGGTAAGGATACGCAAAGAAACACCTTTTTTGACGTTGACGTTGACCTTTTGACCTTGACTTTTGACGTTGACCTTGACCTTGACGTTGACCTTGACCTTGACCCTGACCTTTGACCTTCTAGATGAAAAGCGTCTTCGAGAAAAAGAAAAATGGTAAGGATACGCAAAGAAACACCTTTTTGACGTTGACGTTGACCTTGACCTTCACTTTTGACGTTGACCTTGACCTTGACCTTGACCTTGACCCTGACCCTGACCTTTGACCTTCTAGATGAAAAGCGTCTTCGAGAAAAAGAAAAAATGGTAAGGATACGCAAAGAAACACCTTTTTTGACGTTGACGTTGACCTTGACCTTCACTTTTGACGTTGACGTTGACCTTGACCTTGACCTTGACCTTGACCCTGACCTTTGACCTTCTAGATGAAAAGCGTCTTCGAAAAAAGAAAAATGGTAAGGATACGCAAAGAAACACCTTTTTGACGTTGACGTTGACCTTGACCTTCACTTTTGACGTTGACCTTGACCTTGACCTTGACCTTGACCTTGACCTTGACCCTGACCTTTGACCTTCTAGATGAAAAGCGTCTTCGAGAAAAAAAAAAAAATGGTAAGGATACGCAAAGAAACACCTTTTGACGTTGACGTTGACCTTGACCTTCACTTTTGACGTTGACCTTGACCTTGACCTTGACCTTGACCTTGACCCTGACCTTTGACCTTCTAGATGAAAAGCGTCTTCGAGAAAAAGAAAAAATGGTAAGGATACGCAAAGAAACACCTTTTTGACGTTGACGTTGACCTTGACCTTCACTTTTGACTTTTTTGACGTTGACCTTGACCTTGACCCTGACCTTTGACCTTCTAGATGAAAAGCGTCTTCGAGAAAAAGAAAAATGGTAAGGATACGCAAAGAAACACCTTTTTTGACGTTGACGTTGACCTTGACCTTCACTTTTGACGTTGACCTTGACCTTGACCTTGACCTTGACCTTGACCTTGACCCTGACCTTTGACCTTCTAGATGAAAAGCGTCTTCGAGAAAAAGAAAAAATGGTAAGGATACGCAAAGAAACACCTTTTTGACGTTGACGTTGACCTTGACCTTTGACTTTTGACGTTGACCTTGACCTTGACCTTGACCTTGACCCTGACCTTTGACCTTCTAGATGAAAAGCGTCTTCGAGAAAAAGAAAAAATGGTAAGGATACGCAAAGAAACACCTTTTTGACGTTGACGTTGACCTTGACCTTCACTTTGACGTTGACGTTGACCTTGACGTTGACCTTGACCTTGACCCTGACCTTTGACCTTCTAGATGAAAAGCGTCTTCGAGAAAAAGAAAAAATGGTAAGGATACGCAAAGAAACACCTTTTGACGTTGACGTTGACCTTGACCTTCACTTTTTGACTTGTTGACCTTGACCTTGACGTTGACCTTGACCTTGACCCTGACCTTTGACCTTCTAGATGAAAAGCGTCTTCGAGAAAAAGAAAAAATGGTAAGGATACGCAAAGAAACACCTTTTTGACGTTGACGTTGACCTTGACCTTCACTTCACTTTGACGTTGACCTTGACCTTGACCTTGACCTTGACCTTGACCCTGACCTTTGACCTTCTAGATGAAAAGCGTCTTCGAGAAAAAGAAAAATGGTAAGGATACGCAAAGAAACACCTTTTTGACGTTGACGTTGACCTTGACCTTCACTTTTGACGTTGACCTTGACCTTGACCTTGACCTTGACCTTGACCCTGACCTTTGACCTTCTAGATGAAAAGCGTCTTCGAGAAAAAGAAAAAATGGTAAGGATACGCAAAGAAACACCTTTTGACGTTGACGTTGACCTTGACCTTCACTTTTGACGTTGACGTTGACCTTGACGTTGACCTTGACCTTGACCCTGACCTTTGACCTTCTAGATGAAAAGCGTCTTCGAGAAAAAGAAAAAATGGTAAGGATACGCAAAGAAACACCTTTTGACGTTGACGTTGACCTTGACCTTCACTTTTGACGTTGACCTTGACGTTGACCTTGACCTTGACCTTGACCTTGACCCTGACCTTTGACCTTCTAGATGAAAAGCGTCTTCGAGAAAAAGAAAAAATGGTAAGGATACGCAAAGAAACACCTTTTTTGACGTTGACGTTGACCTTGACCTTCACTTTTGACGTTGACCTTGACCTTGACCTTGACCTTGACCCTGACCTTTGACCTTCTAGATGAAAAGCGTCTTCGAGAAAAAGAAAAATGGTAAGGATACGCAAAGAAACACCTTTTTGACGTTGACGTTGACCTTGACCTTCACTTTTGACGTTGACCTTGACCTTGACCTTGACCTTGACCTTGACCTTGACCCTGACCTTTGACCTTCTAGATGAAAAGCGTCTTCGAGAAAAAGAAAAAATGGTAAGGATACGCAAAGAAACACCTTTTTTGACGTTGACGTTGACCTTGACCTTCACTTTTGACGTTTGACCTTGACCTTGACCTTGACGTTGACCTTGACCTTGACCCTGACCTTTGACCTTCTAGATGAAAAGCGTCTTCGAGAAAAAAGAAAAATGGTAAGGATACGCAAAGAAACACCTTTTTGACGTTGACGTTGACCTTGACCTTCACTTTCACTTTTGACGTTGACCTTGACCTTGACCTTGACCTTGACCTTGACCCTGACCTTTGACCTTCTAGATGAAAAGCGTCTTCGAGAAAAAAGAAAAATGGTAAGGATACGCAAAGAAACACCTTTTTGACGTTGACGTTGACCTTGACCTTCACTTTTGACGTTGACCTTGACCTTGACCTTGACCTTGACCCTGACCTTGACCTTTGACCTGACCTTTGACCTTCTAGATGAAAAGCGTCTTCGAGAAAAAGAAAAAATGGTAAGGATACGCAAAGAAACACCTTTTTGACGTTGACGTTGACCTTGACCTTCACTTTTGACGTTGACCTTGACCTTGACGTTGACCTTGACCTTGACCCTGACCTTTGACCTTCTAGATGAAAAGCGTCTTCGAGAAAAAGAAAAAATGGTAAGGATACGCAAAGAAACACCTTTTTGACGTTGACGTTGACCTTGACCTTCACCTTCACTTTTGACGTTGACCTTGACCTTGACCTTGACCTTGACCCTGACCTTTGACCTTCTAGATGAAAAGCGTCTTCGAGAAAAAGAAAAAATGGTAAGGATACGCAAAGAAACACCTTTTTTGACGTTGACGTTGACGTTGACCTTGACCTTCACTTTTGACGTTGACCTTGACCTTGACCTTGACCTTGACCCTTGACCCTGACCTTTGACCTTCTAGATGAAAAGCGTCTTCGAGAAAAAGAAAAAATGGTAAGGATACGCAAAGAAACACCTTTTTGACGTTGACGTTGACCTTGACCTTCACTTTTGACGTTGACCTTGACCTTGACGTTGACCTTTGACCCTGACCTTGACCCTGACCTTTGACCTTCTAGATGAAAAGCGTCTTCGAGAAAAAGAAAAAATGGTAAGGATACGCAAAGAAACACCTTTTTGACGTTGACGTTGACCTTGACCTTGACCTTGACTTTTGACGTTGACCTTGACCTTGACCTTGACCTTGACCCTGACCTTTGACCTTCTAGATGAAAAGCGTCTTCGAGAAAAGAAAAATGGTAAGGATACGCAAAGAAACACCTTTTTGACGTTGACGTTGACCTTGACCTTCACTTTTGACGTTGACCTTGACCTTGACCTTGACCTTGACCCTGACCTTTGACCTTCTAGATGAAAAGCGTCTTCGAGAAAAAGAAAAATGGTAAGGATACGCAAAGAAACACCTTTTTGACGTTGACGTTGACCTTGACCTTCACTTTTGACGTTGACGTTGACCTTGACGTTGACCTTGACCTTGACCCTGACCTTTGACCTTCTAGATGAAAAGCGTCTTCGAGAAAAAGAGAAAAATGGTAAGGATACGCAAAGAAACACCTTTTTGACGTTGACGTTGACCTTGACCTTCACTTTTGACGTTGACCTTGACCTTGACCTTGACCTTGACCTTGACCTTGACCCTGACCCTGACCTTTGACCTTCTAGATGAAAAGCGTCTTCGAGAAAAAGAAAAAATGGTAAGGATACGCAAAGAAACACCTTTTTGACGTTGACGTTGACCTTGACCTTCACTTTTGACGTTGACCTTGACCTTGACCTTGACCTTGACCCTGACCTGACCTTTGACCTTCTAGATGAAAAGCGTCTTCGAGAAAAAGAAAAATGGTAAGGATACGCAAAGAAACACCTTTTTTGACGTTGACGTTGACCTTGACCTTCACTTTTGACGTTGACGTTGACCTTGACCTTGACCTTGACCTTGACCCTGACCTTTGACCTTCTAGATGAAAAGCGTCTTCGAGAAAAAGAAAAAATGGTAAGGATACGCAAAGAAACACCTTTTTTGACGTTGACGTTGACCTTGACCTTCACTTTTGACGTTGACCTTGACCTTGACCTTGACCTTGACCTTGACCCTGACCTTTGACCTTCTAGATGAAAAGCGTCTTCGAGAAAAAGAAAAATGGTAAGGATACGCAAAGAAACACCTTTTTTGACGTTGACGTTGACCTTGACCTTCACTTTTGACGTTGACCTTGACCTTGACCTTGACCTTGACCCTGACCTTTGACCTTCTAGATGAAAAGCGTCTTCGAGAAAAAGAAAAAATGGTAAGGATACGCAAAGAAACACCTTTTTGACGTTGACGTTGACGTTGACCTTCACTTTGACCTTCACTTTTGACGTTGACCTTGACCTTGACCTTGACCTTGACCTTGACCCTGACCTTTGACCTTCTAGATGAAAAGCGTCTTCGAGAAAAAGAAAAATGGTAAGGATACGCAAAGAAACACCTTTTTTGACGTTGACGTTGACCTTGACCTTCACTTTTGACGTTGACCTTGACCTTGACCTTGACCTTGACCCTGACCTTTGACCTTCTAGATGAAAAGCGTCTTCGAGAAAAAGAAAAAATGGTAAGGATACGCAAAAAACCTTTTGACGTTGACGTTGACCTTGACCTTCACTTTTGACGTTGACCTTGACCTTGACCTTGACCTTGACCCTGACCTTTGACCTTCTAGATGAAAAGCGTCTTCGAGAAAAAGAAAAAATGGTAAGGATACGCAAAGAAACACCTTTTTGACGTTGACGTTGACCTTGACCTTCACTTTTGACGTTGACCTTGACCTTGACCTTGACCTTGACCTTGACCTTGACCTTCTGACCTTTGACCTTCTAGATGAAAAGCGTCTTCGAGAAAAAGAAAAAATGGTAAGGATACGCAAAGAAACACCTTTTGACGTTGACGTTGACCTTGACCTTCACTTTTTTTGACGTTGACCTTGACCTTGACGTTGACCTTGACCCTGACCCTGACCTTTGACCTTCTAGATGAAAAGCGTCTTCGAGAAAAAAAAAATGGTAAGGATACGCAAAGAAACACCTTTTTGACGTTGACGTTGACCTTGACCTTCACTTTTGACGTTTTGACCTTGACCTTGACCTTGACCTTGACTGACCTGACCTTTGACCTTCTAGATGAAAAGCGTCTTCGAGAAAAAGAAAAAATGGTAAGGATACGCAAAGAAACACCTTTTTGACGTTGACGTTGACCTTGACCTTCACTTTTGACGTTGACCTTGACCTTGACTTGACCTTGACCTTGACCCTGACCTTTGACCTTCTAGATGAAAAGCGTCTTCGAGAAAAAGAAAAAAATGGTAAGGATACGCAAAGAAACACCTTTTTGACGTTGACGTTGACCTTGACCTTCACTTTTGACGTTGACCTTGACCTTGACCTTGACCTTGACCCTGACCTTTGACCTTCTAGATGAAAAGCGTCTTCGAGAAAAAGAAAAAATGGTAAGGATACGCAAAGAAACACCTTTTTGACGTTGACGTTGACCTTGACCTTCACTTTTGACGTTGACCTTGACCTTGACCTTGACCTTGACCTTGACCCTGACCTTTGACCTTCTAGATGAAAAGCGTCTTCGAGAAAAAGAAAAAATGGTAAGGATACGCAAAGAAACACTTTTTGACGTTGACGTTGACCTTGACCTTCACTTTTTGACGTTGACCTTGACCTTGACGTTGACCTTGACCTTGACCCTGACCTTTGACCTTCTAGATGAAAAGCGTCTTCGAGAAAAAGAAAAAATGGTAAGGATACGCAAAGAAACACCTTTTGACGTTGACGTTGACCTTGACCTTCACTTTTGACGTTGACGTTGACCTTGACCTTGACCTTTGACCTTGACCTTGACCCTGACCTTTGACCTTCTAGATGAAAAGCGTCTTCGAGAGAAAAAAAAAATGGTAAGGATACGCAAAGAAAGAAACTTTTGACGTTGACGTTGACGTTGACCTTGACTTTTCACTTTTGACGTTGACCTTGACTTGACCTTGACCTTGACCTTGACCTTGACCTGACCTTTGACCTTCTAGATGAAAAGCGTCTTCGAGAAAAAAAAAAATGGTAAGGATACGCAAAGAAACACCTTTTTTTGACGTTGACGTTGACCTTGACCTTCACTTTTTTGACGTTGACTTGACCTTGACGTTGACCTTGACCCTGACCCTGACCTTTGACCTTCTAGATGAAAAGCGTCTTCGAGAAAAAGAAAAATGGTAAGGATACGCAAAGAAACACCTTTTTGACGTTGACGTTGACCTTGACCTTCACTTTTGACGTTGACCTTGACCTTGACCTTGACCTTGACCTTGACCCTGACCTTTGACCTTCTAGATGAAAAGCGTCTTCGAGAGAAAAAGAAAAATGGTAAGGATACGCAAAGAAACACCTTTTGACGTTGACGACCTTGACCTTCACTTTTGACCTTGACCTTGACTTTGACGTTGACCTTGACCTTGACGTTGACCTTGACCTTGACCCTGACCTTTGACCTTCTAGATGAAAAGCGTCTTCGAGAAAAAAAAAAAAATGGTAAGGATACGCAAAGAAACACACCTTTTTGACGTTGACGTTGACCTTGACCTTCACTTTTGACGTTGACCTTGACCTTGACGTTGACGTTGACCCTTGACCTTTGACCTTCTAGATGACCCTGAGCGTCTTCTAGATGAAAAGCGTCTTCGAGAAAAAAAAAATGGTAAGGATACGCAAAGAAACACCTTTTTGACGTTGACGTTGACCTTGACCTTCACTTTTGACGTTGACCTTGACCTTGACGTTGACCTTGACCTTGACCCTGACCTTTGACCTTCTAGATGAAAAGCGTCTTCGAGAAAAAGAAAAAATGGTAAGGATACGCAAAGAAACACCTTTTTGACGTTGACGTTGACCTTGACCTTCACTTTGACGTTGACGTTGACCTTGACCTTGACCTTGACCTTGACCCTGACCCTGACCTTTGACCTTCTAGATGAAAAGCGTCTTCGAGAAAAAGAAAAAATGGTAAGGATACGCAAAGAAACACCTTTTTGACGTTGACGTTGACCTTGACCTTTGACGTTTTTGACGTTGACGTTGACCTTGACCTTGACCTTGACCTTTGACCCTGACCTTTGACCTTCTAGATGAAAAGCGTCTTCGAGAAAAGAAAAATGGTAAGGATACGCAAAGAAACACCTTTTTTGACGTTGACGTTGACCTTGACCTTCACTTTTGACGTTGACCTTGACCTTGACCTTGACCTTGACCCTGACCTTGACCCTGACCTTTGACCTTCTAGATGAAAAGCGTCTTCGAGAAAAAGAAAAAATGGTAAGGATACGCAAAGAAACACCTTTTTGACGTTGACGTTGACCTTGACCTTCACTTTTTTTGACGTTGACTTGACTTGACCTTGACCTTGACCCTGACCCTGACCTTTGACCTTCTAGATGAAAAGCGTCTTCGAGAGAAAAGAAAAAATGGTAAGGATACGCAAAGAAACACCTTTTTGACGTTGACGTTGACCTTGACCTTCCTTGACGTTGACTTTTGACGTTGACCTTGACCTTGACGTTGACCTTGACCCTGACCCTGACCTTTGACCTTCTAGATGAAAAGCGTCTTCGAGAAAAAGAAAAAATGGTAAGGATACGCAAAGAAACACCTTTTTGACGTTGACGTTGACCTTGACCTTCACTTTTGACGTTGACCTTGACCTTGACCTTGACCGTTGACCTTGACCCTGACCTTTGACCTTTTCTAGATGAAAAGCGTCTTCGAGAAAAAGAAAAATGGTAAGGATACGCAAAGAAACACCTTTTGACGTTGACGTTGACCTTGACCTTCACTTTTGACGTTGACTTGACCTTGACGTTGACCTTGACCTTGACCCTGACCTTTGACCTTCTAGATGAAAAGCGTCTTCGAGAAAAAGAAAAAATGGTAAGGATACGCAAAGAAACACCTTTTTTGACGTTGACGTTGACCTTGACCTTCACTTTTGACGTTGACCTTGACCTTGACGTTGACCTTGACCTTGACCCTGACCTTTGACCTTCTAGATGAAAAGCGTCTTCGAGAAAAAGAAAAATGGTAAGGATACGCAAAGAAACACCTTTTTTTGACGTTGACGTTGACCTTGACCTTCACTTTTGACGTTGACCTTGACCTTGACGTTGACCTTGACCTTGACCCTGACCTTTGACCTTCTAGATGAAAAGCGTCTTCGAGAAAAGAAAAATGGTAAGGATACGCAAAGAAACACCTTTTGACGTTGACGTTGACCTTGACCTTCACCTTCACTTGACGTTGACGTTGACCTTGACCGTTGACCCTGACCTTGACCCTGACCTTTGACCTTCTAGATGAAAAGCGTCTTCGAGAAAAAGAAAAAATGGTAAGGATACGCAAAGAAACACCTTTTTTGACGTTGACCTTGACCTTCACTTTTGACGTTGACCTTGACCTTGACGTTGACCTTGACCTTGACCCTGACCTTTGACCTTCTAGATGAAAAGCGTCTTCGAGAAAAAGAAAAAATGGTAAGGATACGCAAAGAAACACCTTTTGACGTTGACGTTGACCTTGACCTTCACTTTTTTTGACGTTGACCTTGACCTTGACGTTGACCTTGACCTTGACCCTGACCTTTGACCTTCTAGATGAAAAGCGTCTTCGAGAAAAAGAAAAAATGGTAAGGATACGCAAAGAAACACCTTTTTGACGTTGACGTTGACCTTGACCTTCACTTTTGACGACTTTTGACGTTGACCTTGACCTTGACCTTGACCTTGACCTTGACCCTGACCTTTGACCTTCTAGATGAAAAGCGTCTTCGAGAAAAAGAAGAAATGGTAAGGATACGCAAAAAAACACCTTTTTTGACGTTGACGTTGACCTTGACCTTCACTTTTTGACGTTGACCTTGACGTTGACCTTGACCTTGACCTTGACCTTGACCCTGACCTTTGACCTTCTAGATGAAAAGCGTCTTCGAGAAAAAGAAAAATGGTAAGGATACGCAAAGAAACACCTTTTTTGACGTTGACGTTGACCTTGACCTTCACTTTTGACGTTGACCGTTGACCTTGACCTTGACCTTGACCTTGACCTTGACCCTGACCTTTGACCTTCTAGATGAAAAGCGTCTTCGAGAAAAAGAAAAAATGGTAAGGATACGCAAAGAAACACCTTTTTGACGTTGACGTTGACCTTGACCTTCACTTTTGACGTTGACGTTGACCTTGACCTTGACCTTGACCTTGACCTTGACCCTGACCTTTGACCTTCTAGATGAAAAGCGTCTTTCGAAAAAAAGAAAAAATGGTAAGGATACGCAAAGAAACACCTTTTTGACGTTGACGTTGACCTTGACCTTCACTTTTGACGTTGACCTTGACCTTGACCTTGACCTTGACGTTGACCTTGACCTTGACCCTGACCTTTGACCTTCTAGATGAAAAGCGTCTTCGAGAAAAAGAAAAAATGGTAAGGATACGCAAAGAAACACCTTTTTGACGTTGACGTTGACCTTGACCTTCACTTTTGACGTTGACCTTGACCTTGACGTTGACCTTTGACCTTGACCCTGACCCTGACCTTTGACCTTCTAGATGAAAAGCGTCTTCGAAAAAGAAAAATGGTAAGGATACGCAAAGAAACACCTTTTTGACGTTGACGTTGACCTTGACCTTCACTTTTTTGACGTTGACCTTGACCTTGACCTTGACCTTGACCTTGACCCTGACCTTTGACCTTCTAGATGAAAAGCGTCTTCGAGAAAAAGAAAAAATGGTAAGGATACGCAAAGAAACACCTTTTGACGTTGACGTTGACCTTGACCTTCACTTTTGACGTTGACCTTGACCTTGACGTTGACTTGACCTTGACCCTGACCTTTGACCTTCTAGATGAAAAGCGTCTTCGAGAAAAAGAAAAAATGGTAAGGATACGCAAAGAAACACCTTTTTGACGTTGACGTTGACCTTGACCTTCACTTTTGACGTTGACCTTGACCTTGACCCTGACCTTTGACCTTCTAGATGAAAAGCGTCTTCGAGAAAAAGAAAAAATGGTAAGGATACGCAAAGAAACACCTTTTTGACGTTGACGTTGACCTTGACCTTCACTTTTGACGTTGACCTTGACCGTTGACGTTGACCTTGACCTTGACCCTGACCTTTGACCTTCTAGATGAAAAGCGTCTTCGAGAAAAAGAAAAAATGGTAAGGATACGCAAAGAAACACCTTTTTTGACGTTGACGTTGACCTTGACCTTCACTTTTGACGTTGACCTTTGACCTTGACCTTGACCTTGACCCTGACCTTTGACCTTCTAGATGAAAAGCGTCTTCGAGAAAAAGAAAAAATGGTAAGGATACGCAAAGAAACACCTTTTTGACGTTGACGTTGACCTTGACCTTCACTTTGACGTTGACCTTGACCTTTGACGTTGACCTTGACCTTGACCCTGACCTTTGACCTTCTAGATGAAAAGCGTCTTCGAGAAAAAGAAAAAATGGTAAGGATACGCAAAGAAACACCTTTTTTGACGTTGACGTTGACCTTGACCTTCACTTTTGACGTTGACCTTGACCTTGACCTTGACCCTGACCTTTGACCTTCTAGATGAAAAGCGTCTTCGAGAAAAAGAAAAAATGGTAAGGATACGCAAAGAAACACCTTTTTGACGTTGACGTTGACCTTGACCTTCACTTTTGACGTTGACCTTGACCTTGACGTTGACCTTGACCTTGACCCTGACCTTTGACCTTCTAGATGAAAAGCGTCTTCGAGAAAAAGAAAAATGGTAAGGATACGCAAAGAAACACCTTTTTGACGTTGACGTTGACCTTGACCTTCACTTTTGACGTTGACCTTGACCTTGACGTTGACCTTGACCTTGACCCTGACCTTTGACCTTCTAGATGAAAAGCGTCTTCGAGAAAAAGAAAAAATGGTAAGGATACGCAAAGAAACACCTTTTTGACGTTGACGTTGACCTTGACCTTCACTTTTGACGTTGACCTTGACCTTGACGTTGACCTTGACCTTTGACCCTGACCTTTGACCTTCTAGATGAAAAGCGTCTTCGAGAAAAGAAAAAATGGTAAGGATACGCAAAGAAACACCTTTTTGACGTTGACGTTGACCTTGACCTTCACTTTTTGACGTTGACCTTGACCTTGACCTTGACCTTGACCCTGACCTTTGACCTTCTAGATGAAAAGCGTCTTCGAGAAAAAGAAAAAATGGTAAGGATACGCAAAGAAACACCTTTTTGACGTTGACGTTGACCTTGACCTTCACTTTTGACGTTGACCTTGACCTTGACCTTGACCTTGACCTTGACCCTGACCTTTGACCTTCTAGATGAAAAGCGTCTTCGAGAAAAAGAAAAAATGGTAAGGATACGCAAAGAAACACCTTTTTTGACGTTGACGTTGACCTTGACCTTCACTTTTGACGTTTGACCTTGACGTTGACTTGACCTTGACCCTGACCTTTGACCTTCTAGATGAAAAGCGTCTTCGAGAAAAAGAAAAAATGGTAAGGATACGCAAAGAAACACCTTTTTTGACGTTGACGTTGACCTTGACCTTCACTTTTGACGTTGACCTTGACCTTGACCTTGACCTTGACCTTGACCCTGACCTTTGACCTTCTAGATGAAAAGCGTCTTCGAGAAAAAGAAAAAATGGTAAGGATACGCAAAGAAACACCTTTTGACGTTGACGTTGACCTTGACCTTCACTTTTGACGTTGACGTTGACCTTGACCTTGACCTTGACCTTGACCCTGACCCTGACCTTTGACCTTCTAGATGAAAAGCGTCTTCGAGAAAAAGAAAAAATGGTAAGGATACGCAAAGAAACACCTTTTTTGACGTTGACGTTGACCTTGACCTTCACTTTTGACGTTGACCTTGACCTTGACGTTGACCTTGACCCTGACCCTGACCTTTGACCTTCTAGATGAAAAGCGTCTTCGAGAAAAAGAAAAATGGTAAGGATACGCAAAGAAACACCTTTTTGACGTTGACGTTGACCTTGACCTTCACTTTTGACTTTTGACGTTGACCTTGACCTTGACCTTGACCTTGACCTTGACCCTGACCTTTGACCTTTGACCTTCTAGATGAAAAGCGTCTTCGAGAAAAAGAAAAAATGGTAAGGATACGCAAAGAAACACCTTTTTGACGTTGACGTTGACCTTGACCTTCACTTTTGACGTTGACCTTGACCTTGACGTTGACCTTGACCTTGACCCTGACCTTTGACCTTCTAGATGAAAAGCGTCTTCGAGAAAAAGAAAAATGGTAAGGATACGCAAAGAAACACCTTTTTGACGTTGACGTTGACGTTGACTTGACCTTCACTTTTGACGTTGACCTTGACCTTGACCTTGACCTTGACCCTGACCTTTGACCTTCTAGATGAAAAGCGTCTTCGAGAAAAAGAAAAAATGGTAAGGATACGCAAAGAAACACCTTTTTGACGTTGACGTTGACCTTGACCTTCACTTTTGACGTTGACCTTGACCTTGACCTTGACCTTGACCTTGACCCTGACCTTTGACCTTCTAGATGAAAAGCGTCTTCGAGAAAAAGAAAAATGGTAAGGATACGCAAAGAAACACCTTTTTGACGTTGACGTTGACCTTGACCTTCACTTTTGACGTTGACGTTGACCTTGACCTTGACCTTGACCTTGACCTTGACCCTGACCCCTGACCTTTGACCTTCTAGATGAAAAGCGTCTTCGAGAAAAAAAAAATGGTAAGGATACGCAAAGAAACACCTTTTTGACGTTGACGTTGACCTTGACCTTCACTTTTGACGTTGACCTTTGACGTTGACCTTGACCTTGACCCTGACCTTTGACCTTCTAGATGAAAAGCGTCTTCGAGAAAAAGAAAAAATGGTAAGGATACGCAAAGAAACACCTTTTTTGACGTTGACGTTGACCTTGACCTTCACTTTTGACGTTGACCTTGACCTTGACCTTGACCTTGACCTTGACCTTTGACCCTGACCTTTGACCTTCTAGATGAAAAGCGTCTTCGAGAAAAAGAAAAAATGGTAAGGATACGCAAAGAAACACCTTTTTGACGTTGACGTTGACCTTGACCTTCACTTTTGACGTTGACCTTGACCTTGACCTTGACCTTGACCCTGACCTTGACCCTGACCTTTGACCTTCTAGATGAAAAGCGTCTTCGAGAAAAAGAAAAAATGGTAAGGATACGCAAAGAAACACCTTTTTGACGTTGACGTTGACCTTGACCTTCACTTTTGACGTTGACCTTGACCTTGACGTTGACCTTGACCCTTGACCCTGACCTTTGACCTTCTAGATGAAAAGCGTCTTCGAGAAAAAAAAAATGGTAAGGATACGCAAAGAAACACCTTTTTGACGTTGACGTTGACCTTGACCTTCACTTTTTTTGACGTTGACCTTGACCTTGACCTTGACCTTGACCTTGACCCTGACCTTTGACCTTCTAGATGAAAAGCGTCTTCGAGAAAAAAAGAAAAATGGTAAGGATACGCAAAGAAACACTTTTTTTGACGTTGACGTTGACCTTGACCTTCACTTTTGACGTTGTTGACCTTGACCTTGACCTTTGACCTTGACCTTGACCCTGACCTTTGAGATGAAAAGCGTCTTCGAGAAAAAGAAAAAATGGTAAGGATACGCAAAGAAACACCTTTTTGACGTTGACGTTGACCTTGACCTTCACTTTTGACGTTGACGTTGACCTTGACGTTGACCTTGACCTTGACCCTGACCTTTGACCTTCTAGATGAAAAGCGTCTTCGAGAAAAAGAAAAAATGGTAAGGATACGCAAAGAAACACCTTTTTGACGTTGACGTTGACCTTGACCTTCACTTTTGACGTTGACCTTGACCTTGACGTTGACCTTGACCTTGACCCTGACCTTTGACCTTCTAGATGAAAAGCGTCTTCGAAAAAAAAAAAATGGTAAGGATACGCAAAGAAACACCTTTTTGACGTTGACGTTGACCTTGACCTTCACTTTTGACGTTGACCTTGACCTTGACCTTGACCTTGACCCTGACCTTTGACCTTCTAGATGAAAAGCGTCTTCGAGAAAAAGAAAAAATGGTAAGGATACGCAAAGAAACACCTTTTTGACGTTGACGTTGACCTTGACCTTCACTTTTGACGTTGACCTTGACCTTGACGTTGACCTTGACCTTGACCCTGACCTTTGACCTTCTAGATGAAAAGCGTCTTCGAGAAAAAGAAAAAATGGTAAGGATACGCAAAGAAACACCTTTTTGACGTTGACGTTGACCTTGACCTTTTTGACGTTGACCTTGACCTTGACGTTGACCTTGACCTTGACCCTGACCTTTGACCTTCCTAGATGAAAAGCGTCTTCGAAAAAAGAAAAATGGTAAGGATACGCAAAGAAACACCTTTTGACGTTGACGTTGACCTTGACCTTCACTTTTTGACGTTGACGTTGACCTTGACCTTGACCTTGACCTTGACCTTGACCTGACCTTTGACCTTCTAGATGAAAAGCGTCTTCGAGAAAAAGAAAAAAATGGTAAGGATACGCAAAGAAACACCTTTTTGACGTTGACGTTGACCTTGACTTTGACCTTGACCTTGACTTTTGACCTTGACCTTGACCTTGACCTTGACCTTGACCCTGACCTTTGACCTTCTAGATGAAAAGCGTCTTCGAGAAAAAGAAAAATGGTAAGGATACGCAAAGAAACACCTTTTTGACGTTGACGTTGACCTTGACCTTCACTTTTGACGTTGACCTTGACCTTGACCTTGACCTTGACCTTGACCTTGACCCTGACCTTTGACCTTCTAGATGAAAAGCGTCTTCGAGAAAAAGAAAAATGGTAAGGATACGCAAAGAAACACCTTTTGACGTTGACGTTGACCTTGACCTTCACTTTTGACGTTGACCTTGACCTTGACGTTGACCTTGACCTTGACCCTGACCTTTGACCTTCTAGATGAAAAGCGTCTTCGAGAAAAAGAAAAAATGGTAAGGATACGCAAAGAAACACCTTTTGACGTTGACGTTGACCTTGACCTTTTGACTTTTGACGTTGACCTTGACCTTGACCTTGACCGTCTTGACCTTGACCTTGACTGACCTTGACCCTGACCTTTGACCTTCTAGATGAAAAGCGTCTTCGAGAAAAAGAAAAATGGTAAGGATACGCAAAGAAACACCTTTTTGACGTTGACGTTGACCTTGACCTTCACTTTTGACGTTGACGTTGACCTTGACCTTGACCTTGACCTTTGACCTTGACCCTGACCTTTGACCTTCTAGATGAAAAGCGTCTTCGAGAAAAAGAAAAAATGGTAAGGATACGCAAAGAAACACCTTTTTGACGTTGACGTTGACCTTGACCTTCACTTTTGACGTTGACCTTGACCTTGACGTTGACCTTGACCTTGACCTTTGACCTTGACCTTCTAGATGAAAAGCGTCTTCGAGAAAAGAAAAAATGGTAAGGATACGCAAAGAAACACCTTTTTGACGTTGACGTTGACCTTGACCTTCACTTTTGACGTTGACGTTGACCTTGACCTTGACCTTGACCTTGACCTTGACCCTGACCTTTGACCTTCTAGATGAAAAGCGTCTTCGAGAAAAAGAAAAATGGTAAGGATACGCAAAGAAACACCTTTTTGACGTTGACGTTGACCTTGACCTTCACTTTTGACGTTGACCTTGACCTTGACGTTGACCTTGACCTTGACCTTCTTTGACCCTGACCTTTGACCTTCTAGATGAAAAGCGTCTTCGAAAAAAAAGAAAAATGGTAAGGATACGCAAAGAAACACCTTTTGACGTTGACGTTGACCTTGACCTTCACTTTTGACGTTGACGTTGACCTTGACGTTGACCTTGACCTTGACCCTTGACCTTGACCCTGACCTTTGACCTTCTAGATGAAAAGCGTCTTCGAGAAAAAGAAAAATGGTAAGGATACGCAAAGAAACACCTTTTTGACGTTGACGTTGACCTTGACCTTCACTTTTGACGTTGACCTTGACCTTGACGTTGACCTTGACCTTGACCCTGACCTTTGACCTTCTAGATGAAAAGCGTCTTCGAGAAAAAGAAAAATGGTAAGGATACGCAAAGAAACACCTTTTTGACGTTGACGTTGACCTTGACCTTCACTTTTGACGTTGACCTTGACCTTGACGTTGACCTTGACCTTGACCCTGACCTTTGACCTTCTAGATGAAAAGCGTCTTCGAGAAAAAGAAAAATGGTAAGGATACGCAAAGAAACACCTTTTTGACGTTGACGTTGACCTTGACCTTCACTTTGACGTTGACGTTGACCTTGACCTTGACCTTGACCTTGACCTTGACCCTGACCTTTGACCTTCTAGATGAAAAGCGTCTTCGAGAAAAAGAAAAATGGTAAGGATACGCAAAGAAACACCTTTTTGACGTTGACGTTGACCTTGACCTTCACTTTTGACGTTGACCTTGACCTTGACGTTGACCTTGACCTTGACCCTGACCTTTGACCTTCTAGATGAAAAGCGTCTTCGAGAAAAAGAAAAAAATGGTAAGGATACGCAAAGAAACACCTTTTTGACGTTGACGTTGACCTTGACCTTCACTTTTGACGTTGACTTTGACCTTGACCTTGACCTTGACCTTGACCTTGACCCTGACCTTTGACCTTCTAGATGAAAAGCGTCTTCGAGAAAAAGAAAAAATGGTAAGGATACGCAAAGAAACACCTTTTTGACGTTGACGTTGACCTTGACCTTCACTTTTGACGTTGACCTTGACCTTGACGTTGACCTTGACCTTGACCTTGACCTTGACCCTGACCTTTGACCTTCTAGATGAAAAGCGTCTTCGAGAAAAAAGAAAAAATGGTAAGGATACGCAAAGAAACACTTTTTGACGTTGACGTTGACCTTGACCTTCACTTTTGACGTTGACCTTGACCTTGACGTTGACCTTGACCTTGACCCTGACCTTTGACCTTCTAGATGAAAAGCGTCTTCGAGAAAAAGAAAAAATGGTAAGGATACGCAAAGAAACACCTTTTTGACGTTGACGTTGACCTTGACCTTCACTTTGACGTTGACCTTGACCTTGACGTTGACCTTGACCCTGACCTTTGACCTTCTAGATGAAAAGCGTCTTCGAGAAAAAGAAAAAATGGTAAGGATACGCAAAGAAACACTTTTTGACGTTGACGTTGACCTTGACCTTCACTTTTGACGTTGACCTTGACCTTGACCTTGACCTTGACCTTGACCCTGACCTTTGACCTTCTAGATGAAAAGCGTCTTCGAGAAAAAGAAAAATGGTAAGGATACGCAAAGAAACACCTTTTTGACGTTGACGTTGACCTTGACCTTCACTTTTGACGTTGACGTTGACCTTGACCTTGACCTTGACCTTGACCCTGACCCCTTTGACCTTCTAGATGAAAAGCGTCTTCGAGAAAAAGAAAAATGGTAAGGATACGCAAAGAAACACCTTTTTTGACGTTGACGTTGACCTTGACCTTCACTTTTGACGTTGACCTTGACCTTGACCTTGACCTTGACCCTGACCTTTGACCTTCTAGATGAAAAGCGTCTTCGAGAAAAAGAAAAAATGGTAAGGATACGCAAAGAAACACCTTTTGACGTTGACGTTGACCTTGACCTTCACTTTTGACGTTGACCTTGACCTTGACGTTGACCTTGACCTTGACCCTGACCTTTGACCTTCTAGATGAAAAGCGTCTTCGAGAAAAAGAAAAATGGTAAGGATACGCAAAGAAACACCTTTTTGACGTTGACGTTGACGTTGACCTTGACCTTCACTTTGACGTTGACCTTGACCTTGACCTTGACCTTGACCCTGACCTTTGACCTTCTAGATGAAAAGCGTCTTCGAGAAAAAGAAAAATGGTAAGGATACGCAAAGAAACACCTTTTTGACGTTGACGTTGACCTTGACCTTCACTTTTGACGTTGACGTTGACCTTGACCTTGACCTTGACCCTGACCTTTGACCTTCTAGATGAAAAGCGTCTTCGAGAAAAAGAAAAAATGGTAAGGATACGCAAAGAAACACCTTTTTTGACGTTGACGTTGACCTTGACCTTCACTTTTGACGTTGACGTTGACCTTGACTTTTGACGTTGACCTTGACCCTTTCCTTGACCTGACCTTTGACCTTCTAGATGAAAAGCGTCTTCGAGAAAAAGAAAAATGGTAAGGATACGCAAAGAAACACCTTTTTGACGTTGACGTTGACCTTGACCTTCACTTTTGACGTTGTTGACCTTGACCTTGACCTTGACCTTGACCCTGACCTTTGACCTTCTAGATGAAAAGCGTCTTCGAGAAAAAGAAAAATGGTAAGGATACGCAAAGAAACACCTTTTTTGACGTTGACGTTGACCTTGACCTTCACTTTTGACGTTGACGTTGACCTTGACCTTGACCTTGACCCTGACCTTTGACCTTCTAGATGAAAAGCGTCTTCGAGAAAAAGAAAAAATGGTAAGGATACGCAAAGAAACACCTTTTTGACGTTGACGTTGACCTTGACCTTCACTTTGACGTTGACCTTGACCTTGACCTTGACCTTGACCCTGACCTTTGACCTTCTAGATGAAAAGCGTCTTCGAGAAAAAGAAAAAATGGTAAGGATACGCAAAGAAACACCTTTTTTTGACGTTGACGTTGACCTTGACCTTCACTTTTGACGTCTTGACGTTGACCTTGACCTTGACCGTTGACCTTGACCTTGACCCCTGACCTTTGACCTTCTAGATGAAAAGCGTCTTCGAGAAAAAGAAAAAATGGTAAGGATACGCAAAGAAACACCTTTTGACGTTGACGTTGACCTTGACCTTCACTTTTGACGTTGACCTTGACCTTGACGTTGACCTTGACCTTGACCCTGACCTTTGACCTTCTAGATGAAAAGCGTCTTCGAGAAAAAGAAAAAATGGTAAGGATACGCAAAGAAACACTTTTTTGACGTTGACGTTGACCTTGACCTTCACTTTTGACCTTGACCTTGACCGTTGACCTTGACCTTGACCCTGACCTTTGACCTTCTAGATGAAAAGCGTCTTCGAGAAAAAGAAAAAATGGTAAGGATACGCAAAGAAACACCTTTTTTGACGTTGACGTTGACCTTGACCTTCACTTTTGACGTTGACCTTGACCTTGACCTTGACCTGACCTTGACCCTGACCTTTGACCTTCTAGATGAAAAGCGTCTTCGAGAAAAAGAAAAAATGGTAAGGATACGCAAAGAAACACCTTTTTGACGTTGACGTTGACCTTGACCTTCACTTTGACGTTGACCTTGACCTTGACCTTGACCTTGACCCTGACCTTTGACCTTCTAGATGAAAAGCGTCTTCTGACCTTGACCCTGACCTTTTTCTAGATGACGTTGACGCAAAGAAACACCTTTTGACGTTGACGTTGACCTTGACCTTCACTTTGACGTTGACCTTGACTTGACGTTGACCTTGACCCTGACCCTGACCTTTGACCTTCTAGATGAAAAGCGTCTTCGAGAAAAAGAAAAATGGTAAGGATACGCAAAGAAACACCTTTTTGACGTTGACGTTGACCTTGACCTTCACTTTGACGTTGACGTTGACCTTGACCTTGACCTTGACCTTGACCCTGACCTTTGACCTTCTAGATGAAAAGCGTCTTCGAGAAAAAGAAAAAATGGTAAGGATACGCAAAGAAACACCTTTTCTGACGTTGACGTTGACCTTGACCTTCACTTTTGACGTTGACCTTGACCTTGACCCTGACCTTTGACCTTGACCTTGACCCTGACCTTTGACCTTCTAGATGAAAAGCGTCTTCGAGTAGAAAGAAAAAATGGTAAGGATACGCAAAGAAACAACTTGTTACCTGTAGATAGTGTCAGCTGCAGTGTGTTACCTGTAGACAGTGTCAGCTGCAGCGTGGTAACTGTAGACAGTGGCAGCTGCAGTGTGTTGCATGTAGACAATGTCAACTGCAGTGTGTTAGCTGCAGACAGTGTCAACTGCAGTGTGTTACCTGGACACAATATCCGCTGCAGTGTATTACCTGTAGACAGTCAGCTGCAGTGTGTTACCTGTATACAGTGTCAGCTGCAATGTATTACCTGTAGACAGTGACACCTGCAGTGCCTTTTATAGATAGTGTCAGCTGCAGTGTGTTACCTGTTGACAGTGTCAACTGCAGTGTTACCTGCAGACACTGTCGACTGCAGTGCGTTAGCTGTAGACACTGTCAACTGCAGTGTGTTACCTGTGTACAGTGTCAGGTGCAGTGTTTTACCTGTAGACAGTGTTAACTGCTGAACGTTAAAAGTCAATATTTCAGAAAGTATTCGACCGACTTTCATCACATTTTGCATGCAACTCAGTAGTAGTATACACAATGGTGGTACGGGATCAGGGAGTTCCAAAGGGCTCAATTTTTTAAATTGAGCAGTTGGGGGGGACCTGGTCCCGTACCACTATACGGGGATGGCAAAAACAGCTTGAATACCTAATTTAAAAAAAATGGTGTTTGCATCTATAAACTTCAATTTTATCTACCTGAATATCAATTTATGACCCTTTCGGGTAGTATTTGAAAGAACCAGAAAGCACAGAACGTAGCCCTATCTTCACCAATTTGAACATTGATTCTAGATCACAAGCGTTCGATACGTCTTGGTCCTTGATACTAGCAAGGGAAAAACATCTTGAAAACATCATTTTTTTTATCTATAGACTACAATATTATCTACCTAAATATCAATTTTTGACACTTTCGGGTTGTATTTGAACGAACCAAAAAGCACAGAATGTAACCCTCTCTCCAATAACTTGAACATTACTTCTACAAAACAAGCGTTCGATGCGTCTTGGCCCGGGATACGAGGATGGCAAATAGAGCTTGAATACCTCATTTTTAAAAACCTTGTGTTGTATCTATAGACTACTATATTATCTACCTAAATATCAATTTATGACACTTTCGGGTAGTATTTGAAAGAACCAGAAAGCACAGAATGTAACCCACTCTTCAATAACTCGAACTTTACTTCTACAGCACAAGCGTTTAGTAAGTACGTGTTGGTCCGTGATACGAGGATGTAAATACCTCAGCTTCAATACCTCATTTTATCTTTTTGTAAATTTTTGTCTGTATCTATAGAATGCATTATTATCTACCTAAATATTACTGTATGACCCTTTCGAGTAGTATTTGAAAGAAACACACGGCACGGAGTGTAGCGCTCTTTTCAATAATTTGAACATAGTTTCTACATCACTAGCTTTCGGTATGCCTTGTTCCCAGGATGCCGGGATGTCAAAAACAATTTGAATAGTCCATTTTTGTTTTGAAATTTGTTTTTATCTATAGTATCAATTTATTACTCTTTGGGGTAGTACTTGAGAGAATCAGACAGCTCAGAGTGTAGCGCTCTCTTCAATAATTTGAACATAGTTTCTATATCACGAGCATTCCGTACGTCTTCGCCAGGGATGCCGGGATGTCAAAAGCAACTTGAATGCTTCAGTTTTAATACAGAAATGTGTTTGTATCTATAGACCCGCAATGATATCTTCCTAAATATCACTTCATATATGGATTTTATTTATATGGAACTGTTCAAACAAGAATACTATGAACATTTAGATAAGTTTCGAATATTAGGTTATTTTTGTGTATTACAACTTTTCCACAAGGCTAGAAATAAATTCAGGGAAATGTGTCGTCTTAAAATGGAGGATTATGAAACAGAACTAACTTGAGATATTTTATTTGATTGTTCTAATCCTAACAATGTCACGTCTTTTTGGTCTCATGTTAAATATTTTAGTAACCCTTCAGTCACTGTTGGTAGTGCTATTGATTGTTCAGCTTGGGTTGAGCATTTTAGAAATGTTTTAAATATTCAAAATATAATTATTGATGATGATTTCCTTAGCTTTGCTAAAGAGTACATTACTGTTCACAATGATTTATGTTTGTGACATGTGTAACGATGATGATGTTAACAACATATGAAATAGAAAAAATAGTATTGAGGAAGTTGACTTTGCACTTTGTAGCCTCAAATCCAACAAGAGTACTGGTCCTAATGGTATTCCTCCTGAAATATTAAGATGTAATAAGAATATTGTTCTGCCGTATTTATGTGCTCTGTTTAATTGTATTTTTAAATCAGGAGTTTTTCCAGAACAATGGTCACGTACAATGATTTTCCCTTACAAGATGCAAACATGATGGAATCTGACTTATTGATATATTTTCCAAAGCTTTTACCTATATTTTAAATAATCGTTTAAATACTTTTGCGGATCTTTTTCATATGTACCCCGATGCACAAGGGGGCGTTAGGATAGGATGTTCCACGGTAGATAATATTTTCACACTTCAAAGTATCCTTCAGAAATATTTGTCAAAATGTGGTGGTTGAATTTGTTGTTTATTGGTAGATTTCCGTATATCTTTTGATTCATTTGTTAGGGATCTCCTATATATCCTATATCTAACAACATACATTGTTCTATGTTAAATATTATTCGAGATATGTATTCTAAGATAAAAACTTGTGTAAAATGAAATCAATTAACTGTTTCTGAATACATTAACTCCATGAGTGATGTACGCTGCATTTTAAGTCCATTATTATTTGCCATGTTTATACTGACATTATAAATGCAGGAGAAAGAGCTACCAGTATATTTCTGAGCCCTGACTTTATGGAATTGTATCTCTTGTTGGATGCAGATGACATATGTTTGTTTGGAGATTCGATTTCTGTCATTAGTTTACAGAGAAACATTAATATGTCATCATATATTTGTAAGAAATAGGGTTTGTCTGTCAATTTTGACAAAACTGAAGTTTTAGGTTTTAGAAATGGAACCAAATTAAGAAATTGTGAAGTATGATATTTGGATAATTGTAAGTTAAGAATATTTACATACAATAGCTTTTTAGGTTTCTTATTTTCAAACAGGCTATCTTGGTCTAAATCTGTCCAAAATCTTGTAAATAAGGCCAGTAAAGCCTTATCTTTGGTTAAGCTTTTTGCTACTAGATTAAAAAATGTATCAGCAATTGTTTTATTGAAAATATTTGATGTACAAATTAAACCTATTATTTTATATGCCTCTGAAATATGGGGTTTCAATAAATATGATGTCATTGAGCAATTTCATATAAGAGTACAAGTGTATGTTGCCTCTTTATTGAGAGTAATTTGATACTTGTTTAAACTTTTGAATTTTCCTAATGAAAGGTACCCTAAGCAATGTAATATCATGTTGTGTAATATTGACAGAGCTGGTAGGAAGACATGGGTGTATTATGTTAAACATATTTTATTCAATTATGGATTTGGTTATGTATGGGAGGCACAAGGAATGGGGGATAAGGAATTATTTGTACAAGAATTTAATCTAAGAGTAAAAACTGCCATCAACAATAAAAAAATTAAGATTTGCACAAATTATCATCTTTAGATGTTTATTCATAAGTTTAACAGATTTTCGGTATTGAACCATATCTAACTGTTATCAAATCTAAAGATGCAAGACGTAGAACTACCTTACTAAGAATAGGTGCTCTTCCTTTATTAAAAAATACTTGGAGACAAGATGGATTACCAAGGCAGCACAGTTTTAACGTCACATAATTTAACTTATGTTTGAGTGCCCAATATGTCATGATCTTCGACAAAATATTCTAAAGGTATGCAAGTGTACATCAATAGCCATTATTGGATTAATACACTTCTTTGTAATTGTTTTGTGCGTGCTATCAAGTGTGCACATTATGTAAAAGATGCGCTTGCATTAAGTTCATCTTATATGTAGTTCAAATATTCAAATATTAATATCATGCTTTGGACGTGGGCCTAAGGCCTTTTCACGAAATAATCTGATTGGTTTTGGAACTTTTTCTGCACTTAATTTGTCTCTCACCGATCCCAATATTTATAACGAATTTGAATGGTCAGTCCACGATGACCTGTGTGGAAGTGACCATTTCCCCACAATACTTTCAGCTATAAGACCGAATAATGATCCACCTGCAATAAGGTTGACTTTTTATAGGCCAACTAGCCACTATTTCAGACACTGTATACTGACAACTTGAATCTGAATTTTTTGACAATGGTCTAGATCCGATTCAGTTTATCTGTGATAAATTGAAGAATATTGCTGATGAAACTATATCTATGTCGAACATAGAGATTTTTTCTGGGTTACATCTTCTTTTATTCTCGAGTACAACGTTTCAGGGCTTGTTTGGCCCCATCATCAGGTAAACTGAACAGTAACTGTTAACTCTGGCCGTGACGTCACAATGCTTATGACGTCACAATGCTATGACGACGCAATACCTGTGGTGGTCAATAGATACAGATGACATGGCTCATAGAATACATGTTATTATGAATATATAAGATGTCATTTACTGCAAAATTAATGGATCAATTAAGAACTGTGCAGATACTTATACAAAATTGTTGATGATTGAATTAGAAATGTACAGAGACGTATTTATAAATGTATAGAATGTAAAGTAATAGCAGTGTATACATAGAAATTATGCTTTATACATGGGAACAGTGACGAGGGTAGGGTATTGTCTTATTGTTTTATGTACCATGCATTTGGGAGGTAGACACCCTGGTCCCTGTTTATTGCTGGTTCTGTGCGTTTGATGAAGATAGCTTCAATCAACTTGCGTTTACGCCAGGCACTGATGTTTTTGGAGAGGACTTCAGTTTCCCAGTCAATTTCATGATCGGGATTATTCATAATGTGTCCAGAAACTGCAGATTTTAGATCTGATTTGTCCACTGAAGTTTTGTGCTCTTTCACACGTGTAGCTACTGGTCTTCCTGTCTCACCAATGTAGATGTCACCACAGTCACATTTCAGTTTATACACACAGCCTTTAGGGTTGGATATAGCGTGATTGCACCCCTTACCATTTGCACGTAGCAAAGTTTTAAGGGTTTTGCCAGATGAGAAAGTGGTGTCAATGCTGGCCATTTTCTTTAGGAGTCTGCTGACTTGGTGGCTGATGGGCCCAACATACGAGATGTTGATGCGGATGGGAGATGGTTCAGGTTTGGAATGGTGAAGTAGCCAGAGCAATTTCCTCAAAGTTGGTCATGAATATCTCAGTTATGAGAGGTGAGAGTAGAGATCCCATGGGTAGACCATGAATCTGCTGATATATCTGATCTTGCCATGTGACACCATGGTCAGTTATGACGTGGTAGACTTATTCACTAACATTCCTCTAGAAGAATCCCTAGCAATCCTACGATCCCGATTAGAGTCCTGTATAGACCATATCGACACAAAACTTTCCATCGACAGCATCATCAGCCTTGTATCCAGCTGTTTTGAAACATCCTATTTCACATGGCAAGATCAGATATATCAGCAGATTCATGGTCTATCCATGGGATCTCCAATCTCACCTCTCATAACTGAGATATTCATGACCAACTTTGAGGAAATTGCTCTGGCTACTTCACCATTCCAACCATTATGTTGGCACAGGAAAGTTGATGACACGTTCTCTTTCCTAGACAACCATCATGACCCCAATGCACTCCTAGATCACCTCAACAATCAACACCCTAGAATTAAGTTTACGATGGAAACAGAACAGCATAACAACCTCCCTTTCTTGGACATCGCCATTGACAACTCAAACAACCAGCCCATCACGTCGGTCTATCTGAAACCTACCCACACAGACCAATATATTCACTTTCACTCAAACCACCATCCCCAAATCAAGAGAGCAATTGTTGCCACACTTGCGAGACGCGCGAAAAAGATTTGTAGCCCTGACCTACTGCAACAAGAAACAGACCACCTGATGACAACATTCATCACATACAATGGTTATCCAAAGAACCTTGTAGAAACCACCATAAAGAAAACACTACAAGATCAAGTTCAGCCTCCTCCGAAACCTGAACCATCTCCCATCCGCATCAACATCCTGTATGTTGGGCCCATCAGCCACCAAGTCAGCAGACTCCTAAAGAAAATGGCCAGCATGATGGTTGTCTAGGAAAGAGAACGTGTCATCAACTTTCCTGTGCCAACATAATGGTTGGAATGGTGAAGTAGCCAGAGCAATTTCCTCAAAGTTGGTCATGAATATCTCAGTTATGAGAGGTGAGATTGGAGATCCCATGGATAGACCATGAATCTGCTGATATATCTGATCTTGCCATGTGAAATAGGATGTTTCAAAACAGCTGGATACAAGGCTGATGATGCTGTCGATGGAAAGTTTTGTGTCGATATGGTCTATACAGGACTCTAATCGGGATCGTAGGATTGCTAGGGATTCTTCTAGAGGAATGTTAGTGAATAAGTCTACCACGTCATAACTGACCATGGTGTCACATGGCAAGATCAGATATATCAGCAGATTCATGGTCTACCCATGGGATCTCTACTCTCACCTCTCATAACTGAGATATTCATGACCAACTTTGAGGAAATTGCTCTGGCTACTTCACCATTCCAAACCTGAACCATCTCCCATCCGCATCAACATCTCGTATGTTGGGCCCATCAGCCACCAAGTCAGCAGACTCCTAAAGAAAATGGCCAGCATTGACACCACTTTCTCATCTGGCAAAACCCTTAAAACTTTGCTACGTGCAAATGGTAAGGGGTGCAATCACGCTATATCCAACCCTAAAGGCTGTGTGTATAAACTGAAATGTGACTGTGGTGACATCTACATTGGTGAGACAGGAAGACCAGTAGCTACACGTGTGAAAGAGCACAAAACTTCAGTGGACAAATCAGATCTAAAATCTGCAGTTTCTGGACACATTATGAATAATCCCGATCATGAAATTGACTGGGAAACTGAAGTCCTCTCCAAAAACATCAGTGCCTGGCGTAAACGCAAGTTGATTGAAGCTATCTTCATCAAACGCACAGAACCAGCAATAAACAGGGACCAGGGTGTCTACCTCCCAAATGCATGGTACATAAAACAATAAGACAATACCCTACCCTCGTCACTGTTCCCATGTATAAAGCATAATTTCTATGTATACACTGCTATTACTTTACATTCTATACATTTATAAATACGTCTCTGTACATTTCTAATTCAATCATCAACAATTTTGTATAAGTATCTGCACAGTTCTTAATTGATCCATTAATTTTGCAGTAAATGACATCTTATATATTCATAATAACATGTATTCTATGAGCCATGTCATCTGTATCTATTGACCACCACATGTTTTGCGTCGTCATAGCATTGTGACGTCATAAGCATTGTGACGTCACGGCCAGAGTTAACAGTTACTGTTCAGTTTACCTGATGATGGGGCCAGAACAAGCCCTGAAACGTTGTACTCGAGAATAAAAGAAGATGTAACCCAGAAAAAATCTCTATGTTCATCAAATATCATCTTCTAAAATGCCAATCAAGCATCTATATCTATGTCCTCTGCAATTCCACATGTTCGTAAACCATGGTTTAATAATGACTGTAAATAGATAGGAAACTAGAATAAAGGGCAAAGGTTCCAAATCTACCGTCCACAATTAATTGACGGACAAGGCTGACATTGCATATAAGTTCTTGGTGAAACTCTTGCCAAGCATTCGTCTTTATCAAATTATGTCCCGGAGTTTCAGAAAAATCAGAAACAACAGTAGAAGAAGAGAATTAAGTTTAGCTCAGACAATGATGAAGATTATAATGAACTATTTTCACTACAAGCTCATGATACAGCAACAGAGGCTGATAATATACACTATCAAATCTTGAAACACTTACCTGAATCATGTTTGGAAACACTTCTATATATGTTGTATTAAGTATGGACTTCAGGGAATTTCGCAACTTCTTGGCGTAATGCCATTGTAGTCCCTACACAAAAGCCTGACAGGGATCATACTGATGCGTCTAACTCGAATGTCTGTAGAACCATGGAACGAATGGTAAACAGTAGACTAACTTGGTATCTTGAAACCAATAACCTCATAACAAATATTCAATGTGGTTTCAGGAAAAATCGATCATTTGGTACTTTTAGAATCTTTTGTTAAAAATGCTATAGCAAATAAACAACATGCAGTATCGATATTCTTTGATCTCAAAGCATACGATACCACCTGAAAGCATGGAATTTAAAAGCATTTACATGATTTTGGTTTGAGGGGCCGTTTACATCTTTCTATATCAGTTTTTAAGAGACAGGCAATTTCAAGTCCGAGTGGGTTCAACCCTGTCTGGTCATTACAATCAGGATCAGGGTGTCCCAAAAGGCAATATTTTGTCTGCCATACTGTTTAGCATCAAGATCAACAGTTTATCAAAGGTGTTAAATGATTCAATCACTTTTTGGATCACTTGATTGATCACTTTTTGTGGATGATTATAATATTTCCTGTCGCGGTAAAAATAAGCATACTATTGAACGGCAACTGCAGCTGTGTTTAAATAAAATAAATAATTGTGTCTTGAAAACGGCCTTACATTTTCTAATTGTCTAATTGTCTACATTTCTGCCGTAAATATAAACCGTATAAAGACCCATTACTGTTTTAAATGGTACTTCCATTCATTAATGCCTGAAGGCACTCGACTTATTGAAAGTCGTTTCTAATTCAAAGTGGGGAGGTGATCTACCCTCCCACACCTATATATATAGATCATTGGTCCGATCGAAACTTAATTATGGCTCGATTGTATATAGTGGCACCTGCAAAAGAAAATTAAAACGTTTAGACTCCATCACCAAGGTCCAATACTTTGTCTTCGGTCCTTTAGAATTTCTCCTGTTAGCAGTCCCTACGTCGAGGCCGATGATCTATCTCTGATACAACGCCGTATAATATGTTATCTTTACAATACATTAGAAAACTATGTTCTAAAGAATCTAACCCTGCATATAACTGTGTCTTCAGTATCCTTTATGAGGATTTATACAACAAGAAATCTTCTCTGGTTCCGCCTCTAATGATAAGAAGTAAACCATTCATTTCTGCTGCCGGCATTGAGCTAGAAAACATATCTCCTTCCCGTCTTCTTTCTTCTCCTCCTTGGCAATTAGAGAAGCCACAAGTTGGCCAACATTTCAGTAAATCGGAAACTAATGAATTACAATATAGACAAGAATATAATCAATTAAATGGTAATTATAATACATACAAATCGTTATTTACAGCTGGATCCATGGATGGTGGCGCACTGTCACTGGATCCAGAACAATATCTTCTCCATTACCAAATCACACCTCAATCTTCACAGCCGAAGCAAACGCCATATTAACAGCCTTAAACTATATTAACAAACACCCCAAATATAAACAATATTTAATCTATTCAGACTCTCTTTCGTGCCTTCAGCCTATTAAAAATATTTCTTGTAAACATCCACTGTTCATTGTAATTATTCAATAATACAATGATCTTGCTACGGGGCATTACGACATCGTCCTCTTTTGGTTACCCAGCAACGTTGGAATTTCTGGTAACACAATGGCCGATTTTGCTGCTAAGGCAGCAATCAACAAATCTGTGACACATATTCTTATTCCATACTCTTATTACAAAGCTGTTATTAGATCTTATATCCGTGATCTAATGCAAAAGAAGTGGGACACTCAAGTAGGCATAAATAAATTACATGAAAATAAACCAACTATCGGCTTCACCTACTTGGGTTGTCTGTCCAGATTTGAAGAGGTCATCATGAGAAGATGTCGTATTGGCCACAGCAGATATACTCCTGAGTATTTGTTAAAAGGTGAATATCCTCCATTTTGCATCCCTCGTAATGAGAGAATCACGGTCAAACATGTCCTGCTTGACTGCATCGTATTTTACATCACAGGGGATCGGTATTTCACAGATTCGTACTTAAAGGATCTTTTTTATCGAACTCCTCATATAATTCTTGTTTTTTTAAAGGAAATTGATTTCATTCATAAAGATCATGTACTGTAATCAATCAGTTCTTTTTTAAATTTGGTCGAATAACAAGCATTGTCACTAACGTGACATAATGCCCCGCCGCAAATTATCAAATCAGACTTATAAAGTAATGAAAGTTAAATGTCAACAAAAACATGATCAGTCAACGTCTCTTGATATCTCGCTCTTTAGGTGTTCTAACACACACATATTTTTAAGACTGACTTTGACCTTGACATGAATGTCACAGTGTATGAAATATGCAAAAATAGTACTAAAGAACTTACTTATTGCAAAGTCATGGGAAGTCTTGAAATGTCTATGGAGAAAATCCAGTGAACCGTTCTTGAAATATCTTGCTGACAATTCAGGTTAACATGCTGAAATCTTCAAAGTGTCGTCGTGACCCTGAAATTTATGTGATTATGAAATTATGTGTCACCAAAATTGACTGGGCCCTGGGCCTTCCCTAGATGAAGCTTAGTGTCAAATATGACGAAAATCCAGTGAATATTTCTTGCAATATCTTGCTGACTATCTTAACATGCGATTTAACATGCTGATATCTTCTAAGTGTCTCTGCGACCTTGCAAATTTAGTGAAGGCCACCAAAATCGACTGGGTCCTGCGCCGTCTCTGGATAAAGTCTGGTGTCAAATATGACAAGCGTAACATACAGGTTAATATGCTGAAATCTTCAAAGTGTCTCTGTGACCTTGAACATTAAGTGAAGGTCACCAGAATTGACTGGGCCCTACGCCTTCCCTAGATTCAGCTTGGTTTCAAATAGGAAGAAAATCCAGTGAACGGTTCTTGAGATAGCTTAACATGCAGGTTTACATGCTGAAATCTTCAAAGTGTCACCATGACCTTGAAAATTATTTGAAGGTCACCAAAATCAACTGAGCCCTGCGCCTTCCCTAGATACAGCTTGGTTTCAAATAGGAAGAAAATCCAGTGAACGGTTCTTGAGATAGCTTAACATGCAGGTTTACATGCTGAAATCTTCAAAGTGTCACCATGACCTTGAACATTATTTGAAAGTCACCAAAATCAACTGGGCCCTGCGCCTTCCCTAGATAAAGCTTGGTATTGAACATGAAGAAAATCCAGTGAACGGTTCTTAAGATAGCTTAACATGCAGGTAAAACGATAAAGTCCCCTTGTGACCTTGAAATGAAGGTCAATGTCACCAAACCTGACTTGGACCTTTCTTATACTGTGGTAAACCTAGGTACCAAATATGAAAAGAATCTAGTGAACGGTTCTTAAGATATTCCAATTCGTACGTACGTACGGACGTACGGACGGAGCCTAATACTATATCCCCCGCTTTGCGCTGAACGCGCGGCGGGGGATAACTATGATTGTTATTTGCTGTATCATCGGAGGGGTTGAAGTAGCGAAAAATAATTGTCCTCCGAAGAGAGTACTTAAGACCATATCATTCAGTGTATGTTGATCATTGCCAGAATTTTAGTCGTAGAATGTTTGCAGTTTTGATATATGGCTAAATTGCTGAAAATTCGCCAACAGCTGAAGGGATGATGTAAATCCAGCTGGTGCCAATGCAGGTAGCAAAAGTAACGTAAGTCCCCATGGTCCCTAGCATGGTGATCTACCTCCAGTTGCTGGCGATCTATAGCCCGATTTTATATTGTGTTGAAATGATTTAGCATTTTACACTGAAATCAAAATAGTTTTAATTAATTTGTATAATCTAGTCGTTATACTCCCCTTCGCTGACAGGTTTTTAAAAATGTATAAATATATACTCTCCCCAAAAAGAAACGCATCATGAAAATAGCAATTTCATGGAGCAATGATTTAAAACGTGATTCATTTTACAAAAGGTTTTGTTCTGTTTATGAGTCCTATGGTGTTTATGTTTTCAAACATCACAACAAAACGCACCATCCGTAAAATACCCGTATTTAACAGCATGATTTTCGATTTCGGCGTGTAGTGTCACAGAATACACAATTCACATGCAATGCACGTGAAATTTAGGGATCAGATAGTCTGTATGATGGGTATTAAAGGTTGGTCGCTGTCTGTCGATTATTCACTGTATTTGGAATATTGTTGAGGAACGCAAAATGCCACGTCTAAGTGAAGTCAACCGTCATATCGCCATTGGTTTGCTTGAAGCTAGCCAGTCTCAACGTGCAGTTGCCCGACGAATGAATGTTCACGAAAGCACCATTTCACAGCTCTGGGAGAGATATCGCCGGCAGAATGCGGTAGCAGATGCCCCTCGTAGTGGGCGACCTCGAGCGACCACTGCGGCGCAGTATCGCTACATCCGGGTACATCACCTGCGTCATCGAACAGCTACGGCGACAAGTACCGCTCGACAAATACCCGGAATGAGGAGGTTTTCTGCACAGACCGTCAGGAACAGGTTGAGAGAGGCTGGTTTACGTACCAGAAGACCTTATTTTGGCCCTGTTCTTCGACAACAACATCGTCGACATCGAGTTCAATGGTGCACTAACGTTCAGGCCTGGAACCTACTCAATTGGCGTAGAATCTGGTTCAGTGATGAATCACGATTTCTACTGGAACGACGCGATGGAAGAATGCGGGTGTACAGACGTCGACGTGAACGTTTCGCCGACGCTTGCGTTCCCCAGGTGGACAGATTCGGACGGGTATGTGTTATGATGTGAGGAGAGATCACCTGCAATAGGAGAAGTGATTTGGTGATGATCCAGGGCAACCTGACAGCTCAACGGTACTGTGACGAAATCCTACGCCCACACCTCCTTCCAATCATTGATCGCCAGAGGGAGTTGTTTCAACAGGACAGTGCCAGGCCCCAAACAGCACGTCACACTAGAGACTTCCTCCAGAACAACAACATAAATGTGCTCCCCTGGCCCTCAAGATCACCGGACTTAAACCCGATCGAACATCTGTGGGATGCCCTGGACAGACGGGTGCGACGCCGTTACCCTCAGCCCAAGACACTTCAGCAACTCGCACAGGCACAACAGTCAGAGGTGGGCTGCGATTGGGCAACACGAGATTCTGAGACTTATTCGTTCGATGCCGAGGCGATGCCGTGCAGTTCTGGATGCCTACGGTGGTCACACGAGGTATTGACTTCAGCGCCACCACACGTCTCCATGTGACACTCAAACTGAGTTTCCTAGAGTTGGTGGACGGATAAGTCTGCATTCCCAGTGTGCAATTTCGCTATATTTCATTGACTCATAAAGCCTACATGATGTTCAAAATAAACATAAAAATACAGTTGAAATTCCTATATTCGTTTCTTTTTTGGGAGAGTATATTTATTCTAAGCCTATAACTTTTTGTCGTCACGATATGGCTGAAATATTGCTGATGTGACGTAAACTTTTAACTCACTCACTCACTTAATAGACACGATGGTATGGACTTATTTTGTTTTTTTAAATTGAGCCCTTGGGAAGTCCCTAATCCCGTAGCCCCATTGTGTAAACTACTACTGAGTTGCATGCAAAATTTGATGAAAATTAAGTCCTTTGGAAGTCCCTTATCCCGTTCCGCTATTGTGTATACTACTCCAGCGTTCATGTATGAACGCTGTACTGACATCGTTAGCCCCATATATGTCACACCAGCGTTCATGTATGAGCGTTCTACTGACATAGTATGTATGTCACGCCAGCGTTCATGTATGGACTGGCCTCTAGATAGTGAGATTTGTGTGTCATGCTGGCGTTCCTACATGAGCGCTGGTCTGACATGGTTCGCCCCCTCTCCATGTATTATGTATGTCACCCCGGCGCTCATACATGAACGCTAACGCTGGTTTTTTTAACTGTTTGTGTTGCATGGGTTCTGATGCTAAATTTAAAAGGGGGTGTTTGTAAGAGACGAATTTAGGCTTTGAAATTGATGGCGAGAAAATACAACTCTGATATATTGTTGCGTTAACTTTGCGTCTATAGACACATAGCATACCACAACCTAATAGCACACACTCACACACACAAATAATCATGAGGATTATCATGATATGATGATATCTGCGAAACAGTTTATTGTGAATCTCCTTCTAATATTTGTTTGGTATTCGTAAGGAAGGCTTGTCGGGCCTGTTGCTTCCCCTGTTCTATGAACTTCTCGTCTTCGCTGATGACGGCGTTTTTACGAGACTTGGTCGGAATCTCTAGTTTCATTCTGTGATATGTTGCGATTTCTGATAGCACGAAACGAAACTCTTCCTCGAAGATTTTAGAGTCGGTGAACGCGGTGGAAATTCGATCGTGTTTAACTTCGCTTCAGCTAGAATTCTAATTTCGTTGTGTTTCAATGCTTTACGTTGCAGTCTGCGAGATAGTACAGTCCCATCCCGTGTGTGTATATATATATTTTTTCATAAAATAATATTTTATTGGTTTTCCGTTAATATCCGATTGATGTATTTGAGGCTGATAAGGTTTAGATTATCGTACACGTAAATATTCGAGACATGAATCGATTTTTTTCTATATCACGCACTCCATCGAGGCTTATTAAGGGTGTTGATCCCGGTCTTATGATGATACGACACCGTTGGTGATTGTGTTTGTCGAACCAGCGTATTATCAACTCAGTCAAAAGTGTTCGTTCTGACCTCCCACGAGCGTCAGCGAGATAGACATCTATTACGAGCATGGTGTGTTATTTGATAGTCAAATTTGAATCGAAAAATCCCGTTGGTAATTGGGTACGTCAAACCGTTAATATGAAGCCACGTCGTTTGAAGCTAACATGTTGCCCGTGTGACCTGGTATTCATAAAACTTGTACATCAAACTCTGGAGTGAAAGACGTGAGAAGGATCCTGTTGTTCGTAATTTTGGAGACGTAACCATTGTTTTTAAAAGATATGTGTGGTGAGGTGAGGGTCATGTTGATCAACCAGTCTGGCTCTTTGAAGTCTGCTAGTGACACCCGCTCGTATATGTTGTCTTTTAAGTGTAGGACGTACAAGGTGATTTTTTTTCCTCGCCGGGCAGATCGAAATCCCCGCACGTCCCCGGGATCGGCTAGCCTTACGTTGGGATGATGGTTGTTCATCGGTTGTTTTATACAAAATTACGAAATGGTTTTCAATTGGTTATCGGATAATTCCTCGGACGTGCACTTTAAACCCATGAGATTTATGTTGTGGAGTAGGAAAAGTTTGGTGAGCAATATCGTGTTTTCCACGGTCATGGTGACTCCCTGCAGACTGGTGTAGGCGTTAATGTTCACCCGTACATACGGAGCAAACTTGGTATTGTTGTTGTTTGAGCGGAGTTTGATCCCTTTCACGATTTCGACGACGTCACTCGCCGACGGCGGTTCGCCGAGGTAGACTTGGATATACAGCTCGGATTTTGCTGGCATCTGCAGTCCCACGTTTTGCGTCCCGGGTTCGCTCGACAGCATGTGGGCTACTCTTTGCCTCAACGTGCTGACGATCACGCTGCGTCTTTGCGTAGGGACGTAAGCCACGAGAAGCATTTCATTGTTTAGGTTTCGTCAGGTAGTGATCTTTGTTGTCCGTGAAAACGTGGGGACAGTCGAGTGTGATGTTGAGATTCCAGTTGATTTGGGATGGCACTAATACCCATTTGTTGTCGTCGTTGAAGATGAGAGTGTCCTGTGTGTTTCTGGAGACGGCCGTGGTCTCGACGTCGTCCAGGTGGAACAGCCTGCTGCTGGGGTTATCATCCATTCGTCCCCGTTGGGTCGTACTGAGTGTTGTTGACTGCTCCTTCGGTATCGACGAAATCGCCTAGGTCGTTGCTACCACCACCACCAGCGGCAGTAGACGGCGGCAGTTCGACGCGTTCGTAAATGCTGTTTTTCAGTTGCAAGGCATACAGTTTGCCGTCAACTGCGGGTTCTTCAAATCCGCGCTTGTCCCAGAGGTCGGAGATCGCTATGTTGGCCCATTTTCTAACGTGTGTTCCTGGAGCATGAGACTCCTCCATTGCCGTATGTGCAGCGTCGCGCTGAGATATCATTTACTAACGGGATCGTGTTTAACGTCTAAAACCGATATTTTCAATTTCGTGATGTTGCGTCAGATTAATTTCTTGTAATGCTGCAATGAAAACGATTCGGTTCTGCCGTCGTTTTACTTTTCCGCTTTCACTGGCACGGCTCTCGCCTTGAACGTTGTCGGTCATGTTCAGCTGATCAAGATGAATGCACAGTTTGAGATATGGAACGAGATGAGGTAATTTCGTGCCTGTCACGGTGGTTTCCGGTGGTGTGTAGTTCGACGTAAACCCGAGCGTTTTAGCCAACGACCGACTGAGTCTAAAGTCGTTTTTTCCGTTATGCGCCGACATGACCGTGCCATTCGAGTTCGGCTCCCATGGGTTTGAAGGTTTCTTTGTTGAGCGAGCACACGCTGTAGTAGCCGTCCGTCATTTGGTTGCGGGCGTTATTGACGAACAGCCTGTTGTTTTTGCTGTTGATGTTGGTCCATTGCGGGTAGTAGGTGATATTGCAGAGCGCGACTTCGAGCTGACCAGACGTGTTATCGATTGTGGGCAGCAGTTGAACGGACTCACCGCTCGTGATTCCCGGAAAGCGCCACGTACATATTGAAAAGTAGATATGTATACAAAAATATATAACAATTCAAATATGTACAAACCGGGAGTGTTTTATTCTAAAAGTGATAATATAAGTGCTACCTATCTCACGAAACCGAGTATCGTGGTTGATGCAAAGGATGGTTTACATTTCATGGTTCGGTGCATCAACGTGTTTAAAAATTACGGGTTTTCAGTCATGAATGTGAAAACAGTACAGGCTTGGTTCCACAACCCCAAGCAGTTCTGGCAGAATCAATTCAATTTCCCCGTGTGGTGTGCGACCACCGGGTGCGGTGTGACATTGAACGACACTTGTCGTGATCAGCTGAGTCGGTCTGTATTCTCGTTTCACTTGTGCTACCAGATCAGACGTATCCTGAAAGAAATCAGCGCTTCGATTCCGCAGGACAAGGCGTGGAATGCCGTAAACAATCCATATGATCGACATGCGTACGAACGTGTTTGCAGTGAATTCGAACTATATCCGCAGACGGTCGATTGGCGTTTGCCGGGTCTCAACAACGGTTTGGGCATTCCCATCGTTCACATTTCTCTCGTGAAAGCCAGAAACAGCTAGTGAAAGATTGGGGTTACAAATCGTATCATTACGTCAAGACGAACGAGTGGAACGACGATTACATGGCTTTTGACGAGAGCAAGGATTACCGCGATTGGAGGTTTGAGCAGGGACCCACGGATGATTAGAAAATGTTCATGCTGGACGATTCGAAAGGGTTTACACATACCGGTGTCATCAGATTAAACGATTCGATTCCAACGTATGTGTGGGCCGTTCCAGCATCGTGGGTCGTGAAGGGACGGCTTACAAAGCGCAGAAACAGCTCGTGGTTAACATCGAGGATGCCATTGCTAGACCGGTCGATCTACCGAGTGCCATTGAATGCTATGAAAACGCGCGCTGGAATATGCCCGGTCGAAAGTCGACTACTTGTTCAGTGCGGACTGTACATGGCTCCGAGCAACATGCGACTGAGGGTGAACAGAGTGGTGGGGTACAACAATGAAATCGTCATCGCGACCGCTGATCAAAAGTTGGGCTTGAACCAGGACGTCAATAACACGAGTCGAGTCGTGTTGCAGTCTGAAACGGGATTCGTGGCACCGACACCGGAAGAAGTAGCACCACCACAACAACAGCAGCAGCTGCCCCCGCACGTGCAGACAAACAATCAGCGGCACGTCGACCGCAAAAGTGCGCTGGTGGTCGGTGGGATCGTGGTTGGACTGTGCCTCATTTGGTTAAAAATTCCTTAACCGCAACGTACACCAGACCTGCCACTGACGACGAAAGCCCACAGGTTTTGACCGTGCCATCTGACGGTTTTCGACAAGAAGCCTAAGGACCAGGAAACGATGCTGCCCAATATGCCAGGCAGTGCTTCTGCAGCTTTGCCGGCCAGTTTAGCCAGGGCTTCGCCAAGAGATTTCAAATGTTTTTTTATCCAGTCTCCGACGTCGTCGCCTGATGATGATGGGCTTGGTGGAGTTGGGCTTGGTGGTGTACCACCACCGCCCATCAGCGACATGACCAGGGTCGATACGATGAAGCCCAAAGCAGTGAGAATGCTGGCGATGGTGATTCCTTGTTCTCGGAACAGAATTCGGCTCCTGTCGGCCAACTTGGTGTCCTCGTTTAAGACTCGGTCGAGGTTTCCCGCCCGCAACTGATTCGTAATCCGAGATCTTCCCGATTGGAGGAAGCGGCTTCCAATCTGATCCGTCTCTCGTCTTCCAGGTTGCACAATCTTTTCTTCATGATGTGTTTCATAGCTTTCAAAATCGGGCAAGGGTTCTTTGGTGAGCTGGGGCATTTCTCTAGGATCGGCAGTGCCGGCACCACAGAGTTCGCTTTTGGTCATACATCACCGCAATCTCGCAGGTTTAGGTCGTCGCAGATCAGTTCACTACTACCACGGCGACTGGCTAGTGTTTGTTCATGAGATCGATCTCCGGATAAACTTTCAATTGCAGCGTTGTCGCTTTTGAATTTCGGATAGTCGCAACCCAATGGTTCATAATTTTCATCACGCTTTTAGGCATCATAATATTCGCTTGCTTTAAAATCTCGTTGCTTACGGTGTCCCCCATGAACGAGGTGTCCATGGCTGCTGCTGCATCATCGTCGTCGTTCAGCTGGTGTACGTCAAAATTGTCCATGCGAATATTGTCCGCCATTTTTATATTAAACTTATAATATACATAGTTTCAATATAAACAATGTCGCAATATGGACGAAAGCTAGATCCTTTCCGAAAAGCGAGAGATCAGTTCACTGTCAAAGCCGTGCTTCAGTCGGTGACCACCAACAATCTGAGCACGATCGATCAAAACCAAACACTGCTGGTTCGATTCCCCAACCTGGGCGCGAACGACGTCATCGTTCCCGGCATGCCTCGACTGGCTTTTCACATCACTTTGGAGTCCTCGACCGACAAACGCACGATGGTGAACAACCTGGGTAGTGCCATGGTCAAGAAAACAACCATCAAAATCAGCGGGAACGAGGTGCTGAGCAATGACGACAGCGACGTGTTTTACTGTTACACGGACTTCTGGAGAACCCCGAACGAACATGATGACATGGCGTATCAAGGAATTAGTCGGGATCACGACGTATCGAACGAAATCCATGTGGGGTACGGTTTCACACAAGACAATCTCACAGCAGGAGAAAAAAACATCGCCGAGTCGTACGGGAATCGGTTTTACATACTGCTGGGCGACAGCCTGGAATACGAACTCACGTTCAATGACTACGGCAAAGTTATCTTAATGCCTGACGGCACTGAGGCCAGCTACATCGTCGACAATATCTCGTTGGAGTTCGACATGGTCACGAACACGAATCTGGCCAAGCAGATTTGCACACAGTACTCGGAAAAGCTGTCCATCCTGTACGACAGCATGTTGTGGCACTGTACGATCGTCAAGGACAAGAGTGCCACGTTTTGGAACATCAACCTGAACGTGCCGGATCAATCGATGAAAGGCATCTTGATCACTCCCGTGGTGGAATACGAGCAGATTCGAAAAAACAGCGAACTCACTTGGAATCCCGAGATCACGAAAGTGGAAGTGACCGTCAAGGTTGTGCCCAACCAACTGTTCAGCCAACGCATGCAAGCTTACCAGCAGTGGGACGAAATAAGAAAACTACCGGCCATCAAGCGACACTCGCCTGAAGTCAACGACATCATCAAACAACTGGGTTTCACCTACGTTACGATCGGTGACTACCTGGATAAGCATTATGCGCCGTGGCTGGACATGTGATCCACGGACGACGACAGACTACATGGCAGCGGACATCGCATCGACAAAGGCAGCGAGGGGATCACCATCTAAATCACCAAAAAATCTCAAAATCCGTCCGGCAAGTTAAGTTTATGTTTGTACGTGATTATGGACGCGCAACTCAATATAAAAAATGGAAGATTCCTGCAAGTCATTTATTGATTTACCTCGCATTCCCCCGTGCCATGGTGAGGTCAGATGGGGTGCGGCAAGACGGCATTTGTGCTGGACATGCTGGAAGGTTACTATCGCGATGTGTTCGACCACATCATTATCTCTGCCCGACTTTACGGGTGAACAAGACATACACGGAGAGACGTGGGTGATGACGGACCCGGACGTGCACAAAATCGATCCTGGAATTCGTCTACAGGACTGGTTGCACGCTTACCACGACAAACTGAAAGGAGAATCGACGCTGTTCATCCTGGACGACTGCAACGCCAACAAGGAGATGTTTAAAAAACGAGACCGCTGTTGTACCTGGCCTTCTCGGGCCGACACACGAAGCACAGCGTTTGGGTTTTGATGCAGAACTAAAAGATTTATGGGAACAGAGGCAATGGGTCGCCCTGTTTCACTGCAAGGACAGGGATTCGTTCGAGGACTGCTTGCGAGAAAACAACGTGATCCCGACCAAACAAGAATGAGAACGAGTGAAGAAACAGCTCGCCGAAACGAAACATGCCAAATCCTGTTGAAAACCGACCAACCCGTGGTGTATAAAGACTGCTAGCTTTTAAGCAAAATTCTAGCAAACTTCAAGCGAGAGAGACTGGTGGTGCTCGCGGTCAGCGGCAAAGCCAAACAATACTTGGGTGGTGGGGGAGGCGACCACACTCCCGATAAAATTCACAAAATGTCAGCCAAATAAATCAACAAGCTGTACGGGAGATACGAAGCCAGACTTGGCGCCGAAATGACGAAAACCATAGGGTCTGTAATAACGCAAGTCTACACCGCTGTAGCGTTGTACTTCCTTCCCATTCCGCCGGAACGTCGACTTTACCTATGGGAAGATCATCGACCACGCTTTGAGCGCTGTCAGTTGCATGCTGTACCACAGATATGGCATGTTTTTAGCTGTGACCGCGGTGATCATCACGGCAAAGCATTGTCAATTTAAAGAAGAAAAAAATAATAATGATAATAATATACAACATGGATGCGCTCCGCTCCAGGTCCGAAGATATTGATGGCTATGCCGTCGTTCTGTTTTTCGATTTTGGCGACCTGGGAGATGGGGGTGGGTTCGTCTATGCTGTCCCATGTGATCCCATTGTCTTCGGGAAAGCTCGAAAGTCTGAATGTGCTTTGACCAGAAGCTGCACAGATCTGATCGCAACCCTCATGCAATTTGTGTTTGACGTTGACCATGGCTTGCTTTTTCTTGTAGTACGGTGGCCAAGTCTAGGTACGACCCTCCTTTGAACGGTACGTAGTTCGCAATGTCCAGATAGACAGTGTCGATCGTGTCCACGACCAAGCCCAAACCCATGTGTATGTAGCATTCCAGGAATTCTCGTATTTTTGCAAATGAGGTGTCGATGCACGTGTTGACGGACTCGGGTTGAGTCACGACATTTGGCTTGCCTCTGAAGTAAGGCTGGACATGCTCGGTGGTGCCGTCCGTCTGCTGTTTGTCCAGCGGCATTTTCACCGTCAGTTGAAATTTGAGGCTTCCCAGATCGTTCAGTTCCTTGCCGATTTTGTCGCAAACTAGCGTTTTGATGTCGTCGACGTCCATGTTTTTGTTGACGTCCAGCCTCCAGCCTCTCACATACTTACCTACGGCGTGCTTCGTCCACACGAACCGTATTTCGACAGGTTTGTGTTCCTCCAGCATTTCGAGAACCTCGGTATTTCCCATCCCCCGGTCTCTCTTGGGACGCCTTGTTTAAAAAGACCGGCATGGAGCTGAAACTACTGACAGATTACGACAAGCACCTGTTTGTGGAAAAAGGCCTGCGAGGCGGGATTTCCATGACCTCCAAACGATACGCGAAAGCCAACAACAAGTACGTTCCAGGTCACGACCCCAGCAAACCGACCAAACAGATACTCTATCTTGACGCCAACAACCTGTACGGCTGGGCCATGAGTCAGTATCTCCCCACCGAGGGATTTAAATGGGTCTCCTCACCCGAGATGATTGACGTGAATAGCATTGCGCCGGATTCGAACAAAGGCTACATGCTCGAAGTGGACTTGGACTATCCCGCAGAACTACATGAATCTCACAACAGCTAACCACTAGGTCCCGAACGATTGACGGTTAACCCGGACTGGATGTCTGAATATCAACAAAACTTGCTGGGAGACAACAAGCCGGCTAACCTCAAAAACCTTGTGCCAAACTTGATGAACAATTCAAAATATGTCGTTCACTATCGCAATCTGCAGCTGTACTTGTCGCTGAAACAGCTCAAACTCCGAGCGAAGGAGCGTGGGCTCAGAGGTTTTTCGCGCATGAGGAGAACTGAGGTTCTCAAAATGCTGGAGGAACACAAACCTGTCGAACTATGGTTCGTGTGGACGAAGCACGCCTGAATAAGTATCTGAGAGGCTGGAGGCTGGACGTCGATAAAAACATGGACGTCGACGACATCAAAACGCTAGTTTGCGACAAAGTCGGCAAGAACCAGCAGACGGACGGCACAACCGAGCATGTCCAGCCTTACTTCAGAGGCAAGCAAATAGTCGCAACTCAACCCGAGTCCGTCGACACGTCCATCGACACCTCGTTTGCAAAAATACGAGAATTCCTGGAATGCTACATACACATGGGTTTGGGCTTGGTCGTGGACACGATCGACACTGCCTATCTGGACATAGCAAACTACGTACCGTTCAAAGGAGGGTCGTACCTAGACTTGGCCACCGTACTACAAGAAAAAGCAAGCCATGGTCAACGTCAGAAACAAATTGCATGAGGGTTGCGATCAGATCTGTGCAGCTTCTGGTCAAAGCACATTCAGACTTTCGAGCTTTCCCGAAGACGATGGGATCACATGGGACAGCAAAGACGAACCCACCCCCATCTCCCAGGTCGCCAATATCGAAAAACAGAACGACGGCATAGCCATCAATATCTTCGGACACGAAGGGAATAAAACCATCGTGCACAGGATCAGCTCCCTCACTAACGAACACCGCAAGACGATCAATATATTCATGATCAAGCAAGGCGACAAGTATCACTACATGTGAATAAAATATTTTTACAGACTGTTGTACGATCAATCGAAGCATAAGGAAAAGAAACACTTATGCAAAAGGTGCCTGCACGGCTTTACGTGAGCCGACCTGCTGGAATCGCACCAGGAGGATTGCTGAGGTGTGGGAGAGACAGCCATCCGAATAGACATGCCGGACGAAAAGAAAAGCACGCTAAAATTCACAAGTAGACCTAACCTGGACCACATTCAAGAAATCAGAAACAATTAATTCCATTATACACACGTATTTATTCAGTTAACAAGTAAACGTGTTACATCCAAATCTGTATTTGCAGATTGATCTAATGATTTGTTTGTGCAGTTGCTTCTGCCACGTTCATTTGATCCAGAACAATGTTAAGAGTTCTATTTAGTCCAATAGACATTCAGTATATCAGTACACAAACCAAATAAAATGATATAACATACTATCAGACACACTTTCGTACCTTCAGGATGTGAAAAATGTATCATGTAAACATCCACTTTAGAAAAACTGAATTATATAATGATGTTGCTACTGGCCAACACGACATCGTCCTCGGTTGGATACCTAGCCGCTTTTGGTGAGTGAGTGAGTGATTTTAGGTTTCCGCCGCTTTTAGTAACATTTCAGCAATATCACGGCGGAGGACACCAGAAATGGGCTTCACACATTGTGCCCATGTGGGGAATCGAACCCGGGTCTTCGGCGTGACGAACGAACGTTTTAAAATAACGACTAGACTACTGCTGCTAAGGCAGTACTCATCAAATCTGTGACAAAACTTCTTTCCCTATACAGTCATTTCAAAGCGATGATGTCATGTTGGTCATTCAGTATATACCCATGAATATTTATCAAAGGGTGTAGATCCTCCGTTTTGTATCCCTTGTGATGAAGAATCACGGTCCTGCTTGACAGAATTGATTTTTTCGTCATAAGGGAAAACGTTTTGAAGGTTTCAACCTTGGCGGATTTACGTTCACATTTAGTTACAGTGTTTTTAAAAGAAATTGCACTAACTATTAAGTTTTGATAATAATATATGTTGTTGATATGCAGTAAAAGTTAAATTTTGGAAGTGTGAATACATAATAGTGACTGTTCGTGCTTTGCCGTTAAAAGGCGTCTTTGAATGTGCGGTAATTTTCACAAAAGACGCCAACATGTGAAGTAATGAAAGAATGATGTCAATCCAGCTGAGGGGACATGCAGATCGCAAAAAAACTGTAAGTGGTCCTCATGCTCCCTAATACGGGGCTCTACCTTTAGTTGCTGGTGACCTACTTCCCCTTTATATTTTTTATTTTGCATTGCCTTATGTCTAATGGGTGTACCTCTAATTGGTATAACACTGATGCTAGGTTTGATGAATGCTCCTCTAATTGGTATATCACTAATTGCCTTACGTCTGGTGGACGTACCTCTAATTGGTGTAACACTGGGGCTAGTTTTGATGGACACACCTCTAATCGGTATAACACTGGTGCAAGGGTTGATGGACGCACCTCTAATTGGTATATCACTATTGCCCTACGCCTGATGGTCGCACCTCTAATTGGTGTAACACCGATGCTACTTTTGATGGTCGTACCTCTAATTGGTATAACACCGATGCTACTTTGATGCTCGTACCTCTAATTAGTATATCTCTATTGCCCTACGTCTGATGGACGTACCTCTAATTGGTATAACACTGGTGCAAGGTTTGATGGAAGTACCTCTAATTGGAATAACACTGGTGCAAGGTTTGATGGAAGTACCTCTAATTGGTATAACACTGGTGCAAGGTTTGATGGACGTACTTCTAGTTGGTATAACACTGGTGCAAGGTTTGATGGATATACCTCTAATTGGTATAACACTGGTGCAAGGTTTGATGTACCTCTAATTGGTATATCACTATTGCCTTATGTATGATGGACGTACCTCTATTTGGTGTAACACTGATGCTAGTTTTGATGGACGCACCTCTAATTGGTATATCAATATTGCCCTACGTCTGATGGACGTACCTCTAATTGGTATAACACTGGTGCAAGGTTTGATAGGCGTACCTCTAATTTGTGTAACAGTGATGCTAGTTTTGATGGACACACCTCTAATCGGTATAACACTGGTGCAAAGTTTGATGGACGCACCTCTAATTGGTATATCACTATTGCCCTACGCCTGATGGTCGTACCTCTAATTGGTGTAACACTGATGATAGTTTTGATGGACACACCTCTAATTGGTGTATCACTATTGCCCTACGCCTGATGTTCGCACCTCTAATTGGTGTAACACCGATGCTACTTTTGATGGTCGTACCTCTAATTGGTATAACACCGATGCTAGATTTGATCCTCGTACCTCTAATTGGTATAACACCGATGCTGCTTTTAATGCTCGTACCTCTAATTACCATATCTCTATTGCTCAAAATCTGATGGACGTACCTCTAATTGGTATAACACTGGTGCAAGGTTTGATGGACGTACTTCTAGTTGGTATAACACTGGTGCAAGGCTTGATGAATGTACCTCTAATTGGTATAACACTGGTGCAAGGTTTGATGGATGTACCTCTAATTGCTATATCACTATTGTATGATGGACGTAACTCTATTTGGTGTAACACTGATGCTAGTTATGATGGACGCACCTCTAATTGGTATATCACTATTGCCCTACGTCTGATGGACGTACCTATAATTGGTATAACACTGGTGCAAGGTTTGATGGGTGTACCTCTAATTGGTATAACACTGTTGCAAGGTTTGATGAATGTACCTCTAATTGGTATAACACCGATGCTAGTTCTGATGGACGTGCCTCTACTTTGTATATCACTTTTGATGTATCTGTAATTGCAATATCACTACTGGTGTACTTGTGAAGGGCACACCACTAATTGGTATTGCACTATAGCGGTACTTGATATACAACTAGAGATTGTATCGCCCCTTGGTATATCTATACTTGTGTACCACTACTGAATATACATATCTAGGCTGTAGTATCGCTTAGCATATCTCTACCTGGTGTGTACCACTACTTGATACACATCTGTAGGATGTATTGCTGTATGATATCGTTACTGGGTGTGTGCAGCAACAGGGTGTAGTGTCTCTTGGTATATCTCTACTGGGTGTGTAATCACTACTGGCTATACATCTACCGAATGTATTGTCACTTGGTATATATCTATAGAGTGTGCACCACTACTGGCTATACATCTACAGAGAGTGTGTATTGTCACTTGGTATATCGCTACTGGATGTGTACCACAACTGGATATAATCAGTGTGTATTGTCACTTGGTATATCGCTACTGGGTGTGTACCACTACTGGGATGTACACTTCCGGCGTGCATCACCTCTGGGTATTTCTCTACTGGGTGTGTAAAAATACTGGGTGTGCCAGTGTGTACGTCTACTGAGTACATCGCCTTGAATGTGTACCACTATTGGATGTACGTCCACAGACAGTTTCACTGCTTGGTTTACCTCTACTGGGTGTATTACAAGTAGGTGTCCCTAACGGATGTATCAGTACTGGTTAGCGAACCAGTACTGTGTACAACTATCCTGTCTGTACGTCTGATTGAAGTATTAATACTGTGTGTACCTCTAACCCTTGTACTAGTCCTGGGTCTACCTCTTATGGGTGCATTAACATTGGGTGTTCCTCCAATGAGCGTATCACTACTTCCACCGAAACTAATGAGTGTGTACATCTAACTGATAGATACAGAGGTATCACCTTATTGTGTGTAGTAACATGTGTTATATTTGGGATTACACTTTCTTAGTAAAGTACAAATTCTAGTACTTTTTTGAGTTGAGCCCCATCCGGGATTCGAACTCACACCCTCAGAGTCAGGTCCCCAATCGCCCCCAACTGTGGAAGTCGCGGTAGCTGAGTGGGTTAGGCGGCTGACTTTGTGTGCTGGCGATTGGGTGCCTGACTCTGAGGGTGTGAGTTCGAATCCCGGATGGGGCTCAACTCAAAAAAGTACTAGAATTTGTACTTTACTAAGAAAGTGTAATCCCAAATATAACACGTTACATTTGACCACTTTCTAAATGGCATTGTGTAATCATTATTGTGTGTAGTTGTAGAAACTATTTCGATTGTCCAGTCCTGTTTAATCAACGAATTGTGAAATGATAATGTTTTGAATGGAAAATATGGTGTTCAAATATTTCCTGATATGCTTAAAATATTATTACTGATGTTTGCTGATGATGTCATTTTAGTATCTGATGCTATCTCTGGATTACAGAGACAACTGAATATTTTAGAACATTTTCCCGACACGAGGATTAAGGGTCTACCTAGATAAAACTAGGGTGTTGTGTTGAGAAGGGGCGGGCGCTTGGCAAAATGTGAGAAATGGTTCTATCAAAATGAAATGATTACAACTGTTAATACATACAGATATCTTGTATTATTTTTTCTTCTTCATCTCAAATTACAGTATGTACATCTGATCTAGCTCTCAGTGGTAAATTCTCCATAATTTGAAAAATGAAATACTGTTGACCCTACTGCATTTGTGAAAATGTGTTATTCACAGGTTCAACCTATCTTATTATACGGCTCTGAGGTGTGAGGACTTAACAGATTTGAGAAAAATCGAAAATGTACAAATGTACACATGTACATTAACGCCAAACTATAATTATATCTAAAACTATTGTTTTATCACCACTAAGGGTACCTACAAAGAATGAATCGCAGCTAAATGGACCTCTTATTTGTGTAGTACTGTTGGGTTTACCTCTAATGAGATTATCACTATTGTTTGATGCAGCTGTGCTAGGTGTACTGCTTCACAGTGTACCTCTAATGTGTCTATAACTACTGGGTATACCTCTTATGGGTATCCGACTGGTATACATCTACTCAGTGTATGCACCTATAAAAAGGGTATTCCTACATATATGTAGCTCTGAAGAATATACATTAACTGGGTGTATGACTATTGGGTGTGTAACATTGCTTGATGTAAATCTAAAGGGTGTATCAAAGCTGGGTGAACCCGTTACGATTTTACCTTGATGTATCACTATTGAGTGTGTATCCTGGCTGGATAAACATGTACTTGGTGTATTGTACTTTGCTTGCTTTTGTGAACCTGTTGATCGACAGGGTGCATCACTACTGAGGGTATGGCTAATTGGCGTACTTCTGGGTGAATCATTACTGAGCGTACATATGCTTCTTGTACCGTTCTTGGATTCGTACCATTCGTGGATTGATCACTACTTGGTGTACCTTTACTGGGTATATCGCAACTACGTGTACCCATTCTGTGTGTACATATACTTGGATGGGTCTATTGGATATACGTCTGTACGGTGCACTGCTACTACTTTGACCTTTCCTAGGTGTACTGGAAGCTGTAAATGTCATTCAAATGCCCTTGAATTCATTATTAAAATACAACGAATAAAATAGCGCCAGCAAGGTGTCTTTTAAGGATATCACCACCTTAAGCGTTCTCACATCAATATTTGATAAATAGAAGTAAAATGTCAGAACCATGCATCGTTATCGATTAGCATGAAGTTCAGTCGTTCAGCTCCAGTTGCTAAGGTGACATAACAATATATGAGGATAACTGGCATGGTTTGAACATCCCACGTGCAGTCTACAGATAGGCTCAGCATGACCCTCTCATTGTGTTATGTCACCGAATGCAACACAATTATCCCGGCATATGATCTCACCCCGAACATTATGTCATCTGGACCCCATCCACCATTCCTCAGATCAGATACTTATTCTTGACTATTATCACTTCCTGGGCGTAGTTGAAAACAATCAGTGATTGGGCGTGAATAGGATTTTCTCGAAATGTTAAACTCAGAGCGTTTCAAGACTGGTGACTTTTCATAAATTACAAAAGTGACCCATTTTTGTTGTTGTAAATGCCACCGTAGAAGGTCTACACCAGTATTAATTGTCTTTGCCTATTTTCAGGGTATTGAGTGTTTATTTTTTCGACTACATCTAGAATTGCCATTCAGATGTAGAATTGATGCCGCTCCGAAACATAACAAAATTCACATCGAATGGCCATGAATCCTTGGCAATTAAGATCAGTTGATCGCCAACTTTCATACCACCTCCCACCCTCAGGGTTCTGTCGGCCCATTCCAGCCACACATATTTAAACGTGTTACAGTTAAGTATGCTGATATCCTTATGAGCTAAAGTGACAGGAGGTCTGCTTGGCCAGATTTTCTTGATTGACATCTCGGTGAAGTTTCCCCTTTTGAGACCAAGATCAATGCGGTACAAACGTCTGTTTGTCTCAGCCAGTGCTAGTTGAGCAGAATGACACGTCTTCACCTTGAGGCGCAAGGTCATGCTAGGAGGCACAGAGAAATCCGATGTTGCTGGCTTCATCCAAACTCTTGAGTCAGATGTTAGAAGTTTCGTGGAAAAGTCTGAAAAGTGAAAGAATGTACAGATTTAATCCCCTAACAGTGTGACATGGCAGCAAATATTTAAAAATATTCAAGATAAGAAGGAGAGTGGCAGAGAAGTATATAAGCCAGGTACTGATGTGGTTGTTAATGGTGGTTCATACAATCACAACAATTATCATTTGAAAACAGTGTGCGTGACAATCACATTAGTACTTTCTTCACGGTGACCATTGTCGATACTCATGATTTAGTGTATACTTCTCGGATTGCAAGTAAGATGTTACAACTATTATTTACGAAAGTATACTTTCAAAAAGATACCGCATTGTGGCATGATATCATTTGGGAACCAAGTTGTATGACTGTGTATGGGTTTAGAAAATTATTATTCTAGCCACAACCTGTGTCGGTGAAATGTGTTGACGTGAAGCTGTTCATTTCAGTAATAAATACTGTTATAAGGTAAAAATGCATCCTAAACCATTAGAGAATTACACCAGATTCCGTATTTATATCTGCAGTTTGGCTCATGAGTCATAGCGGTTAGGCACGATGTGGAGGCAGAAAGTGTTGAGAGAATGGCGTTTACCATAGGCTATGGAAAGTAGAGACAGAACACATTTGACGTAAAAGAGAAATTAACAAATCAATGAAAAGGGGTGAGTCACCGAACGGTGCTGCCCGATACTCATCCAATCACGTGACACATGTACAATGAATGAATGAATGAATGAATTGTATAGCGCCTGGTTTCCAGGTTTAACATGACTGCTCAACGGTGCTTGTTAAAGTGAGTGGAAAAAAGATAAGTCTTCAGACGAGTTAGAAAAGACTCTGTTGTTGGACAAATTCTAATTAGCAGTGGTATAGCATTCCTCGGTTTTGGAGCTGCAAAGTATAGAGCCACTTCACCCATCTTTGTTTTAGTTTTAGGAACTTGAAGCAGTTCGGTTGGTACCAGTTCTGGTTGTAACAGCATCCTCGCAGCAATGTTCTGCACTTGTTGCAGTAGTTTGATGTTAGCGGTAGTAGTTCCATTGAGGAGGACATTTCCATAGTGATGAGACACAGGCTTGGATAACTGTCCTAAGACTACCATTGTCAGGGTATTTCTTGATCTTGCTTATCTTAAAGACTTGGAAGAAGGCAGTTCTGCATGTTGACTTCACATAGTCTTTCATCGTCATGTTTCTATCGAACTTGCCTCCCAGATTTCTCACGTTATTGCTTGGCTTGATGTGACTGCCACTAATCTCGAGTTACATCTGGAATTTTGGATTTTCATTTTCCAGGGCTAATAGTCATGAATTGTTTTTGAACTGTTGCATTTGAGTGTATTTGCTGTCATCCACTGTTGAATATCATTGATATACTGTTCAAGTTGTAACTTGGAAACAACTGCTTGGGTGGGTTTTCTTCCTATATGCAACTGGTTGTCGTCTGAGTATCCATGGAAGTTGATATTGTGCTGTCGTATGATATTCGCTATAGGCAGCATTAGGAGAGCGGCGACTTGGCCAAATTAAGGAGTTTAATGCCCCCCATCTCTTGTATGGACATATTATGGCTCACTGGAAAGCTTATTGTACCTACATTAACATATATAGGCCATGGTGTAGTGGCCAGATATGGTTCAGGTTTTTTTTAAATTCATGTCGCGTGATCCCACCAAGGCCATAAATATATATTACAACGTTTAATTTAGATATATAAATCCTTATAAATACGTTTCCATCATCAATGGTACCGTGTTAAGGCATATTATTCTGAATTGTTTTTATTAAATAAATGACCAAAAGGCAATAATACAGATGAATACCTGAAATTCATATTTTTGGGGAAATCAGCCTTTTCGGAAATTTACACATCAATTTGATTAGGAAACATTCACTTTTCGTGACAGCTTGAAATCTCTGTGCCCATCACAAGGCAACAGAAATTGTGAAATCAGATAACACTAGGGCAAAGAATTCAAATATTGCAATAAAATAGAGACACGTGCCTTTTTGACTCTTAGAATTATAGTCTTTGCAGATGCAAGACGTTGCAAATCTTTCAAGGTTATTTTCATACAGCATTGTCAGTGTTTATCTACAGTTTTCTGTTTTCTGTGAATGTCTACATTTCCAACTGATTCAGACATTTTGTGTCTCCCTGACAAGTGCACATTTAGGTAAATGGTTGCAATATTTGTAGGCGAAACGTCCAGTCCGATTTTTCAGTTCTTTCAGGAGCAGAGACAATCACCCCTTGAAAGTACACTGGCTCCAGATCGTCATTCTCTTTACTACAGCCAAAGGCCAAGGGAGATCAAAAACTTAATACGGAAAGATATCCATACTCTGCTTCGCCAACGTGCACGTCGTACATGTTATGTACAACTATATTCGCATGAAGACACATGCAAGACTCACATCGTTTCTGTGCTCCCAGAGTGTTCAGTTTACCGTGACTGCCTTGATGTATTCCATTCCATATCTACATGTATGGAATGAAGAATTATACAGGTGTCAGCTTCTTCGTGGAGAGGGCATCTTCTTCCTTTTAACCAGTCTTCTCACTCTTGGTGTATACCCCAGCCAGCATCAACATCTTTCCTAGATGTCCACTAAGATGGTCCAGGCCATGAAGTACTGCTTAGTCACAAAGAAATCTAACCAGGGACTGTTTTTCTAAGCCAACGTTCATAGATTTCTTCCATGGTGGTACACAGCGACCACTAATTACTTGATACTGGCGGCATGAATCTTTCTTCTGTTTCTCTCTCAGTATGGTAGTACTCATTATGATCGTGTTGATTACTGGATTGTCTGGTCCAGACTCGATTATTTACAGACCGCCGCCATATAGCTGGAATATTGCTGAGTGTGACGTAAAACTAAACTCACTCACTCACTCATTGTGGTCGTACCTATTAAAGCATCTACAACATCTGCTTTGTTGATGCAGTACATAAGCTGAGTTTGATGATTTCTAGTCAAGAGGTTTTCTACTTTGCTCTTGAATTTAGGTGCCTTTGTCATGTCAGTAAATGGTTTGACACCTGATCTGGTAATGGGACTGTAAAAGCTCGGACTTGTATCTGTTTTCAATGCAGAATTCACAAATCTTTCAAATCCTTTTGTCTCCTGTTTTTTTTATGAACAGTAGGGACTGTTGCACTTCAGCTGATGCATGTAAATCAGTTGCAATCACTGGAAAAAAGTCCACATTTACAAGCTTGGAAATGTCTTGGAAACATGAAATTTCCAATTTTGGAAAGATGATGTTTCCAAGACATTTCCAATTTTGGAAATATGAGATTTCCAAAAATTTACAATTTTGGAAATGTCCACAAGGGGAGATAACTGGTGTGTGATGGTAAATGATTGTTCTTTGCACGCCCCAGGACCTAATCCCTTGTTAATTGATGAGTGAGACAAGGCAGTTAAGAGTCACCAATTAACAAGGCCTTGTTAATTAATGAGTGAGTCAAGTTAGTTTAGACAGCCTCTGGAAGGAAAACCAAGTTGTAAGGTTTTATGCCGCTTAAAGAAGCCTCAGGAAGTAAGTTCAATCCTGTAGTTCCTGTCTGATTGCAATAAAGTATCCTAGCAGTGTATGCTTTTGGGATTTTCTAATGCATGGATGGCATAGTGACTGATCCAATTTGATCTTATTTCTGTGTTTTGTTACCTCGATATTTAATCATGCCATGTAAACATATGATGTCTATTACATATTATATTTATGACAAACGAAATTTTACTTAGGTAAATACAATTTTAACTTCAGTACACATCAAATGCTTATATGTATTTCTTATGCAACAATGAAGTTCCGTTCGTATCCAGTGTCGGCCCATAATTGTTTTCAGGCAATTAACATTGCATGCAATTTAGCGATTACTATTCCCTTTGCTGTAACCAGTGTTTGGTGGTATAAACCTACACATGCTATTTGTCATCATTCACTTGATGGTCAGTTAATGAATTTATAACAGGTATGATGGTAATACCACTCAGATTACCCGACAGAGGTTCCCATTTCGCATTTCTTGTGTCTGGAGTACATACTCAGCTTTATGAATTAAGGTCTGATGTGACAAATGTATTACATGTTATGTAATAAACGGATGGAATTTGCAGCAAGACGAATTATCAGTTGAGATACAAAAACAAACATTGATCAAAGGATTAACCGATAACACGCTGATTAATTATTTTTATCTTGCACAGCGGATTTGTCAAAAGGTAGTGTTTATGTATGTAGATTTACTAATCTATACTGATTACACCCTGTCGTAAAGTACCTATGTAAAAACAACATCTTTCCTTCAATGGATTAACCGCCAGTACGTTGATGGGGGTGTTCCTCTTTTGCCAGTCGGGCAAGTTGTTTATATTAAGGCGTAAGAGGATCACCAGACCATGTTAATTAACAATACAATGGTAGGGGAGGGTGGGGGACGAGATGACCAAGCCAAGAAAGACACAAGTGGAATGATTGCTCATTATTGGCTAATTAAATTACTTTTTTAAAGAATGGCGGACATCATGCAATTAGTTGCCATGTGTGCGATCTTGGATGCCCAATGAGATTATACACCAGTGTGAAAAAAACTGAAGCGATGTATCCCTTTTTCGCATATTAGACTGTTAAATGACACTTGACATGGAACAGGATTCTTTGTCAGCTGCAGATGAATGGCATATTGTTCCTTTATGTGGAGGTAGTGTCCCATTTTTGACAGCGTCTTGGTCACTGATTTGTTAAGGCGTGAAGTTTCGCTGTCAAACCTGGGATAACTAGCTGCACCAATTAAGGGTAGTTATGTAAATGCAATCACCTGAGAGAAGTACAGAACAAGTAACATTCTTGAACACTAATACCAAAATCAACCGAGAGAAAAGGATGAGAGAAGCAGCATTATCCGTTGAGATGTATGAATGCAAAATTTAGAAAAAGGTTACGTCATGAGCAGGATGGGAGAAGTAGCTTTACCAATTATTGCAAAGTATATATGCCTACATATACATCACATTTTCTTATCGTATACATCATGGCTGAGAAAGGTACAAATTTAGATGGTAGAAGACCAGGTGGAGAATTGTTACTGGATGGATATAGGTATCTGAGACGAACTGCCAACATTATATGGAGATGTCAGTGCCTGAAAACAGCCTCAGTGACTGCAACAGCAGATGGGACTGTGGTCAGAAGAGGGGACAAACAGCATACACATCCAGACCAAAGCTCTATTGGTTCCCATATCCTTACCAGTAATGTCAAAAAACGGGCACGAGAAGAGCTGAAAAGTGTACCAAAGTTCACTGTCAAAATTGGGATAACTGGCTAGATCAATTACAGAAGTGAGAAATTTCACTGTCAGATTCGGGACTGTCAAAATCGGGACTAAACCTATGTGGATATTGATTGATACATTCCTCGAACAAGGTAATAGCCTGACATTGTTGCAGACTTTGGTCTGTTTTATTTCTAATATTTGTATTTTGGTTTTATTCATTTGTGGTAGCATTCAACAGAATCAATCTTTTTCGCCGTGTAACGTAATGAGACAGACAACATACACTAGGTCATACCTAGGGCGTGTGTGAAATATGATTCATGTTGGCATTCTATAAATTGTCTAGATTTTACAGTCATGTTATAAATACACTATAAGTATAAGCAGATCGTATGTTTTTATTAAGTTTCTAAATGCATACAAATATGACAATAAAAAAAAGGGTTATTAGACAAAATATAAAGACATACATTGGCTTCGTTATTTTTCAGTCCTGACGTTTTTTACCTCTGGCAGATGATTTAACTTCAAAATGTTTTCATTTGTTATAATGATAATGAAGATGGAAATATTATCGAGTAAAAAAGATTTCATTTTTGTTGATCAATCTATACCTATACTATCAATTGCGCATGCGGGTGGCGCAGAAAAGATCACGAACCAGTCGAAAATACTGGGATATCATCCGGGTACTCAGGGGACAAAAACAATAACAAAAGCAACAACCAGTGCGCGAAAATTGCTCTGGATCAGTGCCCTTTTAAATGATTGTTTTAATCATGTTTTTACACGGTCTGCTTCCGTGTGCGATGTGTTCACTTCCATCAACCACCAGCTTGTAATAATACGTCACATGAGATTAGCCATTTGCTAAAATAACACCCCAACTTCAAAGCGTACCCCTTGTTAACGTCCTGAGCCTAATAAAAATCGAAAGGTCGGCTTCCTGAGTCGACACCTTCTCAAACTATTGTCATGTAAGTGGTAATAATTCCTGATAATTAGAGAACAGATTGGCTTGCTTATTTTGGAATGCTTTAATCTAGAATCAAAATTGAACTAGAATCTCATGAACTATTTGTCTCTGGAATCATCTGTGATATGAACTTGTGTAGTGATTTCTCTTGAAATTATTTAACGTGATCTAAAATGAATAATGCATTAAACCTTTAGTCACCTTTTATTGTAAATGACCAAATTAATTAGTTACACTATGAAGTTTTTAAGGAGGAATTCATTTGGGTTGTTTTTGCCTCAGTCCGCCCGTGTGTGGACAACATAACCAATTATCTATTAACAAAAGTTCATGATATTTCGTGAATACACCAACTGCATAACACCGTCTCTGACTACAAACCCAAACAGGTTGTTCTCTATTCGCCTACATCCCAATTCGCCTACAGTCTTAAAGCAACATTTCATGGTCTGTTGACTGTTGATTACGCAATGATAAACCACCCAAACGGTCCATCCCTTGTGACAGGTGTTAATTAGTGGGTACCAATTAGAGAATGTATTCTACTACAATAAGTCTATTATTCCCTGGCAAGGGTTCACTTTTATGACATGTAATAAACCCTGTCCAGTCAGTCAGTGGGTCCGGTAAACTTTTATTTAATCCATGATGTAACGTAGGTCTATGTAATTTGTGTTTATGCAAACCGTGACAGGTTAAAAACTTTTTGCGCTTCTCTGGATAATAAGTAAAACATACACTTAAAACGGTATTTTGGAAAATGCTAGCGATACTAGGGGGCAAATATAACAGTAAATATAAATTTTTGACACTTAAACAACAAGGATGCAGATGAGTGAAGTTACACCAGGGATAATCTACAACGTCTTATAGTCGCCCTGGTTATACTAATATATAGCATTGGTTCCTAGGTGATCGCGTAGGAGGACGAATACACTCCTAGGACGACGAATACACAGTCTATACACTCATGGGGATCCTTGGGAAAAGGAGAAACTGAAAGAAGTAGTGGTAAAATCCTTCCTAAATTTCCAAAACTTTCCAAGTCTTGGAAACATCATGTTTCCAATTTTGGAAATTTTTGGAAATATGATATTTCCAAATTGGAAATTTTTGGAAATCACCATTTTTTTTCTTGTGGCACCTGTTCGTGGAGAAAGGTCTGCGAGGCGGAATTTCTATTGCCTCAAAACGATACGTTTAAGCCAACAACAAGTACGTGAATGGCTACGACACCAGCAAACCGACAAAACACATCCTCTATCTCGACGCCAACAACTTGTACGGCTGGGCCATGAGTCAGTATCTCCCCACCGTGGGATTCGAATGGGTCGTCGGACCGTCCGATATAGATGTGAATAGCATCGCGCCAGATGCTAACAAAGGCTACTTGCTCGAAGTGGACTTTGGAAGCAGTAACCCAGGAAATTACACGAATCGCACAACAGCTATCTGCTGGCTCCCTAACGATTGACGATGAACCTGGACTGGATGTCTGAACATCAACGAAACTTGCTGGGAGACAACAAGCCGATGGTCAACGTCGGAAAACTCGTGCCGAACTTGATGAACAAAACGAAATACATCGTTCACTATCACAATCTGCAGCTGTACTTGTCGCTGGGCATGAAACTCACGAAAATACACAGGGCGCTCCAGTTCGATCAAAGTTTTTGGATGGAGCCCTACATCCGAATGAATACGGACTTAAGAAAGCTTGCCACCAGCGATTTCAAGAAAAATTTGTACAAGCTCATGAACAACTCGGTGTTAAGACGTTTGAGAAAACGTGTTAACCTGAAATTAGATCCAGTGAGGAAGAAAAACTCAGGAAACTGATCGCCAGCCCGGCGTTCAACCGAAGCAAACTATGCGACGATGACTTGGCAGCGCTACACATGAACAAAAGTCACATCAAATCCAACCGGCCGGTTTACATGGGGATGAGCTTCCATTACTTATCCAAACACTTGATGTACGATTTCTACTACAACGAGCTGAAGAAGCAGTACGGCGACAAATGTGAAGTGCTGAAAACGGACACGGATTCTGTGCTGATGGAAATTCGCACCGAGGACATGTACGAGGACATGAAGAAACACATGCACCTGTACGAAACCAGCGACTACCCAAAAGATCACCCTATGCACAGCCAAGTCAACAAAAAAGTGCTCGGCAAGATGAAGGACGAATGCGCGGACAAGCCAATCGCGGAATATGTCGGCTTGAGACCCAAGATGTATTCCATCAAGAAAGCTGACAACGACGAAATCAGAAAGGCGTGAAAAAACACCACATCAAGCACGCCGGATTCAAGGAAGCCCTGTTCAAGAATAAAACGTTCAAACACCAACTGAACATGCTGAGAAGCGATGGACACAAGACATACGGACTGAGAATCAACAAGACGTCGCTGTCTCCCATGGACACAAAACGATGGATCACCATCAACGGAGTCACCACTTACGCGTACGGACACACGCACATATTAAATAATCAAAATGCACACAATACATACATCATGGAGAAAATGTATTACAGCCTGCGCGGGTACGGGAAAGGTGCGGACGCCATCCCGAAACTCGCCAAAGCCGCTAGAGTCTCGGAAGACGTCGCCAAAGCTTGGCTTAAAAAACAAGCCATCTGGCATGTTTACCTGCCAGCACCTTGGTACATCCCGAGAAGAAAATTCGACATTTCAACGCCAAATCGCGTTCACCAAGACGACCTCCTGTTTCTACCTCACGACAGGGTGAGGCATAAAACCTACAAGTACGCCCTGACAATTGTCGACGTCGCCAGTTGCTACAAGGAAGCCGAACCGTTGATGACCAAAGATTCGAACGAAGTCGCCAAAGCCTTAGAACGTATATACAAAGGCAGCCGCTTGACCTGGCCTGCCGTATTGCAAATCGATCCCGGACGCGAGTTCATGGAGCTGTGTAACAACTGCTGACCAAGCACAAAGTCCAGGTGAGACGAGGTGTGGCAGGAGCTCACCGAAGCCAAGCCATAGTCGAAAGATTCAACCGCACCTTAGCTAAACATCTGTTCTCACATCAGTACTCACAGGATTTACTGGATCCCAAAAACAGAAACACGGAATGGGTCGTACGCTTACCACAAGTGGTGGATGCCATCAACAGCGAAGTCACCAGACTCGTGGGCAAGAGACCCGTCGAAGCCATCAAAATGAAATCTGTCGAATCGTCGTCGGCAGCAGCATGTCACGATGAAACAGAGAAAACATAACGGTATCGGGTCTGCGTTAGGTACTTGTACCAGCCGGGAGAATACGAGGGAGACAGCAGAAAAAGCGCCACCGATCCGATATGGTCCATGAAAACGTACAACGTAGACCCTGTCGACATCAAAGACGGCGAACCGAACTTGTACTACTTGAAAGACGGACCGCCGAGCGCATTCGTCAGAGAGGAGTTGATGATCGTACCTCACGACACAGTCCCTTTTAGATCGCCCACTGTATGATAATTCTCATGATTATTTGTGTATGCTATTAGGTTGAGGTATGCTATGTGGCTAGAGACGCAAAGTTAACACAACAAATTTTCTCGTGTTAGCCATCAATTTCAAGCCTAAATTCATCTCTCACAAACACCCCCTCTTTTAATTTTAACATCAGAGCCGTGGTGACTTCTAAGTCACAAAAGTTTCTGCTGAAAGTGTGACTCGAACTCTGGACCCATGAATAGTGAGCCCAGCTCTGTAACCATTACTGGAGGACGCTGATAGCACTTGATAGCAAATGAAAGCTTATCAATCTAAGCTGTACCACTGTGGAAAGAGAGAGACGACCCACCATCATTCTAACCATATTTTTACTCCTGCAGGAGCAATGGATCGTAAACAAATTAGGAATCTGGTCCAAAACTATCATTACATAGTGTAGCCAACAGCCAGCCAGCTCTACAGCGAGCTGCACGTGGTGAATAATAACCGAGCCGAGACACACACACACGCCCACTGCGACTCGCCCACAGCACTCGCTCAGTGATACCGAGACGGCAGCGAGTCGACACACACACACACACACTTAAACTCGTCCACGGCGCTCACTCAAAGCAACCCCCGAGACGGTAGCGAGGTGATGACTGTCAAAACCTGCGTTTCATTCACATTCAGACAGCTCACACATCGCTACAAGTACGTCCTAACCAGATGGTAGCAAGGCAGCTCGTGAGAACTGCCGAGAACTGCGTTTCATTCGGCTGAAAACAACTCTCGCCTCGATAATATATAACAACTACGACAATACGTTGGATTGTTAGCCTTTCGCCAGACCGACCCTATGCTCACCAAAAAAGTGATTATTTCCTAAACTATTTGACCGATTTTCGTGAAACTTTGCATGCATCTCGGCAGATGGTTACGCTATAGATTAATTAAGACTTATTTACGACAAAAAGTTGGACATTTTGCCTTTTCCCGACCGACCCCATGCTCACTTAAAAATCAATATTTCAGAAAGTATACGACCGATTTTCATCACATTTTGCATGCACCTCAGTAGTAGTATACACAGTGGTGGAACTGCATTAGGGACTTACCAAGGCCTTAATTTGGAAAATTAAGGCCTTGGGAAGGACATGTCATAGAACCGCTATTGTGTATACTACTCCTCTGCAACAATATATTATTATGTTGCCAAGTTTAATCGGTTAGATTAAACTTAAAAAGCGAAAGTGAGTTGTGATTGGTATGCTCAACATCCCAGCGTAGACACCTGATTGGATAAAAAGCCAACTAAGGGAGGTAATAGAATCATCGGCTTGAGCCGTAGATGCATCCAGGGTATAGTGGAGATTTATCGGAACGTATACCCTTGAGATTATGGAGGTTATGGTCAGACAAGATGATAAAGAGCAACCTGGGCTGCATAATGATGTTTTGCTGTAAGACATAAAACAAAATGTTTGACATGAAGAAGACGATTCCTACTCATATTTTTCCAAAGGTTTGTTTGTATTTGTCTAACCTGTATGACTTACAAGGAAGACGCTTTCATTTTCATGATAGTAGGACTAGTATATGGATCAGGGAAATATATGTCAACATACCTTCTCGGCAGGTGCTGTTATCCTTTTGAAGTGTGTAGTCATATGCACAAAAGCAAACTCGTTTGGTTTGACTGATGGGGAAACATCCTTGACCACAATTATTCCGCACTGCACTGCAGATATTCACAACTGAAAAGTAAGTAAGAACAAGATGTTGAAGTCTAATCGGGTCGGACATTGGGCAGATCAGGGTTATTTAATTATGCAAGTTTTCGACTATTCATCTATTTTTGGTCCTTGCTAGTGAAGCCAGATGGGTTAACTTGACACAAAACTATCTAAAGAGTTAGCAAACAAAACAATTGTCAATAAACTGTGGGTGGAAAACGGAGAAAAACTGCTGCACAACACATAAAGCAAATGTTAGTGTCAAAAGGGAAAGGGTTATTTACAACAGGACAACCAATATAAATGACAGTTTTGATACAGTTATTTCAGGATGGTTATTGTCATACCATTTTTAAGTTTGAATTATTCTTGTGTAGAAAGACACAATTTACCTGACAGAAACATGTCAGTATGTTCATACATAACGTATTCTTTTTTCATCGTGGCGTGTCTAATATCCATTTTAAGGTCCATACATGGAGAATTGGAATGTATTTTGAGGGCTAGAAATCGTAAATAGATTTCATAAACACAGCCAAGAATTACGAGCGCGTTTGTGACACGAACACAGCGGAGGTCGCGGGGTCATGTACCTTCGAAGAAGTCCGGGAGAAGAATATATTTTATTTAACATGCTTTAGCTCCGTTGTTCTCAGGTCTATAGTCAAAGCAATTAGTGTTTTGTAATCAGCAGGACATCAGCTGTCAGGCGAAGATACTTTCATGTTAAACAGCTTTTAGAAAGTATTTTCAGTATTTCCCGGTTATATGTGGACAAAATCTTGAAGAAGTCTTTTGAAAATGTTTAAGGAGAATGTTGGCCAGGAAATAGGACTCAATATGACTGCCATTGAAGGCGTTTGTCGGCACGTTTTGCGCTCAATGTGCAGAGTAGTTGGACACAACAAGGAATGGAATTTTTGAAAGTTTTGGAGCTTATAGGACGAGGTTAGTACGTTTTGGGAGACAGGTACTCAGAAAACTGGTAAACAATACAGCCAAAACCTTCAATCCAAATGTGGATGCCAAACGGTGCCTTGTACCCACATGGGTACTTCACTTGTAATTGCAGGGAGTCCGATACTGGACCTATACCAGAAATGTGAAAGTCATTGGTCCAGTAGTGTTGGAGATTCTAAATAATTTTGAATTATCTGCCCTTAGGGATTGGATCTAGCTACTGGACATTTTCCTAGTAACACTTTCAGGACCAAAGGTACCTTGATAATTTATTTATAGCGATACTGCCCACTGGTCCTTGGGGTATGTTCGAAACAAAACCAAACAAACAAAAACACGCCTCAATGATAATAAATCGAAAAACTCCAATATGTCTCCTGCCTTCCAAAAGTAGCTAAGTTTACAAGTCAATGCAGATCAACACAGGTATCATTATGGCAGAACAAAATTGTGTGCCAGAGTATGTAATGTGAGATTAGAGTCAATAACTAGTACACATAAATAAGTTGCCAGAAGATCCTATAATATGCTGCGGGTCAAGAGCACAATGGAAACCTATACATCTCTGTCTACATAAGGCGCAAATAGAGCACACCACTGCCCCTCACTGAATCCAAAGGCACAATGTATACCAGTTGAAACACTGTTGCACAATGTATAACACTGGCCCCCATTAAGATATTACACTGTATATTATTCGCAATCAACATTGGCAAATTCAGCTCAGAAAGATTAAGCAAAACTTTATCCCAGGGAGGCGTCGTCGGGATACACAAATTGTGTTTTGATCCAGTTTCGGCTTTTAAATAGTTTCTTGGCACATTAGTGTATTTATTTTGTATTGTTTTATTTGGCGGTGTTACTGGTGTACACTGACGCGCTATGATTGTAAGTGTAATTGTTTTTCAATGACAACCACTCAAAATAGTGAACAAGACAACCCGTGTAATCAAGCAGAAGCAAAGCCACAAGCGCAAAGTCACAAGGTTGGCCGTAGTTGTAATGCCGTTGTCACCGTCATTGATAAAAACAACCCTCTGTTTCCTGGAATGTATTGGGGCTGACGAAGGTCTCGTCGATAGGTTGGCTTAGCTGCGAAGGAAGATCTTGCACGGGCAATTAGCTTTTTTCGGTACTACTGCTGCTTATTAAAATTATGCATGTTAATATGTAGTTGAAATCACCTATACACTAAACGCCAAAAGAAACGTTACCCTCCTTCCTTAATGGCGGATGTACCTATCTACAGCTGGCGTTATGATGCGTGCACGTCCATTTCTTGGTCTGTCTATTGTGACCCGGGTCTGTTTGAAGCCCTGAATAAGTCTTATAACCGTGATACGGTGGCACCCGAGGGCGTTGGCAACATCATTTTATGTCGAAGGCGCCACCTAGTGTGGAGGGACGACACGCATGAAATCTGTCTCTACGAAACTTGCTGTTTTCCAAGGTTCATGGACTGTCTAAAGAGGTAATTCTTATATAATTAACGCAAGGACACTTCACGGTCATAATGGGATGCGATTTAAGTGCATATAGACAGAAAATTGGCTGTTTTCAGTTTTCAGTTTATGGCCTTCATGTCACGAAGAGCAAAACATCGGGTTGCCATGTGTGTGCGCGTGCTGCCCGTGCCTGTGTGTGCACGACTGAGACAGAGACTGTTTATTTCTCTCGGTGTTGCTGTTGATAACCAGTAACGATGTCGAGAAAAAACCCGGGCCATGGGTTGACAGACGACTTTAGACACAGCAGTTGAAACAAGCTATGCTGAACTTGTAAAAGAACTAAAAGAAATGCGAAAAGAAATGAATGACAATTTCTATGATTTATCAACAAAAATGGAAAGTGTCAAAGATGATCTTCTAGTGCTTACAGAAGAAAATGCGGAATTAAAATTCCTAGTTTCCGATCTGCAACATCGTGTTGACCATCTCGGGGCGCGTGAAAAGCGAAATAACTTTATATTTTATAATGTGGAAGAACAACTTGGTGAAACGCGACAGGATCTCGAAGGCTCTCTCACTGACATTATCTCGAAGATGGGTGTGCACGGCGCGGTAGAGCTTATTGACGTTAAACGCCTTCCCGTGAAAGGAAGAGGCCCTCGCCCTGTTCTAGTCTGTTTTGAAACTTATAAATTGAAACTTGAGGTATTTAAATCCTCAGGGAAGTTGAAAGATATGAAAATTTATGTGTCACAGGATTTTACCAAAGCTGTTCAAGAAAATCGTCGTAAATTGAAACCGTTTATAGACGAGGCGAGAGAAGCGGGAAAATTCTCTATGCTGCGTTATGACAAGATTCAGATAGACAATAAGATATATAAACTTGACCCTAACACCAACAAGTTGATCCCCATAAGAACACTAAAGCCACTTCCTAATCAGGAAAATACATCCCGCCCCTAGGGGTCTGGCCAACGCTCTTGCACGAATGATATCATAAGAACACTGGATTTCTGCATTTGGAACTGTGAAGGTCTAAAAAACATCTGTGTAATCCCGTATTCCTGGAATTTATTGCAAGATTCGATATTGTTGGATTTGTAGAAACTTGGACTGAAGATACTGATCAATTTGACCTAATAGGCTTTGACTACTTTAAACAGAACAGAACAAAGAAGCCCGGAGCGATTCGGAATTCGGGTGGAATTGTAGCATTGACAAAACAAAATATATCAACAGTAGTGACAGTTTTGAAAAATACCTCAGTAAACGTTTTATGGTTAAAATTAGAAAACACCACCAGCAACTTGCTACTAATATTAGGCATTGTTTACTACTACCCTAGTGGCTCAAGTGAATACTCTCATGAAAACATTTTAGACGTAATAGAAACAGACATTTTATCATTTTGAGAAGCATACCCATATTGTCATGTTATCTTAAAGGGTGACTTTAATGCCACAACTGGGGACCTTACCAGACTACATTGAAAATGACGATGCTCGGTACATTCCTGTAAATGAAGTTATCCATTATATATATGATGATACTATACCAGCTCGCAGTTCCAGGATGCTAATTAGTTAATAGTAGAGGTCGTGCACTGCTAGATTTCTGTAAAAGAACTGGTTTCCGGATTTACAATAGTCGTCTTTTCAGCGAAAAAGATGTGGGTAAAATTACTTGTGTAGCCAACGATGGCCAGATTATGTGATCTGCCCAGAAAAAACATTCGAAATTTTCTGTGATTTTTCAGTGGGCGATCAAGTCGAATCATCACACTTCCCGATTGTATTCTCTCTATCTGAATAATTTTGATTGCAGCGAAAACTTAATTCCAGAGATAAATACAGATGGAATGCTGAAAAACAGTCCTTATTTATGGATAGGTGGGACTCTATAACAGATTAGCTCATAGACAACTTCAAAGAATGATTAAATAAAAACGAAGTTAACAATGCACACGACTCTCTTCATGACAACCTATTAAACTGTGCTAGCGACTTCAAGCTGTTAAGTGTAGGCGACATGACATGACATAGGGAGGCAACTGGTATGACAGTGAATGCAACTCGTAGCCCGGAGTCGGCTCCGCGCCTACCACACGACTGACGCTGCAGTGGACCGTGCGCGGTATACCGAGGCCTGAAGAGACTACAAGCGGCTCTGCGCAACCAAACGGACTGCGGTGTTTGACTCTGTTACGCAATCCCTGCTGAATTCCCTTACTCTAAATGATAATAAATGTTTCTGGTCTATTGTGAGAAAAAGAACAGACCCTATATCTAATACAATTACTAATAGTGCTTGGACTGAACACTTTAAAAAGTTATTCAATGGACCCAATGTTTGACAAGAAGAGAACGTTTTTTAATCTCTCTGTGATAGCCTTTATTCAATCAGTTGATGATGCCCTTATTGACATTACAACTGATATAGACTTCCTTGATCGTGACATCTCTTGTGAAGAAATTAGTAATGTACTTGCTGACATGGCATGTGGTAAGGCGCCAGGTTATGGTGGTTTACCATTCGAATTCTTCAAAAATGCTACCAAACTTTGTGTAGAATTGATGCAATTACTTTTTAATTCCATTTTGGTTACAGGTACTTACCCCGAGGCTTGGTCTAAAGGCGTTATTATACCTATCCACAAAAAGGGCGATAAGCACTTACCCTCCAACTATAGACCTATTACTTTATTGGAGGTGTCCGGTAAAATCTTTCCAAGTGTTACCTGTAATAGATTGGTTATATGGGCAGATTATGAAAATCTTATTATTCCAGAGCAGGCGGGTTTTAGGAAAGGCTTCCATACTACTGACAATATTTTTGTGTTGGACACTATTATTTCTAAATATTTAGCACTTCATAAGGGTAGAGTATATTGTGCATTATAGACCCAAGGCCGCATTTGATTCAGTCTTTAGGGATGGTCTTCTATTCAAGTTGTGGCAGGCTAATATTAAGGGTACAGTTTTTCGATTGATTAAACATGTATTTTAATCTTAGTGTTTAGTTTTGTGTCTCACTAAATGAAGGCTTTACTGATTTCTTTGAGTGTATGTATGGCGTTCGACAGGGCTGTCAGTTGTCACCCTTCCTATTTTCTCTGTATGTAAATGATATTATTGACTTTTTTGGAGATGATGATCAGAGGAGTATAGAGATTGGAGTCTTGCAGATATTTATGTTATTGTTTGCTAAAGTCATGGCTGTCGTGGATAGTACAGTTATAGGATTACCAAAAAGGCTCGATAAGTTAAGTAATTATTGTGATAAATGTCAGTTAAAGGTAAACATAGAAGAAACTAAGGTAATGGTATTTAGGAAGGCTGGTTAGCTTAGAAGGTATGAGAAGTTTCTCTTTCATGGTGAACGGTTAGAGGTTGTTAGTAGTTATAAATATCTCGGGGTACATTTTTCAAGTTCAGGTTCATGGTACATCTCTCAGAAGGTCCGTTCCGAACAGGCCTTGAAAGTTCTAAGAATTATCAGCTCTAACTTTCATAAATATATTAATCTCCCTCGCAGGATTGTGTTGCATATTTTCGATTTTAAAATTGTACCTATTCTTATGTATGACACAGAAGTCTGGGGGTTTCATCCATCAAGTGACGTTTCGCGGGTTCATGATAACTATTGTAAAGACGTTTTACACTCGGGTAGAACTACGCCTAATTTGGTAGTTCGTGGTGAACTTGGTAGGTATTCTCTTCGTGTTCATCAGTACGTTAAGATTACTAAATATTGGGTAAGGTTGATGTTCCAGGAAGATAATGTTATGTTAAACAAAGCTTCTAAGCTTCAATATAGTTTGGCAGAAGCTGGAAGAAAGTGTTGGGCATTAACTGTTAAAAACGTGTTGTTTAGTTACGCATTCGGCTATGTATGGGTGAATCAAGATGTAGGCTGTATTAACAGTTTTATTTCAAGTTTTAAGGAAAGGTGTGTTGCTATTGATAACCAGTGTTTCTTTGAAAGCATATCAACTTACTCCAAACTTCGGTTATATAAATTTGTTAAAAGTGAAATTAAATGTGAGGATTATTTATTGCTGATTACTTTACCAGTTTACCGTATTGCACTCTGTAAGCTCCGATGCTCTAATCATCAACTGCTAATCGAGGAAGGACGAAAGATCGGCCTAACACGGAGCGAATGATTATGCCCTTTTTGTATTGTACCCATTATTGAGTCTTTTGCTTAGAATGTAATTTTTATAATAATCTTCGTCAGGACCTGCTTCCAAAATAGTATTACTCTTCTCCATCTCTCCATAAATTTGTACAATTGTTGTCATCTTATAATGCTTCTCTTATTAATAACTTAGCTAAATGTGTATTTCTAGCTTTCAATTCAAGTGAATTGATGCAATGTGGTATCTTACGGCGCTTCATCATCTCTAATACATCATGTTGTATGTACCTGTATAATGGGCCGGTGGCCCCTTTACTGAAATAAATAAATAAACACAGTTTCATCTGCACCATCCCAATGGCTCTTTCTCTCTCTTCAGCTGTTAATCGTGGCATATTTCTTGTACTTGTGTATCATATCATGCATTCTAGTCTCCTTTATACCCTTTAGAATCATTCTACATGTGAAATTGATGCAAATACTGCTTGAATATTGTTGCGTTTTTGCGATTGATATTGCTATGTGTAAACAGAAATGGAAAAATGTTACTTTGCAAGCAAAAATGTTAAGAAAGATAATTTTAGATGTCCCTAAACAGTTTTTTCACAATATCAAAGACACGTTTTACTTGTTTTCACTAAAATGTTTTGAAAGACTGAAATCATAGGAGTGATTATTGTACAATTTTACACACTCTACAACAGTTGTTTTTTGTTTTAATAGTTGAAAAATGGTGACTTTAAATGGTCTATCTTTGTCGCAAAGCAGAAGTTTATTGCAACCTTTCTTTTGGACATCTAAATCACTGTTATTGGTTTATTTCGGCACGGACGAAAGAAGGACAATTTAACTCTTCTGAAAGAGATTAATTTCACCTTAATATGAATGCATTTGAGAATTGCTTTTTTGTGATTTGCATAAAGCTGTGTTGTTATAACTAAACTAATACCTTCTAACATATCTTTGATACATTTTAGGTAATTCATAAAGGTAGGAGGATAACGTTTCTTTTGGCGCTTAGTGTATGTTGACATGCACAGCCGAATGAGTATGGCCTGCCCATTGTTGCGCGGGTATGTCGCTGACAGGTGTGATGCTTCATTTGCAATCTTTTGTGGTGTATGTCGAATACATAAAACCACTCACATACAAGTATCTGCCACCATGGGACGTGGGAAGAAACTTGTAGGTTGGTTGTGCGTTTGCCACTTAAAGATGAAACAACTGATGGAGAAAACTCTTCAGATAAAAAAGGACATTAACACAGAAAAAAATCCACAGGTCTTGACAAGTTAGGCCAATCGCGGTATCCTTACAGAATAAGAAATATATGGCTTTAGTTTGAAAAATGCGTTAAGCTGAAAGACTCAGATATAGGGATTATTTATCCATGTGATATTCAACATAGGAGGAACCACTTATGTACATTGTACAGGTAAAAACAGGCAAAAAATGCAGAGGACTGAAAACAAGTGCCATTGCAGACAGCCTATTCATTGAGGAACACATGATATTTCCACAAGACATACAGATAGAGTAGACTGAAGATTTCCCAGCACTCAAGTCACGCAGTTCAGCACCCAGGAATCTCACTAGACATCAGACCAAGGGTCAAATACTAGGAGAAGAGGGGAATCCAGCTACGTTGGGTCATGGGAGTCATCAACCAGATGCCAAAGCAAGTTGTTTTGTAAATGTTTGAGTATGAATCTTGAATTTTATTAACTCATCTGAAATAACATAAACTGGATTACTGCTATACTGTTGACATTCTGCACTACCCCAGCTATACCAAGAATAGACTGATGTTACATATAGCTATATGAAACTGATTCCTACAAAATGTGATTGTTACTGATCCTATATTTTGACGAATATCTCTTTCTTGGTTTTGTCTACATTTTCCTGAGCGTTGGCCTTAATATTATACTACCGTGTTCACATACAAGTTTGAAATTGTACTTATCAGGTTTCCACTGTATATGGATATTCTCAAAGAGATGACTCTGAACTGGCCATAGAGATTTCAATACTAGAACCCCTGTGTGGATCCAAACTAGGATCTGTCCACAGCACCCGATTGCTTTTCGTGAAAGGTGACCAGATTGGGCAGTGTAACTGTGTCCCTTTGCCTAATACACCACTTCTATCCTTACTTCACCTAGACGGGTGGTAGAATGCTCCTGGCTCTATCAATTGGCTGGTCATGCCAGACTATTACAATGATATATTGTACAAAATATATCAGAAATGATAACATGATTTTGGCGAATCAGAATTTCAAATGCAAAATTGCATTGATAGCTTTTTATGCCTCGAGTCGTGTGCACAAAATTTTGGTAACTCATGGGCCAATGTGTTGGAAAAAGTAGTATTTTTCTTTTTCTGATGGAGTGTATCATCTGAGTAATTCTTGGTCTGAGACAGACTTGATTTTAGCATTGTGATGAGAGTTTTACTCTAAACATGGTTTAGGAAAGCCCCCTTAAAAACAAAAGGTCAACTGACATGACCCTGATGATAACGAGAAAGACTGCCCAAATCAATTAACTACTTGAATACGTTTCATAGCGATGAAGACTCTTTACAAGATACCTTGTGTTACGGTTAATAATTTGCCGTGGAAAAATGTTTAAAAGTCCCCATTTGAACCGGCAAATTAGAACATATTCAATAATATATTTAACAAACAATGAACAAACTACAATGAATGAAAATACATATTTCTAGTACAATGCAGTTGAGTCACAAATCTAAAATATTGGGTCACAGATATTAGATATTAACTCACCAGAGTCTTGACGCTTACAGTGAGAGCAGATATACTGATTGAAGGTTGTTTACAGTGACAGTGGTCAACAAGGCAAGCACTGTCAGTCTTGAATGTTGAACAACTTGACGATGGCAGACAGTTGTGTATAACTCCAGTGATGTGATACGTTCTGTCGCGCAACACCTTTACATAGCTCTTACACAGTTCTCGAGCATTCTAGCAAAGCTAGGCTCCATAATTATTCTCTCAGAACGTTCAGGAAAGATATCGTAAACACAAGACGGGAAGTCAGAACAAATACAAAAGATTGCCCCAAGGGAGGCAACTCTGAAGCGCTATCATCATATACATGGGTATACAAGGCAGCTATAAAACGTATGGTGGTGAAAAGCTTAACTGGAGAAAGGCAAGTGATATCGACCTGATGTTGTACCGCTATGAAACCAATGAACATCTTCGTGAAGCTACAGTTGCCACGTCTTCCTACTCCTCGCCAACAGAATACATCAACGCCTACAACGACATGATAGTGCACAGCCTCCATGAATCAGCAAACTACAGTATCCCCTTATCTCAAGCCATACTGGACAAGAGATAATCTAAAGTCATGGGCGAGAAAGACATTTTCACATTTGCAGAATGATAAAATCTTCCTGGTCCACAATTCACAGTTGAAATTATAAGCAAGTCCATGTTTCCTTCTCTGATTAAAACGCAGTGTTACCCGATTTTTTAACTCCTTTTAACATGGCATACACTCAAACGTTGGAAGGTTAGGTATCCCAGAGATATCTCAAAGAAATATATCCATTTAATGACTTCATGAAAGTAAGATGAAACTAGAAGATGTTCGCCTAAGAACATGACCACACATATGGAGTGAAGGTGTGGCATGCAAACTACAAACAAGGAAGAATATGTCTGAGGACACAGATTACGAGAGGACTGACACGTCTCTCTCAGGAATCTGTGAATACAAGTTTGAGAAATTAATAAATAGGCAATTTGGGAAGTCAAAGTAAAAATGACCACGTAGAAGTTTTTGCCAACTTTTTAAATCACTAAAATATATTAAAGTTGAATGTGACGCTATGAATACTTAATTTACAAAACTGAAGAGAAACAGTAGCACGACATGTTGGGACCGAGGAGAAGTTGACATGTTAAGAAGTATGAACATAGGTTTGAAGCTTACTTCATTAGGGGGTTGATGAGCTACATCCCGATATCAAATTTTCAAGATGAAACCATAGGGACGAAAACCATTATTTACCAAAGCCTTTTCGTCTCCCCGTGCCGCCACCTTTGACGATTTCTATGCCGTTTTGGGATGCTATGACTGCCGTTTTGTACGCTAGGCAACCGTTCTCGGGCGTTCTTGCAGCTGATACGCGGGTTTTGTTTCCATTTTAAACGATTGGTTTTGCATTACAGATGCGTTTGTTTCGGTTTTAGATGACATTGGAAGTTTATTTTCCTATTTTGGTGCTTTTTTGTTCTGTTTCGGTGTTTTTGGAGTTCAGTTTTGAGAATTTGTTCACCGTTTGTATGGTAGGCCTGAGGCCTGACGTTTCAAATGAAGAGTATTACATTTGTCAATTTGTCATGCTAATATCACTAGAAAAGGAGTTGACAAGGAGAACCTGCTTTTTCAAATTGGTATCTCTTTTGCCAAGGAGCTCGATGCCATCCAAGTAAAGGAGATGAGTAAACTGTGTTGGTAATCTGTGCTGAGGAGGTCCAGGATGGTATCCGTCCTCTTTATTGAACAGAAAGCTCAAAGGATCTAAAAACAAACAAAAAGCAAAGGACTAAAGGAGTCCCCCTTGGAATATTCCCCTTCTGATTGGAACAGATTCCGAAGTCTGCAACTGCCCTTGTGAGTACATCTCAAGTTGAGACGACCAGCATCTCATTAAAATCTTAGTAAATCAGTCAGGGATGTCAATACAATGAAAAGACTTCAAAATCCATTTTTTTTTACAAGAAATTGATCCTTGCACCTCCAACTTTCCTTCCTCGCCCCCTTCTGATCTCCATAAATTATATCATTGGAAGAGCAGTAAGACGACACGAGGTTCGTCAAACACCCAGTGAAAGATTTTATATTGAATATTCAAACATGTGATAGGGCGGATGACTTTGGGATCAGTCAAGTCTCCTTCTTGGGACCTTTGCAGAACCATGGAGAAACATCACCTGTGTCCACGAGAGAACTGAAATAATATAGTAATGGTGTCTGGACACAAGGGAACAGTGTTTCCAATGCCGGTTTTGAATCAGGCCCGGGAAGTGTTGATTTGAACTTTTTGATAACACTTTTCAGGCAATCTGGTGAGATGCAACAGACAAATGACCCGGTTAATTATTTTCTCTTGCATTGCATGATCGTAATCACGTAACCACGGTGCCTCAATGTTACAGTCGCCGGGTACTAATCTAATCTCTTTTATTCCAGTGCTGAAGAGGCCACAGTCCCATAGTACCTTGTCACCGAGCAATATTAGCATACAATCAAAATATTTGCAGGCGTTGTTTTTATCTCCCGCCGAGCGTTTAGCGCGAAGCGGGGGATATAGTAATAGGCTCCGTCAATCCGTTCGTACGCCCGTATATTCATATTTGGTCCCTAGGTTCACCAGTCAGGTTTGGTGACCTTGACCTTCATTTCAAGGTCACAAGGGGACTTTAACTTTATCTCAAGATCCGTTCACTGGATTTTCTTCATATTTGACACTAAGCTTAATCCAGAATATGCGCAGGGCTCATTTTTGGTGCCCTTCATATAAATTTCAATGTCACACCGACACTTTGAAGATTTCAGTATGTTAAGAATTTCAACAACATATCTCAAGAACGTTTCTATACAGACTTTCAAAACTTCTCTTGAATGTTTTCTGAACAATATACAAATAAAACATAAAATGTACTACCTTTACGAGAGTTATGATGCTGTACAAGGCTTTGGAGAATGAACATATTATCAGTGGTGGAGTATTTTTAATTTTAGCCTTGAATCTGGTAGGTATGAGTGAAGTCCAGTAAATCATAAATTTGTCTTGTTATTTCACAAATGTATCATCCAGTCATAAGTCCTTCTTGATAATCAGGTGGTTTTACTTATTGTGAAACTGATATTGATGCGAATTTCGACTACACGGAAAGCCAACAGCACCAGTAACAAGTGAACGAAGAAGAATGGACTGTGCGGCACAAAACACGATACCAATCTGTGGAAAACGACCCCTGCACATACAAGCAATGATTTGGTTGTAAATATGAGTGTGGAGCGACACGCATCGTTACTGCTCTCCAGATGAATCTCAGATGAGTTAACATCATAAACGAATAAAGTTTTGAAGTTCAAACCATGGAGAAGACGAATAAGCGAAAATGGATTTGCGCCGCACTGGCAGTAACCTGGTTTTTGCTGCAGATTACTTCCGTAGCGACCAGTGGCGTCTAAGACAACCATCATGGCCGTTACGATGCGATTCGCTTTGGGAGTGACCAGCTTCTTCAATTCCAAGGATTCAATGATGTAAGTCATTTGAAAATTGATCTGCCACCGGAATGTTCATGCAACAATAATAATAGCTCCTAATAGCGATAAGGGAATTAACACTTTCAAACGCAAACGAGGAAAGAGAGGGGGGCCTCGACAAAAGGTGAGAAACCGGAAGCACAGACCCCCTCTCTGTCAAATGTCAGAAGTCTACGGCGCCAAATAAATGAAATTGAGGCTTGTGTAAAGTATATGTATGAGTTTCGAGAAAGCTGTCTCCTGTGCTTAACGAAGACATGGTTGAACTCAATGGGTAGAGATGCGGCAAGGACCGGGAAACGTGTTGGAGGAGGTGTGTGCGTTTATGTAAAAGAACGCTGGTGCAAGCAAGAATCTATCTGCAACAAGGACATTGAACTTTTGTGCATTTCACTCAGGCCCTATTATCATCCTAGAGAATTTGGACAAGTTTTTGTGATCAGTGTATATATTCCGCCGGATGCTAATGTGAAACGAGAGGCCAACACTATTCACACCACTGTGGACAAACGTAATGATTTTTCACCAGAGGCACCAAAATTCATACTCGGAGATTTTAACGCATGTGACTTAAAACATGTTCTGCCATCATATCATCAGTATGTGAAGTGTCCGACAAGATCTAGAAAAAAACTATTGACCTGTGCTATGGTAATGTGAAAGACGCCTACATTTTTTGGCAAAGGCTCCGATGGGGACTTCTGACCACAATACTTTTTATTTAGTTCCTTTTTCAAAAGCTATTTCAGATATACATTAATACTTATAATGTTCCCATCCTTTGGAAAACCTCTAAAATTATTCCATTGCCAAAAAAATAAGAATCCTTCTGTTAATAATGACTTCTGACCAGTGTCCCTAACCTCTGTTGCCATGAAATGTTTTGAACGCATTGTTAAGAACTCGTTGTTGAATTACGTCAGCCATGTTCTTGACCCATTACAATTTGCATACAGAGCAAGGCATTGGGTAGATGATGCAACAGTCACTCTGTTAAACAATATCTATAAGCATTTAGGAAACTATGGTACTTATGTGAGAATAAGGTTTGTTGATTTTTCATCTGCCTTTAATACTATTCAACCTCATCTGTTAATTGATAAACTTTTCAAATTGAATGTTAATTCTATCATCAAATGGATTAATTCATATCTAGTTGACAGACAACAATTTGTACGGGTTAATAATGTGAAATCATCAATTGTAAACACATCAACTGGCGCTCCAGAAGGTTGCGTTACTTGACCAATTTTGTTTATATTGTACACCAATGACTGTGTATCCAAAGCAGAAACATGTTTTACAGTTAAATTCGCTGATGATGCTTGATTGGTAGGCCTTATTAGGCAATCAGAACTTAGTTACAGAGCTGAAATTTGTAGAATGGTGTAAATCAAACTTCTTTTTTTTTCAATGTGCAAAAAAACAAAGAAATGATCAGAGATTTTAAAAAAGCTAAGTCAACATTTAATGCTAATGAAATAGAAAGAGTAACCGAATACACATATTTGGTTACTGTTTAAGATTCAAAACACTTTTGGAACGAAAACACTGAGAAAATATATAAGAAAGGAAAATAACGCTTGCATTTTTTGTGGAAGTTGAAACATTTTAGAATCGACCAAACTATAATGATGTTATTTTACAAAACCTTTTTTCAAAGTGTCATAACCCATTATTATCTTGAGTTGGTACGGGAACCTGTCTGTCCAGAATAAACGCAAACTCTCAAAAATCGTTAACACTGCGTCTAAAATTATTGGGATCCTATCAAAAGTACCCGCAGATTTTATGAGCAGCAGATTTAAGAAAAGGCAAACAAAATTTTTTGGGGATCCTACTCACATACTTTTTTTCGGAATATTCATCATTACCTTCTGGACGCAGGCTGCGTATGCCGATTTTTAGAACAAACAGGGTTCGCCACTGATTTGTTCCAGCTAGTATTAGATGTCTTAACAACAAAACAATGAATGACTTCCAACTGTCAAAATTCTAGTCGATATCATTGTTTACTAAATTGATGTATTTATATCCTGAATATTTTGAACAACAGTTTTTTTATGATTATCATTTGCAATGTTATATAAGGCTGCTTTATGAAAGAAAAAGACTGGAGAACTGCATATGATTTTCCCTTGGGATAACAAAGATATTATCTTATCTTATCTTATCAAATGCTTGCGCATTTGTTTAAAGGTCACATGCAACCAAAAAATCAAACCTAATTAAAACACAATTATCACTTATTCATGACATATAATATACATTGCTGGTTTTAAAAAAACTTATAAACAAAATTATAAGCGTACAATCGCAAATCAAAAGTGCAATATTTTGTACTTGGGTTTACTTCCCAAGAAACGAAGCAGCCGGGATACCGAACCCAGTAAGAGCGGGTGGGTGTGCACTCAAGTGTAACGGCTGGTTCATTTGCAGATGCCCTCACGGCTCATTGTGTGTGTATATATAGAGATGTTGGGTTGTTTTGTAAATACATGCTCATTTTTTGTGTATAACATTTTGCAATCAACAGAAATCATAACATGTCATGTGTACAAGTATCACACCTGCCTGTCTGTGTAATTACATAATGTGACAGAGACCGAACTCGGGCCATAAATCAATGCGTTTTGTTTATGGTGTATAGCCTGATAGGTGCTAAGTTCAAATTGCATGTGGTCAGTGATTGAAATTGTGTATTGAATATTGTTATTAGCAGACAGGCAGGCAGACACATAAGTGCCAATAAAACAGACTTTGAGTTTTGTCTGTGACAACGACATATCTATATCACAGTTAGAAATTCTGTCGACGCTAAATAATGACATTGCTTTTAAGTATCGAACTGATAAAGTGACTCGGTAAAAAGAACGTGTGGTGAAATAGAAAAATGAAATTATATAACCAGTTAAATCGGTAATCTACTGTGATAACATATAAAAAGCTCGCGGCTGTGAAATATCAACAAAACATTAGAAAAATAGCTCACACCAAAGCCTTCACCGAATATTCACCGGACAACCCGCTTCCAAGCTCCGCGAACCTATTTCACTGCGCATGTGCTATGAGCGCAGCCCAGCTGTTGAAACCACTTCAATTCCCCTTGGGGGAAAGTTAGTGAATCGTTTGAACTACGATTTCGCGCCTTTTTTTTCATCGTGTTATTTTTCAACTTTATAAGTTGAATTTGCATTTTTGATGATTTGTTTCGGTAAGTCCATACCGAAAGGTATCAGAATCTGCAAAGTTGTGTTTTACGTTGCATGTGACCTTTAAGCACTTTACCAGACAAACGTGCAAACATCAGGTGTAAACAATACTCACAGTTAGGATCATCCGTTATGTTGACCAGTCGTGTTCTTGTGACAGCGGCTGGCAGAGTATATACAGCTGCCCTAGCACTCAGGTCAGAATTTACTCGCATCAGTCTGAAAACAACAGTCTTCAGTGTCAATTGAATAAGCATTTCCCAATTGTATAAATAGCCGACCCAACAAACGCAGCTGTATGGTTGACAAAAAATAGGGTTCTTACGTTAGTAATATGACATAGGTGGCCTAACAGTCACAATGTAACAACAATACTGGCCAGATAACAGTCATATAGTCACGTTTATACTGGCCTGACAGTCATATTGTTACGTCAATAACATCCCGACTCAGTCATAATGTAATAACGTAGTTACATAGTAATAACAATAGATGTCTAACAATAATAGAATATCAACTGTAGCAGCCCAATAGTCATATAGCCTGAGACAGTCATTTTGTTATAACCACACGACTGTCGTACTAAAGAAATTGCACAACAGTTCCAGAAAATGCTGTAGGATTATAAAAATAACATCAGTATATTTTGAAAATTGTTTAAATGTGATTTTCAAATAACGAACACTGCGTCACAAGCGCCACAGATATCGCACCCAGTTGCGACGCTACCAGCGTCTCACGTTTCTCCCAAACGCAGACGACTCAGTCGATTTTTACGCATTAATGATATGCCTGGAAATGGTCGACAGGCCCGGATGCAAAAAGCATGCAGTCGTCTCACCGCTGCGTTACTGCTGATGCGGTAGCCTACCACTGATAACGCTGATGGCGTCACTGTGAGCACTTGGTTGCGCAGACGGAGAATGCGCAGGTTATGGTCACTCTGGGTCTTCCAGTTTGGGGACTGGCAAGTCTGGCTGACAGGAGTCATTAGTATGACGATGGTCTACATTATACATTCGAACATTCTGGATATTGTGAAGAGTGCCTTCAACCAATAACAGTGAGTGAGTGAGGTTAGCTTTACGCCCCCTTTAGCAACATTCCACCACTATCACGATTGGGACACCAGATATAGGTTTCACACATCGTATCCATCTGGGGAATCAAACCCGGATCTTCTTCGTTACAAGCGGACGCCTTTACCAATAGGGTGCCTCGCAGCCCCAGTACACCACAATCAATTCAAATCGACTGTTTTTTATATTGTTGGTGTATGTGATGCCCGTGCGATTGACAAAATCAAGATTTTCATGAAGAACCACGCCAAACGCTGCGAAGCATGCCTGCTGTGTGTTGGCAATGCGTTCACAGTATGTGAATTGTAAGGCACAATTAAATTACTTCCCAACATATTTAAGATATTTTATTTGGAAAATAATCCCCAAAAGACTACTATGTATATACTTTCTTTTGTTGTCCTTTTGTGTTCCCAGTGTTCTTCATGTATTATGTAACACACAAATATACATACACTGCATTGCTGTCCACATAGAAGAAATATTTGTCTGTAATGCCAAATCTGGACGTGAAATTAGTTGCTAAAGTTTGGGAATTGGAATCATTGATGTTTGCCGCCCGCAGCCTGTTGTAGCTTTGCCATAGTATTCTGTTGTCTGAAGAAAAAACAAGATCAATGGAAGTTATGAAGTATTCACAATTATACTGAAACAATAATATCATGGCACTTCAGCTAACCTGGATATTTTAACTATACAGCTGTCAGCACTACTATTCAAAATATTTCCTGAACACATGTTGGATATTTAATAACACTATTCTGTACATATGCACAAATTGTATCATTGAATTCTATATCTATGTCCATTCGTCGTCGACTCTGGTTCTTCCAACTCCACGATTGACATAAATACTGGTTGGTGCTGATGTTGATAGTGCACGCAGAGGTGACCCCCATGCAGGTGACAAGCTAACTTGACATGATACTGCCACGTGAGGTATATTCTCAATATTGAAAATAGCTATTGAGATATACCATGGTGTGTTCCATGGACTGATACTCAGTGCCAAACGTGATGATGTAGGGTGAACCATATTGACTCATTGCGAAAACAGTGTTAGGCATGTAATAATTGAGAAAGGTTATTTCTTTTTATTTGCTGTTCCTCCAGTGTGGCGTCCAATTAAATAGTGAACATAAGGAACAGTGAAGTGGTCAAACCATGCCGTGGTTGTGCGTGGGGATAGTAACAGCATCGTATTTGGTGAATAATATGTTGTGGCAAGGACAACTTTCAAAACAGTACGGGTCCAAGCTGGACTTATCGATGCAAAGGTTGCGAGGTATTGTTGCTACTTATATACGTTCACGCTCAGTTTAAATGGGAGATTTATGGGAATTCTACCTCTGACATGTACAGTCATAAGTCCTTTACATATATGATAATGTTTGATAAGTACAACCATTTCCAAAGGTAGTGAGTTTATATTTATGGTCACATCGGCAGAGTTTTAGTCATATCATGACGAGAGAAAAATATACATAAATGAAAAATATATGTAAACAACAGAAAATCCTATAGGATTTTATACTGTCTAACAACAAGATTATGAACATAAAATGAAATAGTAATCGATCAACTGACAAACCCAATGTAAAAACGGGCTCGAGGATCGCCAGCAACGAAAGTTAGGTCACCATACTAGGGATCTGCGGAGACTTACAATACTTCTGTTTCTTGCACGACTCCCCAGCAGGATTTATACCATCCCTTCGGCTATTATCGATTGTATTCAGTGTTTGCCAAATATCTAAAATGGACAGAGATACTACGATTAAAAGCGATGATAGGTATGATTATTTTTTTAATGATGTGGACTTATATACCTTGTCAGGGGAACAATAGCTCTACAGTACTTCAGCCTCCTGTGAGAATACAACCACTAACATTCTCAGTTGTCAACTCAAGCTATCAATTATAATAATACATCTATCTACAAAACATATCAATCAAATTTTTGCAATCAATTCTATCTCAATAATTAAATGGTAATGAACAATAGTAAAAAGACCCTTAACCGTTTTAACACCGAAATATATATTCCTTGAGATGGAACAATCAACGCAGTTTTAAAGATATGCTTGACCGTGAGTTTTTCATCACAAGGAATGCAAAGCGGAGTATCCCAAAGTTTTAACAAATATTCACGAGTGTATATTGTATGGTCAATGCGACATTGCTGCATAATGACCTCTTCAAATCTGGACTGACCAGGGGCGGTGGGGTAGGCTAGTGGTTAAAGCGTTGGCTCGTCGTAAATAGATAAATATTTTATTATTGGTAGTTTAGATTAGCAGCTGAGATAGTTAGTTAGTTACTATATTTAATCGTAGTATATATGTTACTTTAAGTTATGGCTAGACTATCTAAAATTGCTAATACAGCTATGTACTGTAGTGTACAGGAAGTAAATGTACTGTACGTCCCCATGGTCCCTAGTATGGTGAATATATAGCCTATATAGCCTCTACTTTTGTTGGGTTGAGTCCCATTCGGGATTCGAACGCACACACTCAGAGACATCTAATCGCAAGAATCTGTACTTGACTAAGACAGTGTAATCCCAAATATAACATATGCTACATTTGTCCACTTTCTAACATGTCATTGTGTAATCATAGCTTTCGGCCATGGGAGCCGTGCCAATTTACACTTATCAGAGGGGTACACAATGTCCGCAGTCCAGACTACCAGCTGCCCGACTTCCATTTTTGTGGAAGTCGCGGTGGCAGAGCAGGTTAGGTGGCTGGATTTGTGTGCTGACGATTAGGAGTCCGACTCTGAGGATGTGGGTTCGAATCCCGAATGGAACTCAACCCAACAAAAGGACAAGAATCTGTTCTTTACTAAAAAGTGTAATCCCAAATATAACATATGTTGCACTAACAATCAAGTTTGCTAATTTAATCTACCGATTATAAATTACTATGTATCTGTGTACAACCATGTCCATCAGCATTTGTGTAATAATTCAATTTCTTTTTACAAAAACCCGAACTTATTTCAAAAAGATCCTTCAGGGATGAAACTTTGAAATATATGAAGTCACACAAACTGAGCGAAGTATCGTACAATCTTCTTCAGTTGTATACGGGATGTTGGTGAATCAAACATCCGGACATGCGTCTTGGTTCCAAGTGCAATCCACTCACCGGGTCCCCAAAAGTAACGATGAAAGATTTTGAAAATTATCAAGCAAAACTTCAAGTAATTGAAAGTAGATTGCTGACAGTTGAAAAAAGTTCGCAAGAAAACCCTACCGAGGTAGACAAAATGATAACCGCCAAAATGGCGGGATAGCGAGCCAGGACGGCCCGGGGGCACATTCTGTCGCTGCTGCCGACATCCAGAGAGAATTCGAGTGTGTTAGAGACAGTACTGATTCCAAATGAACTGCGTGTTTGACACGAAACAGGGTATTAAACAGGAAAATCAGGCGCTAGCATTACTCAGCAAATATGCTAGATATTCTGAGACTGCAATATAACAGTTGTCTGTGATTGTTGATAAAGGACTAAACAAGATTACTGATGGAGACATCCATAAACTTTCCATCATTTTACAAGGGAGTATTCGACCCTTCTGGTGAACAGTCAGTTTGATGGTGAAACTGCAAAACTTTTCAGATGTTTAGAGAATAACACTATGTGTATAGTTTTTTCAACACAATCTCTCAACAATCTGCGGCATGCTGCAGAAATATCAGCGGTTAGATCCCGGTTTGCCAACCCATCTACTAGACGTGGTTTTGGGAGTCGGCATATTCAATGTACAAACTATTCACGTGGATACCGTGGTAGACAATTTCGTGGATACACAAGGGGAGACCTCTTTCAACAGTTCAGTGGACAGTTAACATACAACAGATTTCCTGGTCAGACAGGGAATAATGCTATGCAAGACTCTTGATCATTTTAATAGTAATAACTGTTATGTCACCTCAGATTTTTAAAGCAAGAAATATAATTATGAGATTTTCTTAGAAACTGGAAAACAATTGGTGCATGTGATACAGTGTTAAAGTAGTTTGAGATAGGAGCTGATATTCATTTTGTCTCAGAACCTGAGACTTTTGAGCTTCCAAATCGCACACATTCCTTAAAAGAATGTGTTTTTATTGACAATGATATAAGTATTCCTGTCCGCTGTTCAGCATTTGCTGTATGTCATAATAGACCTCATTGTGTATCACCTTTAACTTGTGTCCCAAAGAAGGGTAAGGATTCATATAGGCTTCTTACTTCTCCTAGATAGCTTAATCAAAATGTAGTTTGCCCTAAGTTTAAACAAGAGAACATATCAACTGTGTTAGATTTCGTACAACCTAACCATAAATTGTTTTCTGTTGATATTAAGAATGGTTTTTATTATGTTCCAGTCAACAAAGTGTCTCAAAGGTATTTGGGCATACAGTGGAGAGGGGTGTATTATACCTGGCAATGTGTGCCTTTTGGTCTATCAGTTAGTCCATATTTGTTCAATAAGAGATTAAGGCCAGTGATTTGTCATTTGAGGCAAAAAGCCTTAAACATTTCAGTGTACGTGGATGATTTTGTTAGTGCAAATTTCCCAGATTGTATTGAAAAGGATAAGGATATTCTTGTGACAACCCTTGAGGGTGTTGGACTTCAGGTAAATCTTGAGAAATCAGTGTTAGATCCTACATCTACATTAAGGTATGTAGGCTACATTCTATCTACAGATAATACAGACAGACATGTCTGAATAAAGCTTTTAAGATTCCTAAGGATCGTATCACAAAACTAAAACATTATATTAGAAGAGTTATTTCAAAGGGTGTTTGTACATCGAGAAATCTAGCTAGGATGGCAAGACAATGTATTTCTATGGCTAAAGCAATTGTACCAGAAAAACTTCAGTTGAGAAACACTTATGCGTGTTTACGCACCAAATCCACATGGCAGGATACACTTTACTTGGATCAAGCAGCTGTGAAGGATCTGAAATGGTGGTTTTCAGCAGTAAGCTTTGGAATGGTGTCGCGGTACAGCTTCACACAATAGACGTACAGGTGATAACCGATGCATCTTCGGTAGCCCCCCTGGGGCGGTACATGTCAGGGACTGGAAGCCAACTGTTTGTGGAATACTCGAATGTGTCACCAGCATTCAACTATGAGAGAATTAACTGCTATCCTAATGTGTCTACATGCATTCTCCAAACAGCTTCAGGGGAAAGTAGTTCAAGTTCTCAGCGGCAATATCGCAGCAGTGGCCAATATAAACTTCCAGGGCGGACCAAGCAAGGAAATGGTTCCGATAGCCAAACAAACATGGACATTTACTTTAAGTATGGACATAAAAGTTACAGCCAGACATCTAGCTGGCAAAGAAAACGTAGGCCCTGTCCAGACCGCTAACACGCTAACAATGGAAACTAAACCCGACAGAATGTTTATTCATAGATCGTGATATGGGGACCTCATACAATAGATTGCTTCGGTCACCTGATAACAACACAACTACCTCGTTACAACAGTCTCTACTTCGATTCCTCTGACGGAATGAGTGGACGCGCTTGCCCAGACCAACTGGACATCAGAAAAGAACTATGCCAACGCCCCATTCCATCTTCTTTCAAGAGTACTAGAGACCATACTTCAGCAAAATGTAGTCGCAACAGTCATCGCCCCACATTGGGAAGGACAACCATGGTGTCAACGGCGTATAGCAATGTCAGTATCACCGCCGATTCTGTTACCGATCCACTAGCGGACTTTTTAACCCATATGGCCAGAACCAGAACACCTTCAAAATCGAGGATGGCAGATATATTTCTGGCGAGTGTCTGGCATGAGAAATTAACTTATCTTGGATGGTAGCAGAGAGCGTCACAACAATTCCAATTTAATTAGGCCAAATCAACATTATCGTTATACAACAATTACAAAAAATGAAATCATATTGTGAGAGTGTGGGTGTGTGCTTTCCTCCACATTATCAGGACACAGAGACCATTGCTAGTGTTCTATGTACTTTAGCGGACTCCAGTGGTCCACCAGCATCACAATTAAAGTCTACATGTGCTGCAATATCATGTCTCTATGAGGCAAGCCGTCACCTATGACTCTAGAAGACCTCAAGAAAATGTCAACAGATCTGACAAAGTCAGATACATCTAAGTAATGTCGCAGAACCAGTGTAATGCCATGGGAACAATTCAGATGTTTATTTGTTTGATGACCATACCCTCTGATCTAGCACCGAAAGCTATGCACTATGAATCGGAGTCTCAGTCTAGCATACCTGTTGTGTTCACTGCGGATCAATTGGAATTTAACACAGATGGACCTCTCACTGTGATACTGTTTCGTATAAAAGAATGATTCTGATCGTTCAGGCTTTGAAGTTCGAATACCCAGAGGATCGTCGACAAAGTCTGACCAAGTGCAGCCATTGACAGCGTACATTGACAGAACGGCGAGCAACCGGTCAAAGGGGTGTAACCCGTGTTCCTTACCGTGACAGCCCTTACAGGCCAGAGCATACAGTACAACCACAAGTTATTGAGAATTTAAGATTGTAGCTTTTTTAATTTTCTTCACTCATTACTCACGTATTAAATGTGAATATTAGCAGAACATAACTCCAGATTCAAAGACAGGTGAACAGTTAGTATTTTGTCAAGTCACCATTGGCAGCAATGCAGGCTTCAATGCGGCGGGGCATACTACTGATCAAAGAAGTTAGAAAGTCGTGGTCCATGCTGTCCCAATATCGGACGACCTCTTCTTTCATTTCAGCAATATTTGTCAGATTTTTCTTATTGACACTTTCCTTCATAAGTCCCCAAACATTTTCTATTGGATTTAGGTCAGGGCAATAGCTTGGCCAATCTAAAAATGTCATATTTTGGGTCTGCAAACCAGGCCTGTGTATGCTTTGAACGATGTTTTGGGTCGTTGTCCTTCTGGAAAATCCAAAAATTTCCATAGAACACGTGAGCACATGGAAGTAAATGTCCCTCGAGAATATGTGTACTGCTCACTGTTCATATTCCCTTCAAATACACAGAGGGGCGTTGCCCCTAACACAGATATGCCACTCCACACGTTAAATTTCGGACAGTACTTTGGGCGCTGATACAAAGGGTTTTCAGTTTGTTTGGTCCAGAATTTCAGTGTATTAGGAAACAGCTACACGGGACTTTCATCTGAGAAAATCACAATGTCCCAGTTAAAATTTCTATGCTGTAAGCACCAGTTCAACCTTCGCTCCTTTTGTTCAGGTTTTATGATCGGTGATGGAATTCCTCGCCTTTACTGCCAGCCCATTGCATGCAGCTCAGTTCTAATTGTCTCCTTACAGACAGCCACAGTTCCTCTATCGATCATATCCAGCCTTAAGTTTTCTAAACTCCTTCGTTTGTTTTTAGAAACAAAAATACCAAGCCGCCTCCTGTCACCGACAGTCAATTTTCTGGGCCCACCTGCTCCTCCCTGGTGCTCAGTGCCATATCCATTTGCAATATTTTTCAAACCACGATAAACATTGTACAAAGGGATGCCTGTTCTACTTGAAATCACTTTAGCTGAACTGATGTCCTTGATATAAATACTCTAAAATCAACTTCCTCTTCTCTAAATCATCCATACTGAGGATCACTGAAAATGTCGTCTGCTAGCAAGTAAACAAAGGGGGATAACTCTTCACAAACTAATGAAAAGGGATTAACGGAGTTGTTTCTTTTGAATGAAACCAATCACTTGATAGCTGGTCAAGGTTGTTTATACTAGAAATCCAATTAAACATATTCCTAAAATTCTCAATAATTTCTGGTCATACTATATCTTCTATTCTGAGAGTCTATCAGGCGAGCAGGCCTGAGTGTACAAGGGTTTACAGCTAGGTCCTTCAGACCTACAGGTGCCACTGCAGCAGTAAAGATTGGTACCAAACCTGAAACTGACATGACTATTGGTAAAATGGAAGACTGAAAAAGTATTTTGTGATCAGTATTGCTATGCTCAAACACAGAGCTCATACTGTGATGACCTTCTCAGATATGAAGTCTTATTAGTGTTCACCGCCATTGTTCCAGAATAACAGGTCCGATATGCAGATAATGGTTCACCTGTTACCAGGTTTAAAATGAATGAGGTGAATCTTTCATCACAAGGGATACAGCATGGAGGATCCTCGCCTTTCAACAATTATTCCCGAGTATATCGTGAATGGCCAGTGCGACTTAATGACCTCTTGAAGTCTGACAACCCAAGACGATGTAGCCAAGTTTTGGCTATGTTTGATATAATTTATTAACACCTACTTGGGTGTCCCACTTCTTATGCATCAAATCACGGATATAAGATCTATACTCAGAAGTAAAAAACACGTCAGTAGGAATTCAAAATTACATAGGCACTGTAATCAAATCATTACAGAAATGGACATAATAAGCGGATCAAAAACATTTTTGTGTACAATATCTTGACACATCCATAAATAACTCAGCACTAATTCAAGACATTACGTGAACGTTTGCAGTCCATTCAGACCCTTGGCTTCAGTATCTAGTGTGACCACCACGAGCGGCAATAACTGCAGCACAGCCTCTATGCATGGAGGGCACCAATCGATTGATGAAGGCCTTTGAACCACGCTCTGAGAAAGGCATGGCGCAATAAATCGGCTGTGTTCGGGCTTGGTATGACATTATTCAGTCTCCTCTGAATTTCATCCCAAAGATGTTCAATTGGGTTTAAATCAGGACTAAGGGGTGGCCAGTGCATAATGTTGGGACCGTTCTGCTGTAGGAAGTCCCTTGTAGCTCTGGCAGTATGGGCCCGGGTGTTATCATGCTGGAAAATGTTGTTCTGGTGACGCGCGAAAAGTGGTATGACGTGGGGTCTGAGAGCTTGGTCGATGTAGCGCACCGATGTGATGCCGCCACCTCTCCCTGGACCAAGGTTCTGGAACACCACAGGACCCACTCTCTGGTTCAGGGCTATTCCACCCCATACCACGATGCTTGCATATCCCCGTGAGTCTCTTTCCATAACCCATTGGTATGAGTATCGCTGGCCACGTCGTCGCCATATTCTTGTTCTGCCATGCAAGCTGATACGCAGTACCGACTCTCATTTGTGAACAGAACAGTTCTCCATTGCCTGTATCGACAGTTTTGGTGTTGTAGACTGTAGACGTTCACGCTGATGACGAGGGGTGAGGATAGGTCCACGGTAAGGTCTACGGCAATGGAGGTTCCCGCTGTTAAGACGTCGGTGTACTGTATCAGTACTAATTGGTCTTCCGTGTGTTCCCACTGTCTGGCGTGCTGTTTCGGATGCCTGTATGAAGGGATTCTGTAAATGCTATCGCACAACAAGGCGGTCTTGTCGTCTTGTGGTCACCCTTGGTCTGCCAGTACGGGGGCGATCATTTGTCGTGTTGGTGGCCCGGAAACGTTGCTGCAGCCTGTAGAAGGTCCGAACGTTGACCCGGAAGTGATTGGCAACGGCTTGTGCAGTGTGGCCAGCTTCAAGTCTTCCTAGCGCCTGGCTCCTCTGAGCTGTCATGAGTCGCGGCATCCTGCTGAAGTTGTAATGTGAATGTTTCAACCTGGTTGGGGGTAGCATTTTATAGGACTGGTCCTTGTGAACAGCACGTGCAGCATGAGTTGCATGAAAAACATGGAGAACACCGTACCATCTCCGAGATCAGGTTGCGTTTTTGAGACCATTTCCTGGATTCCATTCTGAGTTTGGGAAGGAATGTCTTTGCTCAGGTAAAACATTGAATGAAGTTACAGTTATCCGTTTCTGCGAAGGAAAATTCCAAACTGACGTTTCTTTTGCTGCTTAGTATACTTACGGATTTGTAATCAGAGTATGGTATTAAATGTGGTGTCACTGACTTGTCGAGTGCTGTCTTGGCAGCAAAATCGCCCAGTGTGTTACCAGACGTTTCAACAAACAGAGCACGATGTCGCATTGGCCAGTAGCTAGATCATTAAATAATTCAATGATTTTTATTATACATGTAAGTGGATGTTGACAATTTTTAATAGCCTGGAGACACGAGTCTGACGAAATTACATACTGGTAATCTAAATTATATTGTTCTGGATACAATGGCAGTGGCCCAATCAGCTCCACCACCACCATTGGATTCATCTGTAAATAAAGATATGTATGTATTATATGTATTTCTCAATTAATTAAATTCTTGTCTATACTGTCATTCATTTGTTTCTGACATTTTAAATGTGGCCAAAGTTAGATTGACTTGTGGAATTACTAATTGCCATTGAGGAGAAGAAAGCATGCGGAACGGAGATGTTCCAGCTCAGTGTTGGCAGCAGAAAAGAAAGGTTTATTCGTATTCCGTGGAATAAGATATTTTAACATACAGATCCTCACATAGGGGACTAAAAACACATTTGTATGCAGAGTTGGACTAATTCAAATAAAGTTTTGTAACAACTGAATATAGTTGCAGTTGATAATCCTTTTTAGAAATATGTTTTAAAGGCATGGGAATTATATTGCATCAAAAATACTATAGAAGCAGAGAACATGAATGAAATTGTATCCCAAAAACTCAGATCTCGTTAGTAGACACTGGGTTAAACGTGGAATCTTGACAATCAAGGATGTTTGTGATGAACTTTGGTTTATATCCTTTGAAGAGTTTAAGCTTTAATTTGATATAAGAGGAACACATTTAGATCTTGGATATGTTATATTTATTTTACCTGAACCTTAGAAAAAGACTGTAAAGGAATATAACAACTTGGACCTCGATATAAATTCTCTCCAACAGAATTTCATATCCCCAAGAAAAGGTTCAAGATTATTCAATGATAAATTGTTATCTGTAAATGTTAAACCTCATATTTGCCAAAAATAGGAAACATTATTTGACTGAATTGATTTGTATTGGCTTGTGATTTTTTATATTTGCAGGAAGAATTTAAGAGGTGTGAAACTGACAGATTTTCGATATAAATTTCTGCACGGAATTGTTTATACCAAAAAGTACTTTCCATTACGGAACGTATTCAGGAACTTAATTTGACAAAAACTTTCATTTGATTAGACGTTTTAGGTACGAATCCATTACTGAATCACATAATCTTCTCTGCTTAGAGATACCTTTACACTTGCTCTTCACCACTGAAACACATCCAGAAGAAATACTATTTTCAAAGTTTTGCAGCAAAATGGTTTCCTCGCATCCTAGTATTTAATACTGAATGACTATTTAACCGAAACATATTGCTGTTGATATTGATACTTAATGTATACCTCCATTGAGTTTTGTAGCCTTATAAAGAAGGCTCCTATGCTTCAACGTAAAGTGAGTGAGTGAGTTTAGTTTTCCAGCAATGTTTCAGCTATGTGGTGGCGGTCAGTAAATAACCGTGCCAGAATCATTCAATCCAGTGATCAACAGCATGGGCAGCGATCTACACAATTGGGATACGTTGACATGTGTCAACCAAATCAGCGAGCTTGACCACCGGATCCCGTTGGTCTCCTCTTACGACACGGATGGGTTACTAAAAGATATATTCTAACCCGGATCTTCACAGGTTCCAACATAAAGACAAAGTATTTTGAGGTTGCCTGGGAACCGTAATCAAGTTTGAATCGGATGAGTGATCTGTGGAAGTAAGGAGGGTTGTTTGATCCCCTCCCGAATTAGAGTCGACACAGAACACAAAATCGGGCAGATGAAGCATCTAGAGGCCTTAGCCTAGCATGTTAAGTGAGTCTAAATGGCTCGATGGCCCGGATTTCTTCGGTAGAAACATCATGCCATTGTCACGTCCTGTTGATGACCATGAGATCAAGAAGGTAAAAGCCTGTTAAACATCACATGCCGCGACTGCATGTGAATCTCCAAATTCCTTGGCGTGTTTCTCTGACTGGCAGCGTGCAAAGCGAGCGGGAGCAAATTGCATCAAGTTGAATTATAGACTGATGAAAGGTGTTGACGTAGCACTTAATAATGCTAAAGTAATGAACAAGTCTTTGCATGTTAAAGACATGCAAGAAGCAGAGACTTTGATTCTCAAACTTGTCAAGCAAAAACAGTTCAGTGAAACTTCTGAAATCCGTCAAAAAGTCTGGTACAAGCTCCCCGTGGAAAGAACCGAGGAGGCACCGTCGTTTATGTACTGTGAAATGGACTGTTTCGGGCCATTCTACATCCACGAAGGAAGGAAAGAATTAAAACGGTATGGTGTGTTGTTTACGTGTATAGCCTGTCGTTCTGTACATATTGAGACTGTGACATCTATGAGCACGGAGAAGTCCGATCGTTCTGTTATGTTATGACCAAGGAACCATTTTTTTAGGCTATAAACGAACTCTTTGCATCATCGTCTAACATTGATCATCAGAGAGTGGGCGAGTTTCTTCTACACAAGAACTGTGACTATTTTTAGTGTAAACTTAATCTTCCGTCCTCTAGCCACATGGGTGGTATCTGGGAGCACAAGAAACGGAGTGCGAAGAATGTTCTTTCAGCCCTACTCCAAGAGGTCGGAACTCAGTTGGACGATGAGTCACTCCGAACAGTAATGTTTGAAATATCTGCTATAGACACTTTGTGTGATCCGCTATCATTGAAACCACTTACTCCAAATCACATACTGATTATGAAGGAGTTTCTCCAATTTTCTGCAATCTCGACGGAAATGGAATTCTCCAAAAAAGAAACAAGTGTGTGAATGACATTGTCATAATAAAGAATGACACTCAACCAAGGAATGTTTTGGCCTTTGGCTCGCATTTCTCAGGTATTCCCCAGCGGTGACGGTATCGTGAGGAAAATTGAGCTTGCCATACCAGATGGGTCAAGTGATGGACACTTTACATTATCTTATGAGACCAATCCACAAATTAGTGCTGACCCTTAATGCGATGAGGACACCCAGTCACTTCATGTTCTATTCATTCAGTGACATGAATCCCTCGTTTGACTCTTTCTGAAAATTGGTATTTTTCATGAATATTTCAGTAATCAGATTTGTTATTGTATATTTCAAATTGTGAGGGGAGTGTAACGACATGACCTGCCTAAACACAAAACTTTATACAAGTTATATATCATACATGCAAAAGTGTTAGCCAAGTTGGGTTTAGAACCCTAAATTTCATGTCCTAATTTCCGAGTAGGTTGCATGTGTGTTTGCAGAGTTATCTCCCTTCTTGTATGGAAAGTTCCCGAAGAATAGTACCATGTGCGTTGGGTTTTTTTCTTTGAATTCCGATGTTATTGACCTGTGTGCGAGCATGGTGTTTTATGGACATCTATTCATTAGAAGAAGTTCTGTATTTAACATGACTGTATTTCTCAGTATCCGACCTTCCGAATAGATAACATAACCTTACACAATTAGTTTGGGATTGAAAAAATTTGAAACCGTTTTCAATTGACCATTTTCTAAAATTTGTTGAGACAGTCGTAACTGCCTCTCTATTGCATGCACATTTTTACTTCGACCAGAAACATTTAAATTATCCACAAGGGATGATATTATGTCACGAAGGTGCAAAATTCTCTGATAGCTCATGTGATTGACAGTCCCAGCGTAAGCCCAAAATTGATTCTCTAAGTTCACTGTGTCCAAAATTGAGCCACAAGTCTGCGGCCTCGGGCCTCGCTTCAGTAGGGAGATCACTGACAACCTCGGGAACATTACTAGCCCACTGTCTTACATTGAATCCACCGTCTGTGAGCATATCTCGCGTCTTGGTGACAGCTTCTTTACCTGAGTTTGGTTCTTGAAACTATCCAGACAGTTGTCTACATAGAATGATTCACTCAATGATTCGAACACTTCCTCATTGCCTGTCTGGTTTTCAGCTGCATGTTTCAACAGTGCATAAGCATGTAAAGCAATGGTAGCGGGTAGTACCACAAGGCAGAACTTGCCATTCATTCAGATCTGGCGGACGATCGCATTCAATGTCTCGCCACAGGAAACGAAGTAAGGGTCGATCTGGTGGAAGCAGTCTGATTTGGTGGAACATAACTTTGATGTCAGAAATCCAAATTCAACAAGCTTCCGAATAGCCTCATTGTACGTACCGGTCATATCAAAATTGTCCTTCAGTCATCGTTCTGAACGCTTCAAAGTTGGGAGAACAGCTTCTTCACATTGGCGTTGAAACGGGTACCATCATGAGAGCACAAGAGTGGGGTTGCCTAGTGACTTACGTCATTCACCTCAATTCTTGTGGTCTCGGAGTTTAGTATTTCCAGTGCAATCGTGTCCTGTTTGGGGCGAATAACATGTTTACTTGTACAGAGAAGGGTGCCAAGTTGCCAAAGTGTCTCCACACAGACAGATGGCGAGAGCTGAGCTGATTTAGTGTGGTTCAGCAGACAAGTGTTCCTCTTCGTCTGAATTCAGGACACTCATTCAGGAAGTATTATATTAATGCAATATGGGCAAAATGGCTTAGCTCTGAGCACAGATGAAGTATTAGCCTACCTTGTAACGAATGAAGCTGTTGGGTTAGGTTGTCTATGGTTCGAAGCGGCTTAGGCTTCCATGGCTCTCTCGGGGTCTCTGGCTTGCAGAGTGTGGCAGGCTGGCTAGCAATGTGCATGGTACATGGTTTCTTCTGTAACCAGTCGGCAAAGTGACACGATCTATATGTCTGGTCACTTTCTGATCGACAGATTGAGTCTTTGATACAGTGCTCTACAAAGCTGTCTCTGTAATTTGGTGGCAACTTTCCAAGAACTGTCGACATGAGACCCACATTTAAGCTCAGATCCATTTTCACCTTCCACTGACTTCAGCACTGGGAGCTAGTACGTCTGGACGGGAGGGTGGACAGCACTGGGAGCTAGTACACCGGAGGACGTCTGGACGGTAGAATGAGTGAGTTAAGATTTATAGTCACATCGGCAATATTTCAGCCATTTGGTGACTAAAACTAGTTCTAAATTCATAATACATACATATAATATATAAAACCCTGTCAACGAAGGACAGTAAAACCACTAGATTATCACAGATTGATTTAAAACTAGCTAGCATATATCTTTAAAAATAGAAAATTATGAGCTATAGATCGCCAACAACTGAAGGTAGATCACCATACTAGGGACCATGGGGACTTACAGTGCCTTGGACGTTAGAGTGGATAGCACCGGAGGACACCGGAGGACGTCTGGACGGTAGAGTGGATAGCCCTGGGAGCTAGTACACCGGATGATGTCTGGACGGGAGGGTGGATAGCCCTGGGAGCTACTACACCGGATGATGTCTGGATGGTAGAGTGGATAGCCCTGGAAGGTAATACACCGGAGGACGTCTGGACGGTAGAGTGGATAGCCCTGGAAGGTAATACCCTGGAGGACGTCTGGACGGTAGAGTTGATAGCCCTGGGAGCTGCTACACCGGATGATGTCTGGACGGTAGAGTGGATAGCCCTGGAAACTTGTACACCGGAGGACATCTGGACAGTAGAGTGGATAGCCCCAGAAGTTAGTACACCAGAGGACCTCTGGACAGTAGAGAGGATAACCCTGGAAGGTAATACACCGGAGGACGTCTGGACGGTAGAGTGGATAGCCCTGGGAGCTGCTACACCGGATGATGTCTGGACAGTAGAGAGGATAGCCCTGGAAGGTAATACACCGGAGGACGTCTGGACGGTAGAGTGGATAGCCCTGGGAGCTGCTACACCGGATGATGTCTGGACGGTAGAGATGATAGCCCTGGAAGCTAGTACACCGGAGGACGTCTGGACAGTAGAGTGGATAGCCCTGGAAGTTAGTACACCAGAGGACCTCTGGACTGGAGGGTGGACACCACTGGGAGCTGCTACACCGGAGGACGTCTGGACAGTAGAGTGGATAGCCCTGGGAGCCAGTACACCAGAGGACGTCTGGACAGTAGAGTGGATAGCCCTGGGAGCTAGTACACTGGAGGACGTCTGGACGGTAGAGTGGACAGTACTGGGAGCTACTGCACCGGATGATGTCTGGACGGTAAAGATGACTTCCCCGGAAGATTGAACAGTGGTGCAACCAGGGAATCTTCTTTCTTCATACAGTCAATAAAACTTGCCTCTTTTAGTTTGGCTTCTGCTTCCGCTCCCCAAATTCATCTTGGTTCCCAGTCGCTCTCATTTTCATTGGGCCTTGCATTCTACCTCATAAGCCCTCCTCTGCGTCTTTATAATTTCCATTTCAGCCTCTTCCTGTGCATTCCGTGCAATGTTGTCACATCTTGGTAATTCCTCTTGTGTAAGGATATCCTCCTCAAATCTTCTTTGTAATTCTTCTAGTTAAGATAGTTTCTTCAGTTTCTTGTAACCTTGCGGTTTGATTGTCTGACAACTGTGAGATCACAGAACTTATTGATCTACATACAGAGCTGTTGTGGATTTTTAATTTCAGTTGTATTCAGGGGTTTTGATGATTCTATCAGTTACAGATTTCGTTGATTCTACTGACGTTCTACTTGTTTCAGCGTAATTGACAGATTTTGTAGGTTTTACAGACTTTCTGCTTCTATCAGACACAGATTTTGTTGACTTTACTGACTTTCTGCTTGTTTCAGCGCAACTGACAGATTGTGTAGGCTCTATTGTTATATACATTTCAACATTCATGGGTGGATTTGATATCGCATAGTCCTCTCTGGGTTGGCAGGGTACGGGACCAGGTTATGCTTGTTCAGAGGTTCAAAGGAAAACCGACAAGGTTAGGTACCATTAACTTGGTATATACTGGTGAAAGGTACAGGAGTCCAGCACCACTTGGCATATGGGTGCCGCCATGTTTGTTCACGCAAGTTTGAATGTTATAAAATGTAAGTGTGGAAACAGAATTGACATGCAAAAACGAAATAGGATTCATAGGTAAAGTAAATGACCATCTTGGCCTTAAAAGGACTTTGTAACAGCCGCTGTCTGCATGGTATCATTAGGATGGCGGTATCAGAGTAATTATCCTAACGCCAATTGTTCGAGTTCCACTGCACTTCTTCGATTATTGGCATTGTTATGAGAGTGTTTTTTTTGTAATTTGTAATATCATTGAATAAGTGATAGTTATTATGGGTCACAATGTTTAAAGTTTTGAGTGTGGGTTTTGGCTCGCATCTCGCATCATATATGTCCAATGGCAACACTATTTTTAGCGGTATGCCTTTTTTGATAGAGCTTCAGAGTTGCCTCCCTTAGCAATCAAGTTTATTTACAGCTTTCATCATGTCGTGGAGTTTTCCACCAATTTCGACGGATTTCTATAAAGTTCTGAGTGGATAGATACAGCCTAGCATTGCTAGAATGCTCGAGAACTGTGAAAAAGCTATATAAAGGCTGGTTGTTGTGTTGTTCGCGGGACTTTATTATATGACTGGATTTGTGTACATCTCTGCCATCGTCATCGTCTGATCAACATTCAAGACTGACCATGCTGCTCGTCTATATTCAACTGTTGTCAATGTAAACAACCTTCAATCAGTATATCTGCTCACACTGTAAATGTCAAGAGTCTTGTGAGTTGATATCTTATATTTGTGACCAAATATTTTAGATTTGTGACTCAACTGCATTGTACTATATATCTGTATTGTCATTCATTGTAGTTTGCCCATTGTTTGTTCAATATATTATTGATTATTTTAGACTTGTCTGTGTTCTATTTTGCTGGTTCAAAGGGGACTCTTAAACCTGTTGTCACGGCAAATTTATTAACCGCAACAGCATGTATCAGGTTTGTGACATGTGATATGCGCAGTTACCGTGAACTGACTTGGACAAGGGAAAGGTAACGCAAATGTCTGATCAGGTCTTATGTGTAATGATCGGTAAGACAGCCGAGTGGATGATCGTAACTCAAGTGTGATCAATAAATTCTAGGTAATGAATGCAGAAAGGCTAGAGTCCTGTGGGGATATACCCTGCTGGGGAGACTACACTGGCATATGAGACCAAGGAACCCAGTGTAGGAGCAATACAAGTACCAGTCAGGATATGCTCATCTGAAGAACCGAGGTGATCAGATAGAAAACATAACATGTTGGTGATAACGGAAATAAAATGACCCAGGTAACAAAGACTGTGGAGTGAGGAATTCAACAAGGAGTTGTGCATAGATTAAAAAAAGGTTCGAAGTAGAGACTGACTAAACTCCACTCTAACATTCGTAGCTTACTTATGCTGCGAAACACTGCAAATACCTGGTGTTCATATATATCTATAGCAGATAAGACAAATTATGAGAATGATGGAAGACGATTATGGAATATGAAAAAAATGAATACAAGAACACGAGGAAGAGACAGAATGCTGACTGTAAATATATAAGTAGTTTGCTGAGAAATATAAAAAGAGACATCCAACCTAAAGGAGACATTAGAAACAGAAACAGAAATAACGCTGATAGGATGAAGTACATGTAAATAGGGTATTAGTGTGACTAGATGAGATGTGTTGACTGAATTCTTATTTTCCCCAAGATACGACATGCAGAATACAACATGTATTTTGAGGACAGGTGCCGAAGAAAGTGAAAGTGAAGATGGTACAGTAGGTGTGTACTGACATATCAGAGAAGGTAGTCAATCGAGCCCTTATAAAAAATTTTAACCAGGATTGACTTCAATCAAACTTACGTTATTCTAAGATAACATCGGTTATTCGTAAATGCAGCCTTTGAAAGAGTACAAAATGGTGGGGGTTGGGGGGAGGAGGAGGAGGGGAGAGGAATTAACAGCCAAGTGGTTTACTATAACACGCAAACATGAGAACTTCAGAAGTATTGTTGATTGAGCAAAAAGGCCACTAAAACGTCACGAAATTCATACAAACCGACATAAATAGTGAAAGACCCTTCGAACATAAAACAACGATTGTAGGTCATTATAAAACCAGCATTATCCTACGTGAAACATACCTTGCTTGTGAAGGGTGGGGTTCCATACAGCGTAGGAGTCATTCAATACACTGTGAGCCATTTTACTTCCATGCCGCAAGTACATTATTCTGTCATTCTCGACCCAGTATACGCCACTAGAAAAAAACAAATGTGAGTTACACAGATATACATCAACATGCGATTGCATAAGAGGAGGCGTTCTTTGAATATAAATTGTATATCACCGTAAAAATATGAAAGTGGCTTATATTCGCTATGTTTATTGACGAGTATTGATGTCATAGTATCAATTCGAAAGTCAATAATAAAGGTACATGACCTTTCGAAAAAATATGACAATTTGTCTGAGAGATTCGTCTTCTGCCTATTTCATTTGATGGAATTACATTCTATTTGACATAATCCCACAAATGTTCTTTTCATGGGGGTTGCATACATTTCAAATTCAAATATGAAGACATTATGTTTCGTTTGTACTGGAAAGACTGGCCCAGATGAGATGATAAGAAAAATACTTACACTTTGCAAAGATTGCTAAATATATTCAATGATAACGCATTATTCGAAAGTGAAATTACACAAAAAGGCTCCAATGCTATAAGATATTACAATTAAATAACACGCTTGAAGATCCAGGTTAGAATTAACCTTCGGAAATGAAGGCTTGCAAGAGGCGATTAATGGGATCGGGCGGTCAGGTCCGTTGACTTGGTTGTCATGTCATCGTATCCTAGTTGTGTGGAATGGTGTTTAGGATGTAAACTGCTGGACTATAGTGCAGACACGATTGTTGTAAAATATTCAACCTCTGGTGTAATGCTGGATGCAGCGTTTAACAACAAACAAAATGTAAACTGAAGTCCAAATGAAAGTACCTACCTGCTGTTATGGCATAATAAGCAAATCAAAGTAATTATTTTGAAAACTGTTTTGATTATGACTTTCAAGTCACAAACACTGTGTACATATTGCCACAACGCCACATACATAATTCATGACGACCATGATTTTGTTGAATCGCATGTGCAGGCTATGCGCCCAGAGTATATAACAGTATAAAGGCAGATAGTCAAAATGCCATGATTATTGTAAGCAGAGTGAGAGTGAGTCGACTGAACATGGCATATCATCATCAGACTAGTGAAATGCGTACCACATTATTATTCCCCCCCCCATAACATGCCGGGTGAAAAAAGTCGTCTTCGAGCATAACTAAAAACAGTTCAACATTTTTCAACAAAAATTGGTAGTTATATCAAACAGAACCAGTGGTATACAGAATAGCAGAACGGGACCAGATTCTTCCCAAGGCTTTGGTAAGTCCCTAATCCCATTCCGCTATTGTGCATACTACTGGTGGAGGTATATGTCAAATTTCACGAAAATCGGTGTAACGGTGTAAAGGCTAAATATCCAACCTAATGCTGTATTTGTTCATAGTGGCGAGGCGACTGAGAGCATGAAATGTTTTTTAGCAAAATGTCCGCTGCGGTCACAACCCCAGAAAGGAGAAAGAAATAGATAGATGCGATGCGCAAGGCTTCTCCCTCATGGGATTGCATCAAGCTTCGGGCTCTCAACGAGAGCTGCCCCGTTCTAGATAACCTTACCAAAAGTTTCGAACGTTGCAAGGAAATCATAGAGGCCAGACGGGATACGAACTCACAATCGCACAGTTGTGCAGCTGCACAAAAGCAAGCTGACCCTAGAAGCTTAGCAGACTGAGCCACCACGGCACCCGTTGGTCTCGGCATTCGATTTTCCTTGTCTATGTTGAGTGAGCGAGCGGTGTGTCAGAGTTGACAGGTCACAGTTCACAATTGTTTTCCTAGTCTGGAGTTGAGCGAGCGCAGCGGGCGAGTTGCAGTGTGTGTGTCTGTGTCTGTGTGCTGTTGTTTGGGTTTGTTTGTTGTTGTTTGTGTGTGTGTGTGTGTGTGTGTGTGTGTGTCTGTCTGTCTGTCTGTCTCTCTGCTCTGGTTGGCTGGCTGACTGGCCTGGCTGGCTGACTGGCTTGGCTACGTTATTTAATGATAGTTTTGGACCAGGTCCCTCATATCCATTGCTCCTGCGGGAGTAAAGATATGGTTGAATGATGGTGGACGGGCTCTCTGGTCTATAGCTCGGATCGAGCCGTCTTTGATGTTGACCAGGTCGACATTGTACGTTTTCATGGACAATATCGGATCGGTGGCATGTTTTCTGCTGTCTCCCTCGTATTCACCCGGCTGGTACAAGTACCTAACGCTGACCCAGTCTGGTAATGTTTTCTCTGTTTTATCGCAACGTTCTGCTCCCGATTCTGCGGCAACGGATTTTATTTTTATGGCTTCGACGGGTGTCTTGCCCACGAGTCTGGTGACTTTATTGTTGATGGCAGCCACCACTCGCGGTAAGCGTACGACCCATTCTGTTTCCAGGATCTATTAAATCCTGTGAGTACTGGTGTGAGAACAGACGTTCGGCTAAGGTGTGATTGAATCTCTCCACGATGGCTTGGCTGCGGTGAGCTCCGGACACGCCTCGTCTCACCTGGACTTTGTGCTTGGCCAGCAGCTGAGACACGGGTCCCATGTTGACTTGGCTGTGTAAAGGATGGTCTTTCGGGTAGTCGCTGGTGTCGTACAAATGGATATTATTAGTCATGTCCTCGTACACGTCCTCGGTGTGATTTTTTCCTTTTGTGAGCAAATCCGTGTCTGTATACAGTACTTCGCACTTGTCGCCGTATTGCTTCTTCTCCTGCATGATCAGGTAAGAATCGTAACCGCGAAGATTGTGAAACACAACGGGGATTTTGATGGTTTTGGGATTGATTTTGAGCTTCAAGATGCACACGTTGTGATCGGCACCTCTGTACTTACCGGTGACGTGACAATGATCTCTCACGGAATCGCCGCACAGGGGTTCGTCGCACACGTGGCAATTCTTCACTGGTCATCCATGCGCATGGGGACGATGGTGTACAACTGTTTCCTGATGATTTTCTCTTCGTTTTGCAAACACGTGAGAAATCTTTTGGCTGCGTCGGGACCTTGGTAGACAACAGGAGCGTTCATTTGTCCGTCCCATTGAACGACCATGTACCCGAACACGCAGGCTTCGTATTCTTGCGTTTTGTGCAGGAAACTTTTTCTCGGGGATGGAGCAACGGTGTCGACAGTTTTGATGAGGGCTTCGAAGTTGGCGTAGATGACGTAAGGCACGGGAATTTGATGATTGTGGTTGACGAATTTCCACCGTGCACCACCGATCGTAGCCATTCTTTTATATTATGTTTTTTAAATATTACTTCAAAATATTTTCCGGTATAACTCCTTGTTTTACCAGAATGTCCTTGGTGGCCATCGCCATTACTAAGTCCATAACGAGCATGCCCATGTCCTGCACGTTGAAATTGAGTTTGATCGTCGGCTGTTTGAGAGCCATTTTCGTTAAGCGAGCGTAACCTACGGTTAGTCCGGCGACCACGGCGGCAGGATATGCATCGTTGACTAATGTTTTTCCTTCGGACGACATCGTGTGTATATAAAATATATAATATGCGGATTTATTTCTAATTGTGATTGTGTCATCTGCTGTTGCATTGATGGTGGTTGTTGCTTGTTATTATATAGCAGCATAACGATGAACAGGCTTAATCCCGTTGCCACGGCAGCAACAATCCATGGAGCGTAATGGTTATTATTGTTTTTGTGGTGCTTGGCTAAACCACCTTTACTACTGGCGGCGACTTTTTTAGCATTCTTGGTGGTGACTAGTCGTATCGGTGTCGTTGTCGTTGCTTCCTCCGTCGGCGTTAGCGTTTCCTCCTCTTGCGCATCTATGTTGTATATTAGTATCATCATTATTTTTTTCTTCTTTAAATTGCCGTGATGATCACCGCGTTCACAGGGGCCCAAAACCTGCCGTATCTGTGGAACACCACGCAGCTGACAGCGCTCAAAGCGTGGTCGATGAACGGATCTTTTTTTTGAGATCTTCGCACAGGTAAAGTCGACGTTCCTGCAGAATGGGAAGGAAGTACAACGCTACGCCAGCATAGACCTGTGTTATGATAGACCCTATGGTTTTCGTCATTTCGGCGCCGAGTCTGGCTTCGTATCTCGCATACAGCTTGTCGATTTCTTCGGCTGGCATTTTGTGAATTTTATCGGGAGTGTGGTTTGCCTCACCCAAGTATTGTTTGGCTTTGCGGCCGACCACGAGCGCCACCAGTCTCTCTCGCTTGTCGTTGTTATTATTATCGTCATCCAACATTTGTTTGAGCAGTTCCTCGCACTCCATCTTATAATGTAACAAACGATTTTTAACCGATGTACGCGAAACACAGCGAGATGAAAGGCAATTTGCACACAATGCCGTCTTGCCGCACCCCATCTGACCACACACAATGGCGCAGTACGGATCACGAGGTAAATCAATAAATGGCTTGCACAAATCTTCCTCTGTCTATATTGAGTTGCGTGTCCATAATCACGTACAAATATAAACTTAACTTGCCGGCCGGATTTTGCGCCTTCTTAGTGATTTGGATTGTGATCCCCTCGCTGCCGTTGTCGATGCGGCGATAGCTGCTGTGCAGTCTGCCGTCGTCAGTGGATCGCATGTCCAGCCACAGCACGTATCCAGGTAATCAACAATCGTCACGTAGGGTAAACCCAGTTCTTTGACGATGTCGTTGACTTCAGGTGGGTGCCGCTTGATGGCCGGTAGTTTTCTTATCTCGTCCCACTGCTGATGAGCTCGCATGCCTTAGCTGAACAGCTGGTTGGGCACGCCCTCAACGGTCACTTCCACTTTCGCGATCTCCGGGTTCCAAGTGAGTCTGCTGTCTGTTCGAAACGGTTCGTATTCCGCCACAGGAATGATAAAGATGACTTTCATCTATCGAGCCGGCACGTTCAGGTTGATGTTCCACAACGTGTCGCTTTTGTTCTTGACAATCGTCCGGTGCCGCAGCGATCGTACAGGATGGACAGCTCTGAGTACTGGTTGTGAATCTGCCGGGCCAGCTCTGGGCTCGTGACCATGTCGAACTCCAGCGAGATGTTGTAGACGACGTAGCTGGCCTCGATGCCGTCCAGCGTTAAGATAACTTTGCCGTAGTCGTTGAACGTGAATTCGTATTCCAACCGGCCGCCCAGCATGGCCTGGTAAAACAGCATGTGCCCCTCGAGCAACTCGAAGTCGAGCGGTTTTGCAAAACCGGTTCCTGTACGCCTCAGCGACGGCATCGAGCTTGTTTTGTGTGTAAGCTTTTCCCACACGTATGTCGTTCGCACGGCAGTAACCCCAACAAAAAATGATACAACATGTTATTGTGTTCGTTCTCAGTTTTCCACAGGTCCGTGTAAGTGAAAAACACTGTTGATGGTGCGACCCAGGTTGTGCATGATTGTGAGTTTGTCGTTCGTGGACTCCAAAGTGATGTGAAACGCCAGTTGAGCAGTGCCGCGGACGATGACATCATTTGTGCCTAGGTTGGGGAATCGAACCAGCAGCATTTGGTTTTGATCGATTGTGCTCGGATTGTTGGTGATGCTCACCAACTGACGCATGGCTTTGACAACAAGCGGCTCTCTCGATCTTCAGAAAGGATCGAACTTTCGTCCATATTGCGACATTGTTTATATTGAAACTATATTATAAGTTTAATATATAAAAAAATAATGGCTGACGATATTCTGATGGACGATTTCTAAGTCCAGCCTCTGCTGAACGCCGACGCAGCAGAGGACACCTCGTTTATGGGCGACACCGTGGGCAACGAACTTTTAAAGCACACTGTGGACGATTATTATGATGCCCTAACGCGCGATAAAAGTTACGTTGAATCATTGGGTTGCGACTATCCGAAGTTCAAGATCGACAACAAAAAAGGATGCTGTGATTGAAAGCCCATCCGGAGGTCGATCTCATGAACAAACCCACAAGAATACCGCTCACCCTGCCTACACTAGCCAGTAGCCGTGGCGGTAGTCAACTGATCCGCGATGAATTAAACCTGCGAGATTACGGCGGCGCACAACCCAAAGTTTTGTGGAAGGTCGTCCGAGATCTGCAAAAAGTAAGAACCGAACTAGGTGCAGGCATCGAGCCGAGAGAAGTGCCCCAGCATGCGAAGGAAGCATCGGACAAAATAAAAGAATTATTGATCAAGTACTGGGACGAACCCTTGCCCAGTTTCGAATTTCCCCTTAGGGAACTTAGTGGCCTAGACGAAGCCTTGAAAAACGTGCGAGACGAACTCGTGAACAACATGGGTAAACTGAGCGAAATCGACGAGCACATCGCTCGCAAGAAAAGAAAACTCCGGACCGTGGACGACGAGGCCATGAAAAATAAAGTCGAGAAAAGATTGCGCGACCTGGAAGATGAAAGATGACCCGATTGGAAGCTGCTTCCTCCAACCGGGAAGCCCTCCGATCGCAGATCAGCCGCGTGTGCGAAACCATCGACCTAGTCTTATTGACGTTTGATCACCGTTTGATCACCAATGGCGATGACGATTTTGGTGTTGAAGCCCACCACTCTGTTCACCCTCAGAGGCATGTCGTTCAGAGCCATGTACAGCTCTGTGCCGAGCATGTACTCGACTTTTGAACGGGCTTATTCCAGCACGTTTTGATAGCGTTCAATGGCACTCGGTAGATCTATCGGTCTAGCAATGGCATCCTCGACGTTGGCCACAAACTGTTTCTGAGCATCGTAAGCCATCCCTTCACGACCCATGATGCCCAAACGCGTTTGCATCTGTGCGCCCAGCACGGCTCACACGTACGTTCGAATCGAATCGTTCAATCTGATGACACCAACATGAGTCAATCCCTTTCGAAGTGTCCAGCATGAACATTTTCCAATCGTCCGTGGGTCCCTGCTCAAACCTCCAAACGCAGTAATCCTTGCTGTTGTCAAAAGCCATGTAATCATCGTTCCACTCATTACTCGTGACGTAATGATACGACTTGTAACCCCAATCTTTCACCAGCTGCTTGCTGGCTTCGAAGAGAGACATGTTGTGAACGATGGGTATACCCAAATCGTGGTTCGGACCCAGTATGCGCCAATCGACAATCTTCTGATCTAGTTCGAATTCACTGCAAACGCGTTTGTACGCACGTCGATCGTACGGATTGTTTACTGGGTTCAACGCCTTGTCCTGCGGAATCGGGGCGCTGATTTCTTTCAGGATACGTCTGATCGGGTAGCACGAGAATACAGACCGACTCAGTTCATCGCGACGAGTGTCGTTCGACATCACGCCGCACCCGGTCGTCGTGCACCACACAGCGAAATTGAATTGATTCTGCCAGAACTGCATCGGGTTGTTAAACCAAGCGTGTACAGTTTTCACATTCTTGACCGAAACCCCGTATTTTTTAAATTCGTCGATGAACCAAACTATGAAATGTAAACCACCCTTTGCATCGACCACAATACTCGGTTGAGTGAGATTGGTAGCACTTATATTATCACTTTTAGAATAAAACACATATTGAATTGTTAAATTAATGTTAGTATACATATCTACTTTCAATATGTCCGTAACGCTTCAGGGAATAACGAGCAGCTGCACGCCATCGATATCACGTCGGGTCAGCTCGAAGTCGCGCTCTGCGATATCACCGCTACCCACAATGGATCAACATCAGCGGCAGCAACAACAGGCTGATCATCAACGACAAACGCAACCAAATAACGGACGGCTACTACAGCGTGTGCTCGCTCAATGACGAAATCTTCAAATCGTGAGAGCTGAACTCAAAAAGAACGACTCGAACAGCACGGTTGTGTTAACCAACGACGGAAAAAACGACTTGAGACTCAGTCGGCAGTTGGCTAGAACGTTCGGGTTGATGTCAATGACATACCATCGAAAACTACTGTGATTTATTTACAAGAAATAAATCTGAGGCAACATCACGGAATTGATTATTTCGGTTTTAAACACGATCCCGTAAGTGAAGGATATCTCAGCGCGACGCTGCACATACAACAGTGACGGAGTCTCAAGGTCCAGAAACACACATTTTAAAATGCGCCAACATAGCGATCTCCGACCTCGGGGACACACGCAGATTCGACGAACCCGGAGTCGACGGCAAACTGTACGCCTTGCAACTGATAAACAACACTTACAAACACGTAGAACTGCCGTCCTCTACTGCCGCCGGTGGCGATTTCGTCGATACCGAAGGAGCGGTCAACAACACTCGGTACGATCTGATCCACAACGACGAGGACGAATGGATGATAACCCCAGCCTTCCGCGGCAGGCTGTTCCACCTGGATGACGTAGAGACCTCGGCCGTCTCCAGAAACACGCACTGCACTCGCTTCTTCATCGACAACAACAAATGGGTATTAGTGCCATCCTAAATCGACTGGAATCTCAACATCACGCTCGACTCTCCCCACGTCTTCACAGACAACAAAAATCACTACCTAACGAAAGTCGTGAACAACGGAACACTGCTTGTGGCTTACGTCCCTATGCAAAGACGCAGCGTGATCGTCAGCACGTTGAGGCAAAGAGTAGCCCACATGCTGTCAAGCAAAACGTGGGATTGTAGATGGTGTCGGAATTCGACATCGTAGTTAACGTCCTGGAAAATCTGCCAGCGAAATCCACGCTGGACATCCAAGTGTACCTCAGCAAACAGCCGTCAGCGCGTGACGTCGTCGAAATCGTGAAAGGGATCAAACTCTGCTGGGCCAAACAACAACAATACCAAGGTTGCTCTGTGCAGGCAAAGGTTAACGCCTACACCAGTCTGCAGGGAGTCACCGTGACTGTGGAAGACACGATATCGCTCACCAAAATAACCAATTGAACACCATTTCGTAAATTTGTATGAAAAACACCTGATGAACCATCATCCGTACATAACGCTAGCCGATCTTGGAGAGACGCGGGGATTTCGATCTGCCCAGCGAGGAAAATACCTTGTACGTCCTGCACTTAAAAGACAGGATACGAATGTATACGAGCGGGTGTCACTAGCAGACTTCAAACAGCCCGATTGGTTGATCGACATGACCCTCACCTCACCACACATATCTTTTAAAAACAATGGTTATGTCTCCAAAATTACGAACAACGGGATCCTTCTCACGTTTTTCACTCCAGAGTTTGATGTACAAGTTTTACGAATACCAGGTCTCACGGACAACATGTTAGCTTCAAACAATTGGCTTCATATTTTACGGTTCGACGTACCCGATTACCAAGGGGATTTTTTCGATTCAAATTTGACTATCAAATCACACACCACGCTCGTTATAGATACCTTTCTCGCAGACGCTCGTGGGTCAGAACAAACACTTTTGACTGGGTTGACAAAACGCTGGTTCAACAATCAACAATGGTGTTGTATCGTCATAAGATCGGGATCGACACCCTGAGTAAGCCTCGATGGAGTTCGTGTTATAGAAACAAATTCGATTCATGTCTCCAATATTTACGTGTATGATAATCTAAACCTAAACAGCCTCAAATACATCGATAGGATATTAACGGAAAACCAATTAAATATTATGTTATAAATATATATATATATACACACAGGATGGGACTGTACCCAATCGTGGATGAAGTAGCAAAAACACTTGAAACCGTAGACGGGTTTCATTTGCGACAGATATGCAATATCAAACAACAACTAGAACACGAACGTGATACACGGTTGGCATTACAGAAAAAATATCACAGGGCTGTCAATTCCGTGGATGGTGTTGACTCCGCTCTGATTTCATCCAGCATAGCATTAGGCGGTAGGTGTTAGGCTGTTATCCACCATCGTGGCCACACCCGTGGTGCTAGACATCAAAATAACAGCCGGAGTGGTAGGGTTGATGGGATTGACCCTTAAGCTCGTATCTCGCACACTGCAACGTAAAGCATTGAAACACGACGAAATATGAATTCTAGCCAAAGCGAAGGTAAACATGCTAGACGATCATATTTCCACCGCGCTCACCGACTCTGAAATCTCAGAGGAAGAGTTTCGTTTGGTGATATCAGAAATCGCAAAATATCACAGAATGAAACAAGAGATTCGAACCAAGTCTCGTAAAAACGCTGTCATCAGCGAAGACGAGAAAAAAATGTTCATAGAACAAGGGAAGGAACAAGCCCGACAAGCCTTCATTATGAAAACCAAACAAATGATAGGAGATTCACAATAAATTGTTTCGAGGAAATCAACATGACGTAGCCAGCCGGCCAGCCAGCTCAGCGAGCTGTATGTGAATAGCCGAGCCGACAGACAGACAGACAGACAGAAACACACAGACAGACAGACAGACACAGACGGACAGACACACACACACACACACACACAGTGATTATTTCCCAAACTATTCTACCGATTTTCTTGAAATTTTGCATGCATCTCAGCAGTTGTATACACTATTACAGAACGGGATAAGGACACTCTCGAAGACTTCATTAAGTTAATTAAGACTTAATGACGGCAATACCTTGAGCATTTAGCCTTTTGCCAGACGGACCCCATGCTCACTTAAAAGTCAATATTTCCCAAACCGTTACACCGATTTCGTGAAATTTGGCATGTACCTCCACCAGTAGTATACACAATAGCGGAACGGGATTAGGGACTTACCAAGGGCTTACTTTGGAAATAAAGGCCTTGGGAAGGACCTGGTCCCGTTCCGCTATTGTGTAGACTACTGAACCTGAAGTGGTACCGTTTGTTGTTTACAAAATTTTGGCATTATATTTTTCTCGGTTTCCGAGGAAACGATTTGGACTTAGTTGGACTGTAAGTAACTGTCACATGATTTGTTCTTTCAAATATGTGTGGGCCAGGGGGATTTGTCATCTTTTGATGACTCTTGTTTAGAGATTAGACTGGAGGAATGAGAGTGGCCACCCCACCAGATGAGAATCACCATATCTGTTTGTGAATCCGGATGCTCACAGTGCCCTCATCAGCATAAATAGCGTTGGTTCACCGCATGGGTAGGAACACACCATATGAGACGACTGGGTAACGGGTTATTTCACCCCAAACACGTTCACCCCAGCACAGTTTCACTCGGGTTGTTTCACCCCACATAGTTTCATCCCATTTAGAGGTTGTTCCACCCCAGCAAATAACTATTATTATTATCGGCTTTAAAATTGTTTCAATTCAGATTGTTTGAATAATTGTATCAGTTCATATTGGCTGTGTTGGATCGGGGGAAGTCCTGTACAAACACTTTACAAATGTAAATAGTCAGTGTATTGTATTATAACAATTTACGGATTAAATGTACTCACTGGATATTTAAAAGTTATCTGTTAAACATTATTTATCAATGGGTATTAAGTATATAAGGCATGGGTCTATAAGAGCACTGTCTAGTAACATGCAGACAGACAGACCAGACAGAGGCAGCTCTCCAATCATGCAGTCGCTATGGCAGAGAAATACAAGTGTAATGTCTTACTCAATGTTGACTTATTTAAATGATTTAAGCCTGATGAGGTGCGGTGAGATTAGATGAGATATAAGCCCTATATGCCATCTCAACACAGACTCAGTAGCACTTACCTGATTTTTGCAAAAAACCTTGCCTAATGTGGATGAACAGATTTAAGCATTAATACCATTCTTTATGTACATACTCAATTATTTGGGTGAAACAATGCCTGATTAGGGGTGAAATTACTTGGGGTGAAACGACCCGGGAACCAGACGACTGCCTGCTGTGGCAAATCGGGCCTATTTGCTATTACGGGAAATGTCTGTTAACTCGTCATCATCGACTGAAACGTCTACGTTGGGCTGGGAACGCAAGACGCCGGCAACGTCGTAACTTGGTAGGAGATTTGTGGTGTTTTGGCAATATATACACTTGTTAGTCACAATAAACACACTTTATTTATGACGGGTTAATAGATATGTGCAACGGGTCATTGCTTTTTGAAACGTTATCCCCAGGCACCAAGTATGTACTTTCTTTTGTACGTTAGTTTAGTTAAGTAACGTTGTTGTGAATGTATACCCGACCAGGAACTCTAAATCGCGTTAGAAAATGCGCCAACATAGCAATCTCCGACCTCTGGGACACACGCGGATTCGACGATACCTGGAATCAACAGCAAACTGTAACTTGCCTTGCAACTGAAAAACGACCTTTTCAAACGCGTCGAAGTCCCCCTCTACTGGCGCTGGTAACAACAATGACCTAGGCGATTTCATCGATACCGAAGGAGCAGTCAGCAACAAGTGGTACGACCTAGTCCGCAAGGACGATGACGAATCGACGATGTCCCCATCTTTCGGCAGCAAGCTAATCGATCTGGACAATGTCGACACTACGGTCGTCTCCAGAAACACGCAGTACACTCTCATCTGCACCGACGACAACAAATGGGTATTCGTGCCATCTCAAATCGATTGCAATCTCAACATCACGCTCGGCTCTCCCCTCGTTTTCATGGACAACAAGAAGACAAAGTCATCAATATCCCCCGAAACGATAGTAAAGTTATCGAGAACGGGGATCTCTCGTCGAGAGCAAGCAGTTGGATGCAATCCTACAAGGGCGGAAACTTGTGCATTGCATCTATCTACATTTTCTTTCTCCCTTGTGGGATTGTGACCACAGCGGACATTTTGCTAAAACTTTTCAGTGTATATCAATCATGCTCTCAGTCGCCAGGGCTCCATTTTTTCATCATTGCTGGAGCCTTAATTAATAAAATTAAGACTTAGTAGGGACCTGAGCTGAAACTATCATTCCCTATACTACTGGAGTTCATACCACAATTGTTAGGAATGAACCACACACCTTGCAAGAAGGGCAGGAACGCTATATTGTCTCTCAGACACGTTCGCTACCACGATTATCCAAAGAACCGTAACGTCTCTATTTTCTCAGACGTACCAGTATACTGATACAAGATAATGTTGACTTATAATGAGCAGATAAATCAAGACTTCTGGTGAGACAAAAAAGCAAAACTGTTGTTGTTTTTCTGCGTAACTGATAATTCGCAATTGACATTGAAGAAGATGTCTTTTGGTTGAAATTCTGAACATTGTGTCACGTTACATGCAGATAAGTTCCGGGATCAGGTCCTATATGAATTTCGTGGGCTTGAATGGTCAGCATGTTTTGAGCAGTGACAAAACAGTTTCCGGATTCACACAACCACTGGTCTTGAGGAGTTTGAGATCACTGAAATACGTGCCAATATACGAATCTTTAAACTAATGTTCTGCACTATGCAAGATTGCTATAGTCTGTTCTAGAAGATGCCAGACCATCTTTGGTCACACCAGTTCTTTCATCAGAAAGTAACAACGAACTGACATTTAACTTGTTGGAACAGTGTTATGAACTTCTACTGAATCTTAATAGAAACAATGAATTGTAATTACAATATCTTAACGTCCATATAACATCACATGTCCAAATAACATAAGAGACCATTTTCTTGTGCAAACTCTAAATAAGTCTTTGCTGAATTTTCAGCGGTGAAAATATACTAAGCAGCAAAAGAAACGTCAGGTTGGAATTTTCCTTCGCAGAACTGACAACTGTAAACTCATTTAATGTTTTGATGGCATATTTTTGACAACATATCCAACAGTACCTGAGCAAAGACATTCCTTCCCAAACTCAGGAAATGATCTCAAAAGCGCAACCTAGACCTTGAAGATGGTACGGTGTTGTCCATGTTTTTCATTCAACTCATGCTGCACGTGCTGTTCACAAGGACCAGCCCTATAAAATGGACCCCCAAACATGTTTGAAACATTAACATTACAACGTCACGACAACTCAGAGGAACCAGCTGCCAGGAAGACTTGAAGCTGGCCACACTGCACAAGCCGTTGCCAATCACTTCCAGGTCAACGTTCGGACAATACACAGGATGCAGCAACGATTTCGGGCCACCAACACCACAAATGATCGCCCCCGTACTGGCAGACCAAGGGTGACCACAAGACGACAAGACCGCATGTACAGAATCCCTTCATACAGGCATCCGAAACAGCACGCCAGACAGTGGAAACACACGGAAGACCAATCAGTACTGATACAGTACGCCGACGTCTTAACAGCGGGAACCTCCATTGCCGTAGACCTTACCGTGGACCTATCCTCACCCCTCGTCATCAGCATGAACGTCTACAGTTTGCCCTACAACACCAAAACTGGCGATACAGACAATGGAGAACTGTTCTGTTCACAGATGAGAGTCGGTACTGCGTATCAAGTGCAGATGGCAGAACAAGAATATGGTGATAACGTGGCCCGTGTTACTCAGACCAATGTGTTATGGAAAGAGAGTCATGGGGAGGTGCAAGCATCATGGTATGGTTTGGAATAGGCCTGAACCAGAGAGTGGGTCCTGTGGTGTTCCAGAACCTTGGTCCAGGGAGAGGAGGCGGCATCAAAGCAGTGCGCTACATCGACCAAGCTCTGAGACCCCACGTCATAACACATTTCGCACGTCACCAGAACAACATTTTCCAGCATGATAGCCCCCGGGCCCATACTGCCAGAGCTACAAGGGACTTTCTACAAGAGAACGGTGTCAACATTATGCACTGGCCACCCCTTGGTCCTGATTTAAACCCAACTGAACATCTTTGGGATGAAATTCAGAGAAGACTGAATAATGTCATATCAAGGCCGAACACAGCCAATTTATTGCGCCGAACACAGGCCTTTCTCAGAGTGTGGTTCAAGGTGCCAGTGGCCTTCATCAATCGATTGATTCACTCCATGCATAGCTCGTGGTGGTCACACTAGATACTGAAGTCAAGAGTCTGAATGGAGTGCAAGATATTGTATACAAAAAATGTTTTTGATCCGCTTACTATGTCCATTTCTGTAATGATTTGATTACAGTGCCTATCTAATTTTGAATTCTTACTGGCGTTGTTTTTTGCTGCTGAGTATGTAATAGTTCTTTACATTGAATGTTTAAGTTGATAACAAAGAGACTCACAATTGTTGGTTCACCCGAAGTCCTCGTGGTTGGGTGAGGTTGGCTAGGAGTATCAGTTCAGCACCAGATATGACGTGAAGGGTTGAAAGCACCCCAGAAGACGTTGTGTAGAACAAGAGGTCAGAGGCACTGTCTATGTCTAGACCGGTAATCACAATCTCTGTTTGAAAGGTAGAACAACGTTATTGGTAACATCTCCCACAGCTTGCATTTATTAAGTTTAGACAAGGGTTCCAGGGGTATCAGTGGTGCTCATTCACATCAGTATTAAACACCGCTGGACTGGTAAAACTGGTTAACTGATAAAAAACCCCAAGCTAGCACGTCGCTTGTGATTTTGACATCCTCTAGGACTGATGTAATCTAGACATACTCAGTCGCTCTCGACTTGAGTTGGAGTTTTTAAGCATATTCTCAGGGTTTGGGAGATAGACTAACTTATGAATGGAGACATTGCTGTTCCAAGAACACAAGCTAAGAACCAACTAAGGTATTGATAAGTTTGATTCTAGTGGGGTCTAAGATCTGTTTTTTCATAAATTAAATTTTTCAGTCTCTTGTATTTTAAAGTCTTATTTTCTTTTTCCTTATACGCTCTAAAACAACAACTTTGACGATTTAAATCATTTCAACGTTTGTATTGTGGTAAATGTCTATCTTTGAGATTTTATCCATAATTTAGCAGCTCATTATGTGAAAAAAAGTATGTGTTGTAAATTGAGGTGGTGTGTGCCCCTGTGCGTAGAGCTCAGGTCACAAATCAGTTGCATCGCTGGGCGCGGAGAGACTTTGGATGGGTGATCCTGTTTGGCAGCTTGACTCCTGAGAGTTTCTCGGACTTCTGTCCTGCGCCTCAATGTGGTCTCACCTTAGGCAAGTGACTTTGTTCAGTATTGCCTCTGTTCACCCTGCAGATAAAGGGTACACGGTGGGAAAAGTCAAACTTCTTGCGCCTTACAGGCAGCTTGGGTTATCTGGGATGATACTAAACTGCGGAACTCTGTTAGCGCTTTGAGCACACTTTGGTGTGGAGTTTAGTGCAATATAAGAATCCATATTATATTTTACAGATTTAGATGAAGAATGCAGCAGAGAGGGCTCGGGTGATCCTGGCACATTCAGGAAAAGTGTACACAGCATGCTTGGGCCCTAACCATTTAGCATTACTATCTTCACTTATTTCGGGGTGCCCATCACATCGGCACAAGTGAGACGATTCGGGCCATATATAACATGACTATTCTTTATTACAAATTAAGCTTATGGGAGACTTATATTTTACAAATGTTTTGTTGAAAACATGTAGTGTATTAAATACTAGTCAAACTGGATGAACAGCAGTTTATTAATCTAATTGCCAAATATTTCGTGAATAAATCCCCTGAAATGCTTTTGTCTAGGGCTTAATTCGTAATTTTGGTAATTTGTTTTCAAGTGGTATTTATTTGCGTTACCTACGAATACAGTTTTCAATGATTCTGTCAATTTATGTAAATGCAACACAAGGTTATGTTTTGTATTACTTTTTACAGCGTTAATATGTAAAGTACTCAAATGCAATGGCGTTACATAATATTTCTTACAAAATCTAAAAAAATGTTAAAAAAACAAGGTCTGATTTGGTAAAAAATTCACGTTTCCTACAAATACAATTAAATATGTTGCTGTTTCGACAGATGAACACATTAGTCAATGATATCCTAAGTCCAAGTGCAAAGGGCCACAAGGTATACGTGTGTCACATCTGAACATTTTTTGTGCTGTTTTTACGAAGATATCACACAAAATAACCTGTATTCGTAGGTAAATTTTAACTCCCAAATGTTACATACCAACAACTGATCACATTTAAATAGATTGGTGGAATGACAACACGTGACATGTGTTCCATTTAGAAGTCATCGAAGATGAGACCAGACAATATCTGGGTGATTAGTAAGTGTATTTTACATTTTCTGTAAGAATGTTATATACTGAGTCAAAAAAGAAACTTCACAAAATGTAATTTGAAAAATAATGAATAATTTTTCTCTGATGATTCATCTATGTATCCGAAATGGGATCCCTATCTTTCGACTCTAAAAAAACGTTAGCAAAACCCACTCAAACCCATCCATTCGTCTTGCAAATGACGTTAGTGCCAAATCAGGTTTTGCACGTGCAGTGGATCACGCGATCTTCGCATCGAAGTTTTCTTCATATGCACGTGTTTGCATTGGCCTCAGGAATTGAAAAAACACTTTTAAACCACAGTTCTAACGGTACTTGAAATGCCACGATTGTCAAATGTGCAACGTGAACGTGCCGTTGGCATGTTGCAAGCGGGAAGATCAGTTATTGACGTCGCAAGAGCAATGGGATGCAGCCGTCGTACTGTGTATGACTTGCGAGGTCGTCTACAACAAACTGGCACCACTTCTGATCGCCCAAGGTCGGGTCGTTTACGTGTGACGTCACGAGCAGAAGACCGTCAAATCGTCCTACGTCACCTACGTGACAGATTTTTGCCGGCTACACGAACCAGGGCTGAGATGTTTAATGGTCGACTGTCCTCACAGACCATTCGAAATCGGTTGCGGGCTGCCAATCTCCATTCTCGACGTCCATATCGTGGGCCAATATTGACGCCGTTTCATCATCGTCAACATCTGCTGTGGGCCCAACGTCACCTCCGATGGACCCAGAGAGACTGGAATCGAGTCGTCTTTAGCGATGAATCCAGGTTTACCCTCAGATTCGCGGACGGCAGGCATAGTGTCTGGAGACGACGTCGTGAACGGTATGCCCAATGTTGTGTACAGGAAGTCGACAGATTCGGGGGCGGAAGTTGCATGGTGTGGGGTGCTTTCTGTGGGAACAACCGTTCCCGACTTCTGGTCATCCGTGGAAATCTCACAGCTGCTGCTTACCGCGACCAGGTGCTCACCCCTGAACTCGTTCCTTTCATAGCGGCTCATGGCCCAGGTCTACATTTCCAGCATGATAATGCTCGGCCGCATACCGCGATGTTGACACGAAATTTCCTTCAAAACGCTGGAATCAACGTCATGGACTGGCCATCGAGGTCCCCTGACCTTAATCCAATAGGCCACGTTTTGGGATGCACTTGGGAGAAGGCTTCGTGGTCTTAGGAACCAACCTCAGAATTTGCAGGAACTTGGCGCTGCCTTGCAAGAGCAATGGCGCAGAATCCCCAACCACGTGTTCACAAGCATCAGGCAGTCGATGAGGAGACGGTGTTTGGCAGTGGTGAATGCGCGGGGCGGCCATACACGATATTGAACTGAGAAATTTCGCATGTTTATTCTTGTGACTTGACATTCTGTATACCCATGTTTTGGAACGGCGGTGTAGCCTAATGGAACTGATTATGGCACTGTCAGTGTATCGAGTACATCACACAGATCTCGGCAATGAAATAATAACAATTTAACCATCTTACCATCTCTTGTTCTTTTAAAGTTTCTTTTTTGACTCAGTATATAAATATACCCATGTCACAATAACATAGGATGCATATGACACTTGTTACAACTAACCAACTTATTATTGTAACAAAAAGCCTCAGACTGCAAGTGGAATTGACATGGGGGCTCAAATGGTAAGACATGGTGTCCCGCTGGGATTTCCCCGGTTGTGGCTCACGGTATTTGTACGTAACATGTATTCGTTGTTAACAAAATGAAATAGAGAACACAATACGCTACTAAAACATAATTTATACTGAAAACAATTATTGCAGATCATAAGTCAACTGATTAGGTACGCAGAACTGTCTATTGATAGATTGAAATGGTTCCTTGGAATTTCAAATGGCTACATAACTGAGCGTTCAATAAAAATGTTCTGTTCAGGGATGCACTGCAGTTCGTGGTTTAGACGTTATTATAGTGATATAATGAATTATTTTTGATTGAAATGTCAGACAACAAGTTGATATTGGTGATAAAAGTAAAAGTTTGCATGATATCACGCGATCAACGGTTGATTCGTTCGTAACATGTGTTTTCGCTGGTAACATTCCGTATTTGTAGGTAACATCAGTTAGTGTGTTTGAAGTTGTAAGTCTTGTTCAGGGCTGTCACCGATGCACTTGCGAACATAGGATAATTTAGACTGTAGTAGAAGTTAGTTGCATGGGTTTAGTAGTTAGATTTGTCAAAGGTATGTCTTATTCGCAGGTAGCTCGTTTTTGTAGTTGAAACTTTCTGTAAATGTCTATCTAATAGCAATTGTCATTGCAAAATATGGGTAATTAAAGCAGAGTTATAGTTCAGGAAGACGCATAATGCATTGATTGTTTTAGTGACATGTTTATCTCTACATTATGGTTTATGGTATACGGTAATAGTTCAAGCGTTTTAAACATTTGTGAAGTGCTTTCTTTGAATACAAATGTCAGTTGAAACATTTGGTAAATAAAATTCAAGGTGTATTGACTTTAGTTCAATTTCTATACTTCTCATCAACATTTTAGACTCACCAGTGTAAATATAGCCACTTACTTCAGGCGACTGTTTTAAACTAAATTTTGCAAAATATTCCATACTGTTTAAAGGAACTGTTTACACATGAACTGATGTATTGTAAAACAAATTTGTAACATTGAAAACCTTATTGTCATGAGTTCAATAAATGATAAAAATTAGTGCAAATTGGCGAATTCTGAACACAATTTACACCAAAATGCAGCTATTCACATGTACGATATTTGCACATGCTTTTCAGCAATTTGATGCATGATCCTCGTGCAATTCATCTGCATAAGGTTTGCAAGTGGTTTTCCAAGTATATATACATATGTACATACTCACATATAGTGAGTGTTTCTAGTGAGACTAAACTTTTGATGAGAAGTATATTTCCATCAGTTAAAATGAAATTGCTACTTTCCGACATAGACTGAGACAGAACAAAGAGAAAGCCTAAACCGGCCTTAAACTTTATTCACATGTCCTATGCACTTAGATAAACAATTTCCAAACTGTTCGATGTTTTAATAAACCAGCTATGATTTAGTTTGACATGTTTAGACATTTATGAAATATACTAACCACATAAAGAAACTGTGCATTGTCAAAATATTATCCCAGTTGATAAGTACGATAGCAATGTCAAAGGTACATATAAACTTTAATGGAGGGATCCTGAGACCATAACAAGTCGGGAGAATTCAATTGAAAAGTCAATCACAATGACGTCACGAGTCCACAAGCGGCACAGGGGTCAAACGACCATGTCACAAGCTCAATAACGGGTGAGCTTCCACCATCGGCATTGAGAACAGCAGTGCATCGACGACGCATAGAGCCTATCAAACGTGCAAGGAAGGCTTGTGGGATGTCACGCCAGATTCTCTCAAGTTCTGTTGCAAGGTCAAGGAGGTTATCTGGCCGATGAGGAAGACGGCGTAGACGTCGATCTATCTCGTCCCACACATGCTCTATCGGGGAGAGATCCGGTGAATTTGCAGGCCAAGGCAGTAAGTCAACGTTGTGGTGTTGCAAGAAATCCATAGCAACCCTTGCCGTATAAGCGCGGGCATTATCCTGTTGGAATGTTAACCCAGGGCCATGACGTTGCAGAAAAGGAATTACCACAGGTCGAAGAATCTGATCCTTGTAGTCCACACCAGTTAAGTTGCCCTGGACAATCACCAGGAGTTCTTTGGCGTGCTGTTATTCCACCCCAAATCATCACGAAACCACCACCAAAGCGATTCCTCTCCAAGACACAGGCCTGTACATAACGTTCTCCCACGCGTCTATAGGCACGTTGACGTCCATCACTATGGGATATCTTAAACCTGGACTCATCTGTAAAAACAACTTTTCTCCACCAAAACAAGGGTCTGAGGACATGATTTCGGCACCACATTCGGCGAGCTTGTCGATGACGTTGTGTCAGGATAGGCCGTATAGGCGGGACGTCATTTGTGTTCTGGTAGCGTCTCACCAGTGCAGAAATGGTGTTCCGGTGGCAGTGGAAATGTACAGCCACTTTTCGTTGAGACATTCCCCCACGGACCATCCTAATGGCCTCATGACGTTGTGCAGACGTGAGCCTTGGCATGCTATGCGTTTCAATAGCCGTTAAATTTTTTGAACGATCGCAAGGGCAGGGGTTGAGCTTTCCAAAGTGACAGTATTGTGTGGCATTCATTTGCTCTGTTTCTCTTTCCCGGAATGCAAGTGCAACTACGTATTGAACGTCTCAAGGACGAACCCACTGACGTCACGGAACGTGGCACCTGCATGCATGTTGGATACATGTCACTGATCTCTGAGTTTAAATCCTTATGTGTCTACACAGGTTTGATAAACTTAGATTTAAAATTTTTGTATGCACAGTTTCTTTATGTGCCTAGTGGATTATGTGGTATTTGTCACCTACAAGTACATTGTTTTTATCTTCCACCGAAAATTTAGTTTTTGATGCATTTTCAAATTTGTTGTTATTACCGAAAGTTCCACCCGTTGTCTCTCAGATGAATAAGATAGATATGAATAATTATTTGTTTGTGAAAAGAACACTATGTGGTGATATCTCACTTACATCAAACAAAGGTACCAAAATGGTTCTATTTTCGTAAAGCTTGAGGTTATAAAACATGAAAGAAACCATGATTTGGCTTCAGAATTTCTATAGTCATTAACATATTGTGTGCGTGCACTAACTTATCACTTTTAGAGATCAGTGATGGCAACTGATTTTCACGAGGCAAATATGTTGACTTTACATTGGTAAAAGGAATTACAAGGTGCAAGCAATTCTATTTTGGACCCCTTGTACCTAGCTGTGCACACTTTTCGTTGGAATCGACCATATATCATGCTTTTCCTGAATCTTCGCCAATCGCGTTGCTGTCAAAAGGGACAAAAAATTCAATGATATAAATAAATTTATTGGCTTTATCAAAAAGGACAAGATCGGGTTTGTTGGCTGAATTCTCCTGAGGCTGTATATGGGCCTATTCCACAGAAGTTTAAAAGCATCATTTTCCATGACGCCCTGGACGTGTTCAGGGTCATACCATGGATAGACCTCGGAGTCAAAGCCACAGGCGAAGACGATAGTAGAAACAACAAGCCATACCATCATGTCGTTTAAGATATGCTGTTTGTGCCAACGAAGGGCATCCACTGACAAGGTGTTGGACAGTCTCTGTAAATTCATTACATAATCGACATTTCAGGTTAATATTTTCCTTAAGAATTATTATTATAATACATTATATAACACTGAAGTTCACCACGGGCCCAGCTACAAAGCATGAGCTAAACTGAGTCTATCTGAATGCATTGTAAGATACTATAAGACCATAGTAAAATCTTGAGTAAGGGCACAACTGAATAACCTTTCAGAAAGTAAAAAAATGTATTATCACCATTACACAAAGCTACACAGTTGCTCTCCTGCAAACAAAGCATCTGTATCTGCACATTCCTCTTACTGTCGATATAAGTAGAAATAATACATAATCATTCATTCATATACATTCATTTTTAAAATCAAGCTTTATGGGTACGTCTGAAAACGTGTGAAATTAAGTATTGTATCCTTCAGAACAGCTCCCTGGTATTTCATTCTAGGAATTCCTTTTGGGACCATAGGAGACACTTAGAACAAGAAGCAACTGGCAACATATCAATACCGTTATGATTATTTGTAGTTTCTTTGCGATGACATGAATACAGTTTGAAAACTACAATTAAGAACTAGACAAACATGGTTAACACCCAGACAACAACAACAAGAAATTAACTAGAAGCTGATTTCTTTCCTGAAGAGATTGTTGACATACCTTTCTGGAATTGGAAGAGCAATTCCTGGTCAAGTCCATTCATTTTTACTCTCCCGATTGCGGCTGGGGACTGTGTGGTGAAATAAACAAACTGATCCCTCTGATTGTAGACGAGATGATCAACTATTCCACCGTATCTCTCAACAGCCACAAAACTTAATGCCATGCTGTGAAGGTTAAGAATTCCAAATTCTGAGTCACCAATACCAAACAGCAGTCGAAGCTCCGATGTATTCGTGTCTGAAATGGCAATATATGTAAGAATGGCATACAAGACTATGCTATGTTCTTTTGTTAGAACATCTTCATTAAACGTTTGACTGTATAGAAAAGTATCAAGTCCTAAACCTCTTTGTAAAGCTGCATGAAGATTTATGTTACTATCAAGAAATCGCTTCTTTACTCATGATGCCTTACTGTCACGTTGGGCAATTCCAGTAACCGAATCAACGAGCTATCCGCGGTTTAAGTGACAAAACGTCCTTGTTCTACAGCCATAAAAGTTTTAACCTTAATGTCAATACACTTCTTCTGCCATACGCTGTTCTATTTTCTTATAGAAGTGGGACACTCAAGCAGGTATCAATGAATGACATACAATAAAACCCTATATTGGTAACACCTACTTTGTCAGTCCAGATATGAAGAGGTCAATATTCGACGATGTCGTATTGGTCATACAAGATATACTCTTGAGTATATGCTAAAAGGCGAAGATAATCCATTCTGCATCCCTTGTGACGAAAGAATCACGGCCAAGCATGTCCTCCTGCTTGACTTTTGATTTTTCCATCGCAAGGGATAAATATGTCAGTGGTCAAACTATTAAGGATCTTCCTAACAATGTTCATAATCATTTTATTATCGATTTTTTAAAAAGAAATTGAAATTGTTCTGACTTTTTTTTGTGGAAACGTAAATTTGCTAACTTAATCTAATGAACTAAACGTGATAACACTTATTGTTCACAATGTAAAACTGAGGAACTAAACGAGATAACAATTATTTCTAATGAGGAACTGAAGAACTAAATATGATAACACTTATGGGTAAAAAACGAATATGTGAAGAACTAACTGAATGTGTAAACTTTTGCGTTGATGAATTTCTAAGAATTTAACTAATTTCACTAACCCCACATATAACTAAATTCTAACTCTATTAATTTTCATAACCCGACTAATACTAAACTAATCTAACCCTGAATATCTAACTTCTAACTTTCTTTACTAACTAAACCCCACTGATTGTCTAAGCTAATTTATGAATATCTAACAACTGACTGACTTTCTAACCTAACTCTTAATTTACGTGTGGTATCAGCGAAGTTGAAAACCGAATTGAATTATAATTCTAACATATGAAATCTGGGAGCGTGTGTAGTTCACGCGCAGGCAAATCTCGTGCAGTCAGAGTCTATGCGCTTCCATGAATGTTTTTTAAATTCCATAAACATTAACTGAACGAGATGCGTTTTGAGTAAACTCTCTGTGCCATTATCTGATATAATCAGTTTGGGCATTCCACGTCTGTCGGCCATACGAGACAATGCTCTCAAAAAAGAATACGAATGTAACCCAAAGGCAATCTCAAGGTGAACATCTCTGGTTGCTAAACAAGTAAACAGGCAAAGATATCTCTTTTGCCTACTCCTGCCACGACCCTGAAGAGTAATAAATGGACCTGTATAATCCACCCCTACTTGTTCAAATGCCCGTCATGAGGCTTGCACTCTCACAGGCTGTAGTTCGGCCATGATTTGATGTGTAGGCTTGGCCTTTCTTCTGCGACACCAAGAACATCTCCCATCTTCGAATTTCCTCCCTAGCTGACACTATCCAAAACCTGGTACTGATTGCTGCTTACGTAGCATTGGTACCTCCACTTCTCATGGTCGAACATTCACCCACTAGCTGAAGCTCTGAAGCAACATCGTCGTTGATGTACGTTTGAGTGCTAGAATCATCTAATAATGCGTTAACTGTCAAAGAACGGTTTCCATTTTTCAAAATTACAGGAATACTTCTCAACGCCAAATAATTTGACGTGTCTTTTAACGTAGACATTGTTGTTTGGTTGCCAGCTTCTGACCCTATAGTTTGAGGCGAATATGGTTTGCTAAAGGTTGTCTCTGCAGGTGGACCACCACTTGTCCTCTGCTTGGCATGAAAAAATCGATTGTGATCTGCTTTACAACCATCAATTCCACATTCAACTGCTATTGTCTGAAAATTGGACTCTAACAATGTCCATTCTTGTAAGGTCTCAAACTGACTCCTGTCGCTGTTGTTCATAAATCCACCTTTTGTAACGAGTAATCATGCTTTCTGTCAACTGTGTTAACAAAAGAGCATAGGGACATCAGTAGTATATACACTGGGGATACAAGATCACTTTTGACAAAAAGCCCTTGTAAAGCGTTATTTCATAAATAAAGCTTTTATCAGGCCCTAATCTCTTCCGCTATTGTATATACCACTTTTGAATCCCCAGCCAACTTCCTGGTCACTATGACCGCAAACCAACACTTTCCTTGGCTATGTATAACCTATATAATGTTGGCCTTGACAAAACAATTTAATGTGAATCTCCTATGATTTCTTTGGTTTTCGTAATGAAGGCTTGCGGGGCTTGTTGTACCGCTTATTCTATGTACTTTTCTCGTCTTCGCTGATGACAGTGCTTTGATAAGAATCTCATTTTCTCTAGGGCAACCCATTTTTTCAGCAACCATTTTTTTTTTCGACCCGGCACCAAGGTTGCTCGAACATCCAATTAGGCATAATTGCTACAATATACAGGATACACCCCGACAACAACAAAATGGCAAAGCAAATCGCAGCAAGAAATGGGCATTCGGCGCAGCAAATCGATCACACACCACCTCCTACTGGAAAACACGCATGACAACAACCTTGTGTCCGACATCTCGACGGTAGACTATCTCGCCGGAAATCTCGAGGAAACCCACCTGCAACCACTCTCCGGTCTTCCAGCCTTTGTCGACGACCTCTACGTGTTTGGTTATCTATCTTGCAAAGACATTGTGCAGCACAAGGGAAGCGTCCAATATACGACAGGAGAACACGTCAACGTGAAAAAAATCGTCGGACTACTCCACTGGATACTATGCACCAACTACAAAGAGCATACCGAAGCAACCAAAATGTATGCGACACTTCTACACACGGTGCAAAAGACGAGTGCAGGAGCTATTGCCAGCACGATCCAAAAGATAGAAAGCGAAACCCAGCAGAAATCGTTACGGGCATGGAAAGCCCAAAACAACGACGAAACCCCTTTTGCAGTCTTTGTGGCCAAAGTGGACGTTTCTGAAATCACGATCGACCGACTCGAAGTGAAATTGTCCAATCCAGAAACAAAACTACAAGGCAACGGACTAGGATCTACAGCATTGACTACAGCCGAGACTATTCTGGCGTCCTAGACCGCGAACAGCTCATGCAATTCCTCTGTAGCCAACATGGATTTGTCAAGCAAGGCGATCTCGTGGAAGCTATCGAAAGTGGAAAACCCATCATCCTGGACAACACCCACTCGGTCGGCAACCATGTTTGCACGTGGGTAGAGACAACAAAGTCTGGCAAAACGATGCACACCAAGCCGTACAACAAAGTCGTTTGCAACTTCGAAGCCGGAGAAATCCGAGTACCGATTGGCGGCCATCTTGCCGACTATGTGGATTGTCCAAACGAGCATCTCCGGAAAAACTTTCACGTACAACAACGAGGTTGCACTCACATGGAATGTCACTGTACGCCTGCCAACACACAGACATGTCCACCAACAGAGCAGAAAACGTTTTGCAAGACGTGTTGGAGCGGGTTTCGCCAGCAGGCGACGGGCTATTCATAGTACAACCACCAGCAACGCAGTGGCTTTGTCTCGCAGAAAAGATAGACTGCTGTTTGGTGCTAGCCGACAGTCCACAGCAAACGATCTTCGTCGCGTTGTATGCACATTCGAAAACAGGCTGCGTGTTCGGAGTACACATTCGTCCAACCAACACAGAATCCTGGGGAAAAAACATCAACTGGGCCATAGGAGACTTCGGTTTTGGAAGGGTTCCAATATTCAGCGTGGACATCCTATCGGTAGAAGGAGATACAGTGGAACTAGGCCAACTACGCAAAAAGGAGATCGAAGCTCTGCAAGACAGTTTCGCAGAAGCCACAGCATACATCCAAAAATGAAGACAATCCCAACTGCTTGTGGAAAATGCTCTCCGCAATATGGATACAAACAAAGTAGGGGCAATAGCTGACCGATATAGCATTCTCGGCTTCCGAATCACCAACCGTCCACAAACAACGTCCTCCAATCGCCAACAGTCGAAAGGAGCAATGTTTAGACTACAGCAGAACGAAGACAGACTGTTTCAAGCGGCAAACGTATTGGTTGGTAGAAAAGGATTTCTCTCGAGACAAAGTGTACGAACACACCCTGCAAATCGAGATCGAATCCTCCAAAAGATCGTTCTTCGACAACCTGCAAAGAGATTCGTTGGAAGAAAATACAGGTAGTGGCATCTCCTATGGGAAAGGAGTATCTGGACGAGCGCAGGAAAAGAGAGGAAATAGAGAACATGTTGGAATACGAAGAATATCTAGAACTACAAATGGCTATGAAATCCATCGCCCAGGTATCACCACCAAAAACGCCAGCCATCCAGAAATGTGTAGACTTTCCAGAAGGGATCTATGCCATCCACAGGTTTGCAAAACAGATGTATCGTGGGACCGAGTGAACTATCCTGTATGTACAAGTGTTGAACGAAAATGGAGCGCCAAAAGACGATGTAGACATTCCCGTACAAGGGCATTGGATGGACAGTGCCGTAGCAGATATAGATCTGTCAACAAAGCAAAGCCCAGCTCTGTGTAGTCCAGGCCCCATTCGCACAACGCCAAAGAAAAAGAAAGCTAGAATCGTACGAATAGAAACTACAACACAATGCCACCTCGAGAAGTACAAGTCCACAGACTCTTTCCATAGCCGACAGCAAAAAGTCTGGTCTTGCCCCAATTGTATAGTTTTCTAGACAGACCCTCCGACAACTCACCTAGTATTTTTGCAGATGCACAGTTGCGGGCTTGAGCCTCCCCGAGCGGTCGTAGAAATCCTGGACGGTGGGCGCAGTCGACGGATCTGCAGCAGGCAATACGGTTGTGCTGGAGGTCGACGTCAGATTTGGAGCTATCATGCCAGTGAGCAAGAGTTCTGCGGTTGGCAATACGGATGTGCTGGAGTTCGGATTTGTAGCGGGGGAGGAAGAAATGGGCTTTGTACCTATTTGCATATCTTCTTCTGTGTTCCATATTTTGCGTAGTCGATTGGAACCAATTCCAAATCGTTTCGTTTCTTGTGCAGAGATTTGTCCATGCATCTTGCGAATCTCCTCCACTTGGTCTTGCGATAGTTGTCTTTTCGGAGGCATTGTGTTTGTACTATATATCTGCATTTGCACAATTGTCTATATGGAAAACTAGGCAGAACCTAGGCGAACTAGGCAAACTAGGTACAAACTAGGTGTGAACTAGGCAGAACCTAGGCAAACTAGGTAGAAACTAGTTCTGCGGAATTCCTAGTTTGCACCTCTTTGCGTGATAGATAGCCAAACACGTAGAGGTCGTCGACAAAGGCTGGAAGACCGGAGAGTGGTTGCAGGTGGGTTTCCTCGAGATTTCCGGCGAGATAGTCTACCGTCGAGATATCGGACACAAGGTTGTTGTCGTGTGTGTTTTCCAGTAGGAGGTGGTGTGTGATCGATTTGCTGCACTGAATGCCCATTTCTTGGAAAGTTGCTGCGATTTGCTATGCCATTTTTTTTTGTCAGAGTGTATCCTGTATATTGTAGCAACTCTATATGCCTAATTGGATGTTCGAGCAACCTTGGTGTCAGGTCGAAAAAAAAATGGTTGCTGAAAAAATCGGTTGCCTTAGTGAAAATGAGATTCTTATAAGTGCCTGATAAAAGCTTTATTTATGAAATAACGCTTTACAGAGGCTTCTGTCAAAAGTGATCTCGTACCCCCAATGTATATACTTCTACATCCATCTCCTAACTCCTCTACTTTGTCAGCCTCTCGAAAACTAGCTACTGCAATGTCCAGCAGATCAGCAAATTTGTCTAAATCCTTTGCATTTCCAGGACTCAATGGTTTGAAGTTAGATATTTCCTCTAACTCTAAGGTAATATGTCTTCTTGTGCCCCCATATTTTCTTTCAAGCCATTGTTAGGCAATGTCATAAACAGCAGCGCTATGCCCTAATTTTGCAATAAGTTGAGCTGCTTCTCCAGATAGGTATTGTTTCAATTGAAACAGCTTATATTCATTGCTGGTAGGTGCTCTATCGACACAGGCCATGAAGGCTGCTTTTCACCCTTCATATTATACTACTTTGCCTGAGAAAATAGGGTGAACACTCGCTTAAGTTGTCTCCATAAATCGTCACCAATATTTGGGTACTTTAAAGGGTAGTCAATTATTTAGGACTACTTCATTTACAAAGGAACTTTGTTTGCTTTTTATTTACAATATTTACAATTCGTAAGTGCGACAAAAAAACACAATGAAAAATATATACATAAAGAACAAAACAAACTTTCTTACAAAATTGTGCAAGATGTATTTCAATTTACACTTGGCAATGGATGTGACGATAATAAAAAACATATGAGATTAAAAAAAGCTTTTAGAAAGTTTTATTTGAAACTCATTCCAATAACACCTCTTTCTAATCTGAAAGTAACATTTCACATCAGTATAAAGTGTTCATGACAATGAATGAGTATCAAGTTCTACTTCTCAGTTTCACTGTCCTTGCTGAGAGTCCTGAACATGTGACTGATACTATGAGGTGTGCGTAGGGTCCAAGAGACCGCTTGGCAGGTTCAGAGATATACCTGCTGCAGCACTGGAGTCAAAGCTGGGGAAGATACACATGTACCAGCTGTTCCGCTGCTTTGTGCAGTGTTGGAGAGGGTGTGTGCTCAGGGTGGGCCACTGGGTGGCAGTAGGTTGGTGTGGAGAGGGTGTGCTACCACTGACAGCTGTTTGGCTCTGATGAACAATTGGGAAGATTGTGATCATCTATGCGGTCGGCGTGGACGTGATTAGGTGGATTTGAGTTCGAGTCGTCAACTCCAGGTCGAGTCGAGGCCGAGTACAGATCGACTCTAAGACGAACACAGATCGGCATGTCAGGCCAGCTCGACCTTCAACACGACAAACTCGACCTACCTCGACCTATTCTCAACCTGGTCTCGACCCCATTCTCGGACCGAAGGTCGAGGTTGAACTGGGGAAAACTTTTGACATGTCAACAAAAATTCAAAAGCTCCAGATCTGACTCGACCTGACTCGACCTAGCTCATCTAACTCGTTCTGAAACTCAACCAGCTCGACCTTCAGGTCGAGAGGGTCGACTAGCGCAAGGACGATCTGGGACCGCACCATTACAAATACCATCGTACAGCTGTAATACTACTGAAACAAATATTTACTCATGATATTGTCACTTTTGTACAATCGCCTCTGCTTTCTTCTAAATGTGGAAAAAGTTTTATCGCTTCTATTTACACTACTTTTGCTATCTGCATGGACCCTAGCTAGATTTACACAATCCCTTCACCCTATGGCGACTGTACTCCAATTTGGCTAAATTATTAAACGAAAATATATTCTGCGATTAAAAACATAGAGGATGAAAAATACTTTGCATGAAACGGGACTTACATACCCTCTCAAGGCGGAAAGCATTTACACTACTTCAACCCCCTTTCAAGGTATTGCCACCAACAAAGATTTTTTTTTATTCTAACAAATTAAAAATCACTCAATAATTACTATACGAAATAAAAAATAATTATCAACTTAATCAAGTTATTGCTTTTTCAAAACTAAGGTTAATGTACATCAACTTCAGTAAAGAATCCGTTACTGGTCGGACATTTCAATATATATCCCTTGTAATGGAACTATCAACACAGTGAAGCAGGACATGCTTTACCGTAAATCTTTCATAACAAGGAATATAAAACGGAGGATTTTCACCATCCAATAAATAGTCATGTGTGTATCTGCTGTGGCCAATACGACGGCCATCGTCGCCGGTTGACCTCTTCAAATCTTGTGAATTTGACTGACTTACTGGGTTGGTTTAAGGTGTGTGTTTAAAGGGTAGTATAGATGCTGTCCCTATCAAAGGTGTGGATTTCCTTATTGGAAATGATTTTGCAGGGGAATATTGTTTGACTGATTCTGTTGCCTGTCTTGAGCCTAGAACTTTGACTGGAACTATCAGTTCCAGGTATTTTGGGATTGGGCAAAAGTGCTGATGGGTTAATTATAGGCCAGAAATGAGTCTGTTGAGCAATGTTTAATTATTTTGTCAATGTTTGTCCTGTTCAATTTACAAGAATATCTCCCATGATGACTTTTCGAAGGTTTACTCCATGACGTATATGAACCTGCCATGTCTAGTCTTGCCGTTATGTCTTTATGTATAAATACTACCATTAGATGCTAAAACTTGTAACATTACCATCGGTTGCTTTATGCTTACCGTTTAAACATACATAGTGTACAAATACCTATTCTAGTCACGATATGGTTTAAATATTGCCGGTGTGACTTTGCATTTTAACTCCCTCACTCAAACAACTACTTCAACAAGTGATGATAGTCAACCACTGAAACAAGGTGACCCTCTTGCTGCCGCTTCATCCTTCAGAATCAAGCTCCCACCTATTTATAAATAATTGATTAGTTTTACTGCGGTTACCGCAAGTACATTAAAGACAGGAATCTTTGAGACAACATGTCAGTATCCAACCGAATCTAATCATTAAGCATGCCTTACATCAAAGGTGCAAACTCATTACTGTATACACATTCGCAACAAATTTGTTACGAGATTCCACGTTATTATCGACATATATTTATGTAAGTCTTGTTTGCTGTTCAGCGTCGCACTCATCAAAGTTCCACCTATATGACAGCGTTCTGGAAACAATCAACTTGGAAACGGACCAAACAATCCAGTGACTGAGATCATGAGCATGATGGGACGATTTTCGCATATGGGACACGATAACATGTATCGACACATGGCAAAAAGCTGAGTAGTAATCAATCATTACTTATGTTCGGTTTTCAAAGAAAGTTCACTTAGGTTATTGTCGATTCCCAAAAGCTTTTTACCCAGGTCAACTATATATACTAAACATCTTACATCATGTTACATCACGCAACGTGAAAGCACCAGCTTAATTTGTTCAGATTCTTCTCTTAACTGATTACGTTTAAATACCATCTTACATCCCTTGCGCCTTACATGCATCAGGTTGTTCAGGACTAAATTAACAAAGCCATCCCATCACTGTTACTGCCATACACTGTCCTCAACGCATGGTGGTCTTTATGCTATGAATGCGGTTCTGGGTTCTGTTCCAACGTGCTGTGTCCCACCTGTACACTGCAAGATGTCTGGGCTTCCCTTGAGTTCCGTAGTCTTGAATCCAGGGCATGCATGACAAGATGACATTCCAGATTTGTCCTGATAGAACCCATGTTGACATACCTTGCACTTTTTATTTTCAAATATCTTTCCAGGAGGGCACTTGACTGAAATGGACAGGTAGGTGTGAATATTGTAGTAAATCCAAACTAATGTACCTAAACCTTTTTCTGAGAACAATGATGACGTGCCAAACAGTCTAATTTGGGATGAACATGGACAATGTTCACAGCTGATTGATCAAATTGAAATTATGATAATCTACCATATTCAGACTTGAGACGTAGCCTAGCTGAGCCTGCCATGTAAGCGAGTAATAATTACTTAAGTAATGCACAGTATCTAAACACAAACAGCATGATATCAGTTCTTTTTTTCTTCAATGAAATTATCCTTTATTCCTCCTTCTTTTCCCAGTACAATTTACAACATACACAAACTATGCCAATTCAATTATATCACTACTTACCACAAAACACGCCACCTTGGATGGCACCTTTTGGACACGTCATCATCTGTACAGCTGACATGAATGATGGTTTTAAGGGTTGCTGCTGGTCTACGTTCATGTAGAAATCTGTATAATTTTCACGTCTAACCTCCCAGTTCGTGTCATCAAGTGAGTGCCAAGTTCTCAGGATGTTCCCAAACTGACCTGGAACTGCAATCAAACGGAATCACATTTTGCAGGATACCCCTCTAGTATTATAAACTATATGCACAACACAAGTTTAACAAGCAGCGATCTGGGAATGGTTCGTACACGTCAACGAAAATGTCATTAATACCTCCCAGCATGACAGAGGATGTGAACGACTGTCACAAGTTTTGCACATGTCCAATTTTCGTGTACTATTTCCTAGTTGAGTATGCTGTGGTGTGTTGGAAGGGTGTGTGTGTGTGGTGGTGGTGGTGGTGGTATGTGTGTGGTATGAACATGTACAAGAAATGAAATAATATGTCTTAACAAGATAATCTTTCAGGGACTGGTCACCTATCATGTTAAAATGGTATGTGAATCTGGGGGTGGGATATGATAAAATTAGAACCTATTCATTCTCTTTCTCTGTCTCTCACGCTGTCTTTGTATCTTCTCAAGGTATAACAGATAAAATGAAAGATGACTAAACTCTCGCTAAGATTATTTTTACCTTTTAATATATATCTAATAAACTTTAAGTATACTCTTTAGAGATTGTCAGAGAACCATTTGAACACTGTTATATAAAGTATATTATAACATCGGATTATACCGAGCAATAGATGAAGTATCCGAAAAGTTAGAAAGCGTTGACAGATTTTGTTTGTATCAAATAAGTGAATTGAAACACCAACAAGAAAAGGAGTGTGATTCACGTAAAAAGTACCATAGAGCTGTGAATGCCCTTGATGGAGTTGACACTTCACTTTTATGGGGCTTGGTGCAGCTGGTGTTAGCTTATTGTCAATTATAATAGCCGAGCCTATCGTACTCCATGTGGAGTGAGTAAGTGAGTGAGTATGATTTAACGCCCCCTATAGCAATATTCCAGCAATATCATGGCATGGGACACCAGAAATGTACTCGGTATGAAAATAGTGGCAGGGGTCTCTGGACTAACTGGAATAGTCCTTAAATTTATTTCCCACCAGACACAAAAGTGTGAGAGATGTGAGATATTGGTAACAACCCCTATGTGACTCAAGTGATGCTACAAACTAATTGTGTAGACGCCATATTAAAGACGCTTCCTTGAACCTTTCGAATAGTCATCTTGACATCTGGGATAGACCTCGGGGCTGGAATGCTACTACTCGCTCGTTGACACTGTGGAAGGTTGATATATCAAGGATAGTGCAATGTGAGTACAGTGAGTGAGTGAGTTTAGTTTTACGCCGCACTCAGCAATATTCCAGCTATATGGCGGCAGTCTGTAAATAATCGAGTCTTGACCAATGATCAACAGCATGCGCATCAATCTGCGCAATTGAGAACTGATGAGATGTGTCAACCAAGCCAGCGAGCCTGACCACCCGATCCCGTTAGATACAAAAGAAAGCATTAAAACATGATAGTATTCGTGTTCTAGCCAACACAGAGTTAAATAGCATTGAAGATCATGTCTCAACAGCACTATCCGATAGTAAAATATCAGAGGAAGAGTTTTGCCTAGTGCCGTCAGAACAGAAAAAGTTCATAGAACAGGGAAGAAAACAAGCCCATCAAGCATTCCTTACCAAAACCAAAGAACTGGTAGGAGATTAAAAATGAATTGTTTCCCCGATGTAATTTTTTATTGATGGTACTGCTACTCCTTTAGCAAATGTCTAGTATTCAATAATTGAAATGGTAGTGAACGCCTTTTTTTTAAATAAAAAAAAGATGACAAGTATCATAGTAGTATAAACAATGAGAGAACTGGAACCGCACACCCTTATGTTATTGAGCGTTTGCACCCCATCTCTAGCCCTCAACCCCACCCACAAAAAAAACATTTAGTCGGACATCATTTGGTGTTTAGTGTTTTTGTGAGGGCTGTGGGTCCAGAACTGGGCTGACAACAGTTAATAGGGGTGGTGTGTGGGGTGGGTGGTAGAATACAGCACCTTCAAATGCCAATGATGGATGATCATATGGGTGTACTAGAAGTGAATCGTTGACAACTGATATTTCTAGTGCTCTGCGTTCAGTCATTGTTGGTTCGTCACTGGTATGGGTGAAGACGTTCCATGTTGCAAACAGCGGTCCTAAGTATGTCATTACTGCAAAGAAAAGCAAACTATACAAAATGATACCGTGGTAAATATTATAATAATATATATAAGTAGTAAGCGGGTGAGTGAGTCATAACGTAAAGTCACATAAGCAATAATCAGCCATATAGTGACAAGAAATGTTTTGCACACATAATAGTTAGTGAGTTGATATTCAGCGTCACATCGGCAATATCTCAGCCATATGGTGACAAGAACATTTTATAAATTGAAGATGAATACATTTTGAAGATTAAAACCAGTCGACGATAGGCACTAAACACTGGAAAAAAAGTCCACATTTACTAGCTTGGAAATGTCTTGGAAAGATGATGTTTCCAAGACATTTCCAATTTTGGAAAGATAATGTTTCCAAGACATATCCAATGTTGGAAATATGAGATTTCCAAAAATTTCCACAAGGGGAGATAATAAGTGGGTGATTGGAAATGATTGCAGTTTGCACGCCCCAAGGCCTAATCCCCTGTTAATTGATGAGTGAGTCAAGGCAGTTACGATTCACAAATTAACAAGGCGTACTGCCTTGTTAATTCATGACTGCCTTGTTAATTCATGAGTGAGTTAAGTCAGTTAAGACGGCTTTTGGAAGGAGTTCCAAGCTTCGGGGTGTTCTCTTTTTGCCTGCACGTACTGTTTTGAGATTGAAATTTCTTGACTACTAATCCTTACAACAATGGGGGTTAAAGCTATAGTTTGTTGTAGAAAAGCTGTATGCCAGCGCTTGCTGGTAAACAGTAATGTTTATCACATTTTGTTTATTGCATACAGCAATAGCAAATATACGAATTTAAGTTATTTGAAAATATGGTGACATTTGTAATGTTACTAATAACGCATGTAAAATCATATGCATACACAATATTGCATGTATACAAATATACAAAAATGAATTGTCTGACAATTATGATGAAATTTTAAATCAGCAAATACATAAATAAGCTTTAAATGTGACACCAGGATATATAAACTTTTGTGCACTGTGCATTACACATAAATACATACAAGTGTATTGTTTGTTTCATATGACACAATAATCACATTCACAATCCCACCAGATTGTGCAGTTTTGTAACCGCTTGCCTCGATCATCTCATATTTGATTACTTTTAATGACTAAGTTGACTAATCATTATGAACTGTGTTCAGTGTCATTATGAACTGTGTTTAGTGTGGTCGGCTAGTGACCTTGGTGGTGAGGGGGTACTGAACACAACTTACTTGACAGACTATAATTGTGCAAGCACTGGACTGTTAACCCTAATCCGCTTATAGCCAAGTAAAGTGCCTCTCAAAGAAGCCTGTGGAAGTAAGTTACATCTTTGAAGGGGGTTTAGAAGTGGAATGCATAACAAAAGCTAGATTTATGGATGTCAACTTCTGTATTGTGACCTGATTTTTACCTGATGAAGGAGCAAGCATACGCTCCGAAACGTTGTGTTATTCACAGTAAAGAAGTTGACATCCATAAATCTTGCTTTTTTTATTAAAAATGTAAGTTATTTAAATCTGCTGAGCTGTAGGTTTGTTAAACATTTCGCGATGTGATTATCGCTCTAACACACCTGAGAGATTCGTCAACAGTGATATGCACAGGTGGTGGAAGTTGTATTGTATTGAAATTGGTTGGTTGCATATTGTTTCTGTCAATTTGTATGAATGTGAATGAGGAACCTCGCATAATTATGACATTAAAATCAGACTGAAATTAACATGATTCCATGGTCAATGTCGCAATGTTGGTGAACTGGTAGTATGCGGAAGTTTGCTCCAGATTTTTTATAATCCCTTCTTTTATGCAGATAAAATCATTTAAAAATTAACGAATAATGCCATGCTCCTCTCAGAGTGAGGGAAGATAATTCATGTAGTGTTTTTATCAAATTAGATATTTCTTTTTCGTCTGAACAGAATTCACAAATTACGTATGTTTTGTTTGAATGTGTGTGCATACACTCATATATAACATCTAACTTGATGGGTATTAAAATCAGGCCCTTTGTAACCATAATGACTATATTGGTTGGAACACTTGAAGAACGAACTGAACTGGTACAGTAACATTTCTCATGTCATCATGTGAGATTATTGGGATGCGGTTTACTAAAGTAGAACTTATATCATCTTCAAAAGTTTGGTCATTCGCAAACTGAATCAGATCTCACTTATACTGCAGTAAACAGTATGGGGATACATAATGAAACATACCACTTAAGTGATAACAACTCCCTGTTTATTGAATAGAGCGGCATTTCGATGTACATCGTTCAGGTTAAACAAGCTGATTGAATGTTGATTGCTTCCATCACTTTGACAGTGGAGTGGATTTCGACTTTGTCATACTGAAGTTGATTTACAGCTAGAATCTGTCAATCAGCTGTTCAATTACCATCCAATCAGCCTCTTTACAATTTGTTGATCTTACTCTCCCGCTGCCCCCATCCAACGATGTGCTACTTGCTAGATTATCTGTTAATTTGCTGATTGTCATTATGCATATATACTTCTATTCACCTGGTTGTAGTAACTTTTATCTTGATAACGGTGTGGGAATAAATATGGAAACTCCCTTCTATGCATCAACAAGAAATTGGCATTTGTAAAGTCGTACTTTAAGAATGTGGTGTCCTCCCACTTTGCCAGTTTCATTGTCAAGCAATTAATTAAAGTTAATGGTGCAACAAAGGGGATTAGTAGGGGATTCAACACTTTGCCAATTTATTTCATTTTACAAAATTCACAAAAATATATACGATTCATGTTATATATGAAGTTACAGGTATACGAAAATGAACAAATTATAAATATATATAACTTATAGTCACATAATGTTTCTTTAACGTTTTTATCATTTTTAGCAGATGATTAGTGTTATAAGTTCAGTTACAGATAAATAAATGATACTTACTAGTATATAACTTATAATCATGTAATGCCATTTTAATCAAATACAAACACAATACAAATATTTACAATCCCACTAAGTGGGGGCACCCGTGAAGAGCCACCTCCTCGTGGTGGGTGCTGGGTAACGCTAAGCGCTCTTCAACCCCCCGTTGTGGACCCGGGGGCATATTTGGTCCACCAACCCGTTTGCCGTTGGTTGCGCCCCTGTGTCGGTGGAGGACGGGATTCTGGTGGTTGAGGGCAATAGGATCCTGGAACCGTGTTCCTTTTGCCCAACACACCACTTCGCCCCTTAATTCACCTGGACGGGTGGTAGAACTGGCCCGGTTCTATCAATCGGCTTGTCATGCCGTGCCCTGCGCATGGAAACATTCATTTTGAAATTGTGTAATTTCAACATTATTGAGATTGATTAGAATGAATGTCAACAATAAAATGTGCTATTGAAATTTGCCCAGAGTCCTATGCCAGAAGGCGGTGGCTCATGGGCCAATCTGGCGATGTTGACCACTGAATGATGTATGTCTCTAAGTTATTGTTATGGGCAGAACCACCCTGACAATTAACTTAGTAGACAAATGTAGCTATTCAAGTCATATTTGCTTGAGTATAACATCCCTGTATCCCTGGTGTTTGCATGCTGGAGACCCGATGCAGTTAGACACCATCCTCGTTGACACTCCATGGTGCAGGGCTGTCGAATCAATTTTATATCACCATGGCTCACAATCATTCTGGGTCTATTCGCAGTGAAAAGAACAGACGTTTGGATGCTGAGATATTGTCATCTGATGATATTTCTCTTCCTCAAAATTCAAATTCCAGGGCACGATTCATTGACGTTGACTCAACAGATGGACTCCCTTTGAAATCAACCCTTTCGCTATTAGCAAAGCAATTGAAGGCATTTGTGGTGAAGTAACTAATGTTTCACGGCTCCGAGGCGGCTCTCTTTTGGTAGAGTGTGCCCGACGACAACATGCTATTAATCTTTTGAAATGTACCACTTTTGCAAATACTGAAGTCACTGTCTCAGTACACAGAACTCTAAATTCCAGTCGAGGGATCATCCGCGACAGAGCCTGTTGTCTCGCGGAAATGACTGAGGAAGAAATACTGAAAGAACTTTCTGGACAACATGTGACTTCATTGAAACGTTTCATGAGAAGAGATGGAGATGTAATTATCCCCACAAATACTTATTTGTTCACTTTTTCGCTAACGGCTATCTCCAAATCCATTAAGGCAGGCTATTTTAACATCGGAGTGGAGGTGTATGTCCCCAATCCACTCAGGTGTTACAATTGTCAGAAATTTGGACATGGTTCCAAATTCTGCAATCGTCCATCTCTATGCCATCGTTGTGGAGGGAATCATGAAAGCTCTGGTTGCAAAGCAGAACTGAACTGTGTTAATTGTAAGGGTCAACATGACGCATCTTCCAAATCTTGTCCTTCCTGGATATATGAAAAGGGTGTTTTGACTGTACAATGTCAAAACAATATTTCTTTTCAAGATGCTAAAAAGGTTGTCGCTAGCCGGCTACCTCCTTCAACACAAAGCTATGCTGCTGCTGTTTCCCGCACTTCCTCTACTAGATCAATTGAATGTCAAACTGACTTGACATGGGCGAAAACGGAACACCCTGAGCCTATTACCAAAGCATCTAACAGTCACACGAATTATTCAGACAGTCAACAATGTTCCACTTCTCCAGCATCTCAGTTTACACCAGCTACTGCAACAACAGCTCCAATAAAAGTATCAAGCGAAGTGTCTAAAAATCAAAAGAAAAAACAAAATAAGAAAATTAAAACTAAGATTGCCACTCCTACTGAAACATCAGTAGATCTACACAACTTTCTTGACCTTCTCGAGATGGATTTTACTCCATCTTCAGACCGTATGAGTAGTAATAACTACTCTTCACGTTCACGTGAGAGATCACCTATAGACCCACCATGAGCCATTCCAGTCTTCTTCAATGGAACTGCAGAGGACTTAGGCATAATTTCCATGAACTGCAGTTATTAACAACAGATATAAAGCCATCAGCTATTTGTTTACAGGAAACGTACCTTAAACATACCGATAATTGTGATGTAAGACGCTATAATTCTTTTCATTCTTTTTCTCCACCGGGTGATAAAGCTACCGGCGGTGCTTCTGTTCTGGTGCGACAGGGTGTTATTCACAGTCATATTGCCCTGACCACAAACCTCCAAGCTGTAGCAGTTTGTCTTACACTGCAAATTACCTTCACACTTTGTTCCTTATACCTTCCACCTTCTTCAAATATTCAGAAGCTTGAACTCCGAAAATTGTGCGACCAGCTCCCTAAACCCTTTGTCATCATGGGCGACCTAAATGGACATAATCCGTTATGGGGAAGTTCAAATATTAATCAAAAAGAAAAAGTGATCGAAGATTTCATATCTGATAACGACCTTTGCATCTTTAATGATGACTCAAAAACGTACGTACATCCTGGTACAGGTGCATATTCATCACAAGATCTGTCACTTGCAGATTCAACTTTGTTGAGTGAATTCACATGGTCAGTCCACGATGACCTCTGTGGAAGTGACCACTTTCCAACTACAGTCAAATCCCGATGAGTCGAATCGCTGGGGACCAAGTAATAGATTCGACTTATCGATGTATTCGAGACATAGGTATGTCTATGAGGGTAGAAAAAGATGATTGAATATTGAACATTTCCTTTATTCAGCGCATCATATCTAAATATAGCACAACAATACATTAGGCGACATAGATGATAGATAATAATGGATAATGGAAACAAACAGTATATAAATGAGAACACATTTCAATACTAGCACTCAGCCATGATGTACAGATCATGAATAGTAATAACCGATAGAAAGCTGCTATATAACGCAACCGATTTGATTGAGTTAACTCAATGTCATGTGCTAATTCTTCCGTTTCCGTAAAATCACTAATCTGCCTTTTGAACTCACCCGACAATAGCGGAAAGGTGCGAGCGCTCTGGTTTGTTCAGTTAGTAACACCAATTAACTTCTCATTGAGTGCCTTCGGCTTATGTATACAAGATTACTGTTGTTTGAATCTCATGGGACCAATTTTCCATTTCGAGTCATCGTGTGTATTTATGAGACGAATTCGTGTAACCGGAAATCAAATGATGACAACAATAACAGGGAATGGTCGGGACCGACAGGTACTTCGAGTTATGCATAATATTCGAGACACCGGCATTCGACTCATCGGGATTTGACTGTATTTTGAAACCTGTGTCCCCATCTGATGTTCCTCCGTCATCACAATGGAATTTTTATAAAGCTGACAGGCATTTATTTGACACTCTTTGCGCTAACAAATTGAAAATCTTAAAAGCCAAAGCTAGGCGTATTTATAAACAACATAAACGTCAATCTTGGCGAAATTATGTATCAAAAATCTATTCACGTACGCCCATGTCCAAGGTATGGAATATGGTACCAAAAAAAACAAAGATAAAGGCTCTAAATCTGGCATCCACCACCTTAAAAATGGAAATGAATTATTAACTGATACTTCAGATATTGCAAATAAACTAGGTGAAAGCACTCTTCCTCCTCTAACTATGTACCTAACTTTCAAAAATATCAACAGCAACAAGAAAAGAAACCTATTAATTTCAACACGACAATGGGGAAGACAAAATGAATTATTTTCTATTCATCTTCATAAAGCTCTTGACCAAGCTCACGATACTGCTGCAGGAGCTGATAACATGCATTATCAACTCCTGAAGCACTCACCAGAATCCTGTTTAGAGACACTTTTACATATATTTGATAGTATTTGGACATGTGGGGAATTTCCTTTTTCATGGCGTGATGCTATAACTATAAATAATCCAATTCCCAAACCTGGACGTGATCATACCGATCCTTCTAATTATCGACCAATTTCACTCACTAGCTGCGTTTGCAAAACCATGGAATGCATGATCAATAATCGATTAGTTTGGTACTTGGAAACCAATAACCTAATAACTGATATACAATGTGGTTTCCGTAAAAACAGAATTGATCATTTAGTGCGTTTGGAATCTTTTGTTAATAATGCCATAATTAATAAACAACATGCAGTGTCGATCTTTTTCGATCTAGAAAAAGCATACTTCGTGGAAACATGTTATCTTAAGAGATTTACATGATTGTGGATTACGGGGCCGCTTGCCTCAATTTATATCCAACTTTTTACATGACAGACAATTTCAAGTCACAGTGGGTTCAACCCTGTCTGACAATTATAATCAGGGTCAGGGTGTCCCATAAGGCAGTATTTCGTCTGTCACACTGTTTAGCATTAAGATAAACAGTTTATCCAAGGTTTTAAATGATTCAATAGATGGGTAATTTTTTGTGGATGATTTTAATATTTCTTGTTGCAGTAAAAATATACATACTATTGAACGACAACTGCAGTTGTGTTCAAACAAGATAGATAAATGGTGTCTCAAAAATGGCTTTAAATTTTCTAAATCCAAAACTAATTGTATACATTTCTGCCGTAAATACAAACCGCATAAAGACCCAGAACTATCTCTAAATGGCACACCCATCAAAGTTGTGAAGGAGGCCAAGTTCTTGGGTATTATTTTTGACTCACGCTTAAGTTGAGTTGTTGAGTTAGGTTTTGCGTCACATCGGCATTATTACAGCCGACAACAAGTTTGCATCAATAAACATTGTAAGTGCATACTCGGAATGAGTTTTATTTCAAAAACATATATACATTACATTGTCATTTAAAAGCAGAAAAAGTCATAGCAACAAATTTAAAGGCAGGCAATTTGTTAGTCACATTTCACAGTTACAATTTATGATAGTCACATTTCACAGTTACAATTTATGATACAGATCAACTTCCCTCAGGTAGTTCACTATCAGATGAGCGCTCACGCGGGAGAACAGATCTTTCAAATTTGTTCCATCATAATGTGAGTCCCTTGCAGACGATAAGTCCACGCATTCAAGCAGGATATGCTTGATGGTGAAAACCTCATCGCAAGAGACACACATGGGGGGTCCATCCCCATCCGTTTTCAGCAGATAGTCATGAGTAAACCGACTGTGGCCAATGACATCGTCGTAAAATTACCTCATCACGTCTTGACTGACAACCCAAGTAGGTATAACCAATTGTTGGCTTCAATTCATACAGTTTATTTCTTCCTACTTGAGTGTCCCATCGTTTTTGCATGAGATCCCGAGTATAGCTTTTGATAGTGGGTTTGAAATCACTGTACGGGATCAGCAGTGGAGATAAGGGCTTGTCAAGAGCTGCTTTTGCTGCAGCATCGGCTTTTGTGTTACCTGCTTTGCCGACGTGACCCGGCAACCAGCAGAGGACGATGTCACATTGGCCAGTAGAGAGGTCGTTGTAAAGTTCTAAAATGTCAAGAATGATTGGGTGACTTGAAGTAACATTTTGAAGTGCTTGAAGGCAAGATAATGAATCTGTGAAAACGATGAAGTTTTTGGAACGATTCTGCTGTTTAATATAGGTCAAAGCTGAAAAGATAGCTTTGGCTTCGGCAGTGAAAATGGAACTGTTGGAGACAGTCTTAGATCCAATGACTAGCACTGGCGACTTGGACCTCATCCTTGGATCCATCTGTGAAAATGGATCTATGGGTGTCATACTTGGAACGTAACTGGTTGTATTCCTGCTGGAACATCAAGGGATTTGTTTCAGGCTTTTTGAATTTATTGAGGGTAAGATCGACCTGTGGTTTCACCATCTGCCAGGGTGGTGAAAACAGGAGTCGGTAAGGTGCTATGCTATTGAGATCAATTTTAGCTGCAGATATGTGTGGTTGAAATCTTATTCCAAGTGGTGGAACCAGGCTTGGCAGTTTAGGAAACAAGTTTTCATAGAGAGGGTTGACAACACAATTGTATGCTGGATTGGACTGATTTGAACGTAGTTTAGTGATATACTGCAGTGAAAGTTTAATGCGGTGTTGTTCAAGGGAAGGTTCGTTAGCCTCTGCATATAGACTGTCTACCGGAGAGGTCCTTAAAGCTCCCAGGCTGAGCTTCAGGCCTTGGTGGCAGATAGAATCTAATTTTTCTAAATTGCTTTTGCAGGCTCCACCATACACAATGGAGCCGTAGTCTAGTTTAGAGCGAACGAAAGGTCTGTACAAGTGAAGGAGGGTAATCCGATCCCTTCCCCATTTTTGGATTTTGTTAAGGCAGAGTTGTAGCTACCTTTCTATTGCGTGCATGTTCGTACCACGACATGAAATATTGAAATCGTCCACGAAAAGGGACCCATCTACACAACTGTTCAGGACGTTAGTGAGGCTGTTAATTTTGATGCTAAAAAGGGTGACAGACAGGATGCTGCCTTGAAGGACGCCCTGATCCTGGTGGAAATAATCCAACAATGTGGAACCTACCCGTACTTGAAATTGTCTGTTGTTTAAAAACTGAGATATGAACTGAGGTAATCTGCCCCTCAATACAAATTCATGTAAATCTTTTACTATGCCATGTTTTCATGATGTATCGTATGCTTTTTCTAAATCGAAGAAAATAGATACGGTATGTTGTTTGTTGACGATGGAATTTTTTATGAAAGATTCCAGACGCACCAGGTGGTCAATGGTACTTCGGGTTTTTCGGAAACCACATTGGAGGTCACTAAGGAGGTTATTGGTCTCCAAGTACCAGATTAATCGTTTGTTGACCATGCGCTCCATGGTTTTACAAACACAGCTAGTTAGTGATATAGGACGGTAGTTTGAGGGATCGGGATATCCCGGACAGGTTTTGGTATAGGGATGATAATGGCGTTGTGCCACGAAGGAGGAAAGTTGCCAGTTGTCCAAATGTCATCAAAAATATTGAGTAGAGTTTCCAAACTTGAATCAGGAAGGTGTTTCAGAAGCTGATAATGAATATCATCAGCTCCTGCTGCAGTGTCGTGAGCCTGCCCTACGGCAGTACGTAGTTCATGGAGAGAAAACGTTTCATTGTAATCCTCACCATTATCAGAGTTAAAATTGACTGATTTCTTTTCTTGTTGGATTTGGTATTTCTGGAACTTGGGGTTATAGTATGACGAGGAGTAGTGGTTTGCCAAAGTTTCGCCAAGTTTGTTTGCAATTTCAACTTTATTGGTTAAAAGGGAGTCACCATCTTTGAGATGGCGAACACCAGATTTGGATCTTTTGCCCTTAATCTGTTGAATCATGTTCCACACCTTGGACATGGGTGTGTGGGAGTTGATTTTGGACACATATTTCCTCCATGACCGGCGTTTAGTTTGTTTAAATGTACGTCTTGCCCTGGCATTTGTCATTTTAACGGCATTCAGGTTGTGCACAGTAGGATGTTGACGGAAGTATTTTTCCGCTTTCTTCCTATTTTTCCTAGCTTGTTTGCAGTTTGTATCAAACCATGGTTTGCGTATGTGCGGGGTTGCACAGGACTTAGGAATGGTTTCGTCTCCAATAGTATTTAAGATATCAGAAAATAGTTCCATGGGATCAGGAACATTCCTGAAGTTGTCCGGTATAAGCTTTTCAGAGCAGAGAGTTTGGAATAATGGCCAATTGGCCTTAGTAAAATTCCATCTTGTTGAAGGTGGTTCATCCGCGGAAGTAATAAGGAGTAAGAATAGTTGGGAAGTGGTCACTTCCACAAAGGTCATCGTGGACCGACCATTCAAACTCGTTTAAGAGATTAGAATCCGTAAGTAATAGTGATAAGTGCAGAGTATGTTCCAGTGGCAGGGTGGAAATAGGTGTTTGATCCATCGTTGAAGATGCATAGATCATTATTGGAGAGAAATCTTCAAGGACCTTTCACTTATTATTTGTATCAGTACTCCCCCCATAGAGGGTTATGTCCGTTCAGATCGCCCATGATTATGCATGGCTTTGGGAGTTGATTATACAAGTTCTGAATATCTGATAGGTGGACAGTTGAGGAGGGAGGAAGATAGAGTGAACATAGTGTAAACCCTATGTTCAGAGTCATGCGGACAGCAACAGTTTGTAGGTTGGTGTTAAGTGGAACAGGGCTATGGAGGATGCCCTGCCTCACCAGGATAAAAGTGCCTCCTGTAGCTTTTACACCGGGAGGAGAAAAGGAGTGGTAGGAACTGTACCGACGGATGTCAAATTTATCAGTCCTTTTTAGGTAGGTTTCTTGGAGACAAAACGCGGATGGTTTGAAGTCCTGAATCAATGACTGTAATTCGTTATAATTATTCTTAAGTCCTCTTCAATTCCACTGAATCATGTTTTGTGGATTCATGGTGCTTCCACTGGTGGCATGTCACGTGAACGTGAGAAAGCGTTTGATGAACTCCTATTTGTGTCAGGTGGAGAACGAGTTACCTCCATATCCAGAGGGCCAAAGGAGTTATGGACCTCGACGGGGACCTCTGAAGGAGAGGTGGCCTTTGGTTTTGTGTTTGGCAGTTGCCAGAGCTGCTTTAGTTTCTCTGGCCTCTTTTTTCCCCTTTTTTGGCGCGAAGTTTCTGTTTCTGGTTTTAGCATTTGTTCTGGTGTTTGTGATTCAGAAGTTTTGGCTTTGGAGATGGAGTGGCTGAGATGGGTTGAGTTGGGTCGAGTTGAGTTGGCTGAGAAGACATGACCCATGTTAGGTCGGTCTGACATGAGATAGTTGCAGTAGTGATAGGAGGACGGGAGACAGCAGAAGTGTAGGTGATGCTTGAAGGGGCTGCAGTTAAACTTGCAACCCTTTTCTTAGCTTCATGAAAGGAGACATTTTTTGGTTATGGTCAATATATTTTATTCTAAAACTTCTACTATTCGTTGGTAAAATATGACGAAGCAGCTGTTATGTATGTGTGTGTGTATGTATGTATGTATGTATGTATGTGTGAGTATTCGTGTGTGTGTGTGTATGTGTGTGTGTGTGTATATATATGTAAGTAATCTTTGTTTCAGACTCGTTTTATCTGAATAGACAAAAAATGTAAAGTCCATATAACAATGATATCATCATGCAATGAAGGTAATTTTAACATATCAAGATCATACCTTTCGTGCTCTTCTGAATTCTTGATACATCAATTGGTCCTTGTGGTACATTGCGCCTGACAGTGAGAAAACCGTAGTGGTGACCATCAAATTTATTGCAGTTTGCTATACTCTTATGACACACTGACGACTCAATGTGAATGGAACAAGTATTACTTCTCACACAATCGAAACTGTTTCCCACAGAGAGCAGCTTGGAGCCGATAAGGCCAGGTGTTACCACAGAGTTGTCAAAAACCACTGTGTAGTTAATTCCTGCAGAGAGTGGAGTCACTGGATCTGTGAAGTAAATAAAAAAAATAAGGCAGAGTACTGCGGGTCAACTGATAATATATCCATTTAAATATTTAACGTTTTCTACATATACTAAAAATAACACACATCCAAGTTTCGACAGTTGCTAGATGTAACGTGAGTACACACTGAAAATAAAGAAACACGCAGGTTACCTTTGACATTTTCTTTCTGCGTTCAACTGAATGTGCACATTTAAATTAAATCAAATAACACAAACCTGAAACTCACTATGGTGCTAGTCTATTGCAACATATGTTATATTTGGGATTACACTTTTTAGTAAAGTACAAATTCTAGTACTTTATTTGGGTTGCGTTCCATACGGGATTCGAACCCACACCCTCAGAGTCAGGCACCAAATCGTCAGCACACAAAGTCAGCCACCTAACCCGCCCAGCCACTGCGACTTGCACAAAAATGGAAGTCGGGCAGCTGGTAGTCTGGACTGCGGACTTTGTGTACCCCTCTGATAAGTGTAAATTGGCACGGCTCCCACGGCCGAAAGCTATGATTACACAATACCATTTTATAAAGTAGACAAATGTAACATATGTTATATTTGGGATAACACATTCTTAGTAAAGTACAGATTCTTGTACTTTTGTTGGGTTGAGTCCCATTCGGGATTCGAACGCACACACTCAGAGTCTTAGACTACCAGCTGTCCGACTTCCATTTTTCCGGAAGTCGCGGTGTCTGAGCGGGTGAGACGGCTGATCTTGTGTGCTGACGATTAGATGTCTGACTCTGAGGATGTGGGTTCGAATCCCGAATGGGACTCAACGCAACAAACGTACAGGCTATATAGGCTATATATTCACCATACTAGGGACCATGGGGACCTATAGTACATTTACTACCTGCATGGACCCTAGCTGGATTTACACCATCCCTTCAGGTATTAGCAGTTTTAGAAAATCTAGCCATAAATTAAAACACCATATATCCTACGATTAAATATAGTAATGGGTATAAATTTACTTTGAATATTTTGGGACTTACGTACCCTCTCAGGAGAAAATAATTTTACAATACCACATGAGTGACCAACGCGACTCACACGGGTTCCGTCACGCGTTGCACACGCGTGTAAGGGGAATTAACTTTTAGGCAGTAGTGCATATGGCGGTGGTCTGTAAATAATCGAGTCTGGACCAGACAATCCAGTGATCAACAGCATGAGCATCGATCTGCGCAATTGGGAACCGATGACATGTGTCAACCAAGTCAGCGAGCCTGACGACCCGATCCCATTAGCCGCCTCTTACGACAGGCATGGGTTACTGAAGATATATCTATAGCAATTCCAATTTCTTTTCCTAATATAACGTTCCATTTCATACAGTGTTGATTACGATTTGTTTTTGCTTCCAATAAAGCCCTGTAATAAACTTGACAACCAGTTTTTTGTATTGTCAGAAGGTTGAGGATATATGGTTGCTTTGGGTTTAATTGTTTGTTGATGTTTTCTCAATTGATTTGTTTGCTTTTAAGGAAAGCTTTAACTGCACTAATGATTGCGCAATAATCTCGAATTTTTTTTTCTTAAATTATTTGTGGTTTCAAATTTTTCATGTGTCAGAAATTTGTCAGCGTCATCAACCTTTTTCATGCCAATGTTCCCATATGGGAACATGTCATAACAGGCTTTGTATTTTTTTTTGCGTAAAGATAAATTAATGCCTTTGGACTATATTATTAAGATAATTGTCAATGTTCTAACATTTTAAAATCATACTTTGAAATTTGTTTTGAAGAATTGACCAGGGTCCAAAAATGCCAATAAACGAGTTTTCAAACGAAATCATTCTACAAGAAATTCACAAATACAATTACATTCTTTTAAATATTTTTTCGCATGTCCTTACAAACAATTGATGTAGGTATAAAATGGCAAAAGAAATTTTATCATGATGCAGGAATTAAGGTCAAAAGTTTCAATTGAAGTTAAACTGTTCCCATATGGGAACATTGGCAGGATCATCGTTAAAATGAATATATTCACATAAACTGCATTAATAGATAAAAAACAACGAATTATCTGTTCAATTCTTAATTTCGAATGATATATATTCCTTCTTGATAAAACCAATGAATTTATTTATATCATTGAATTTTCTGTCCCTTTTGACAGCAATGTGATTGGCAAGATTCACGAAAAGCAGGATATATATGTGGAGCTTGGCTTTGAAATGTCTTGCTTGCATCCCAAGTATACTGTCATCAGCCTCCCCATTGTTCTCGGTGCCCTTGAATTGGTATCTCCTGGTCTCTTGGCGCAGATCAGGAGAGTGCCTAGGTTCTCAAACGGGAGCGGGGAGTCTACATGTTCTCCGGAAAGTTCTAGGTTCGACTAGGCGGCGTTTCCTGTGTTACGAGAGTGTGTTTTTTGTAATTTGTGATACCATTGATTGAGTGATAATTATCATGGGTCACAATGTTTAATGTTTTGAGTGTGGGTTGTGGGTCACATCTCGCATCATATATGTTTAATGGCAATAGTATTTTTAGCGGTATGCCTTTTTGATAGCGCTTCAGAGTTGCCTCCCTCGGCTGGTTGTTTATCGTGTTGACTTCGTGGAGTTTTCCACAGATTTCCATCAAGTTCTGAGAGGATAGTGCTGCTGCCTACCTTTACTAGAATGCTCGAGAACTGTGGAAGAGCTATATAAGACTGTTGTTGTGTTGTGCGACACGGAATCACACACGGACTTCACTGGAGTTGCTCAACATTCAATTTTGTCATTGCATAGAACCTTCATTCAGTATATCTGCTCTCACTGTAAATGTCAAGACTGGTGAGTTGATATCTCATATTTATGACCCAATATTTTAGATTTGTGACTCAATTGCATTGTACTTTATTGTCATTCATTGTAGCTTGGTCATTGCTTTTAAACCTTTTGTCACGGCAAGTATTAACCGTAACACCTGGGAGAAGTCCCATTTGCTGTCTGGGCTGCATGTAGAGGGGGCAAGGGCCCTGAGCTGATGATGAACCTTACCAGCCTGACTGTGCCAGGATCACCAGAACCCTCTTTGCTACATTCTATTCTTAATCTGAAAAACATAATAATAATACATTTCTATAGCGCCTAACTTCCTCCATCCATACAGTTTGCTCAGTGGTAATTTGTACAGGAAATATAATAAAGGTCATTCAGAATAGCATTAAGAAAGTCTTAATTGAGGTTTGTAAGAGACAGTCCTTATAGGAAGAGGTGGATCGTTCCACAGTAGAAGAGCTGAGGCAGAGAAAGCTCCATCACCCATTGACGATTTCATGACTGGTACTGACAGGCGAAGAAGGTCGACAGAACGGGTTGGTTGGTATATCCTCACAAGACTTCTGTAGAGGGACACGATGATTAATCACAGACACAGTTTTGGGCTAAAACAAGTATCTTGTACTGAATCATGAAATTCACGGGCAGACAGTGGAGGGCCTTCAGGGTAAGTGTTATATGATCAGTTTGTGGTGTGCGCGTTGCAACCCTTGCTGCTGCATTCTGGATTCGCTGTAATTTTGTGATCAGAGATAAAGGAATGTTGAAGAAAAGGGAGTTACAATAATCCAGTAGTGATGTGATGAGAGTCTGCATAAGAAGTTTTGTAGTTTCATGGTCAGGACGATGGCGGATTTTACTGATGTTGTGAATGTGGAAGAAGCAAGTTTTGCCTAAGTTCTTGACCTTTAAAGGGACATGCTGGATTGAAATATGATTCCAAGATTTCTTCAAGATGGAGTGATTCCGACATTGCTGTAGCCAATGTTAAGCGACAGACCTGCAGGCACTTTCAAAAACAAATAGTAGAAATTCTGTTTTACTGTCATTGAATTTGAGAAAATTAAGGGTCATCCAGGATATAATCCTTGCTCACACAGGCTTCAATTTTCAGATGGCTTTATTGATATGTAGATCTGATTGTTGTCAGCATAGAGATCAAACATCAAACTGCGTTTCCTGATGTTATCACCTATTGGAAGGACATATATGCTGAAAAGCAAAGGCCCCAGAACTGAACCCTGCGGAACACCAACATTAACGGCTGTTGGAGGTGAGGTAACCTCGCCAATCTTGACAACCTGTTCTGCCGGACAGATAGGACTTGATCCAAGAAAGAGCTTTTTCTGTAACACCGAGTCTTTCCTCCAAGTGAGAAAGCAGTATGCTGTGGTCTAGGGTGTCGAAGGCTGATGATAAATCCGGAAGGACCAGCAGGGTCACAGTCTGCATGTCCATTGCCCTCATGTCGTCGTTATGGACATGAACAAGCGCAGTCTCTGTGCTATGTTTTGATTTGTAAGCACTCTGGAAGGGTTCAAACAGGTTGTTATTGAGTAGGTGTTGTTCAAGCCTTGGTGAAACAATTTTTTTCCAGACAGTTTTAAATGAGAGACAGATTAGATACTGGCCCGTAGTCTTTTTTAACTCATCCGGATTTAAATTGGCCTTTTTAATGAGAGGAGTGCCTGTTTGGAAACTTTGGGAACTGTGGCATCCGTCAATGAACTGTTGACTGCATTCGATAATGGACTGATGAGAGAATCTAAGTTGCATACAAATGCTCGTTTGGCTGCTGCTGAAGCTTTATTGACATTATTCCTAGCAGTTTTGAAGAGCTGGCGATGAATTTTCAATTTTGAACGACGCCAATGTTTATCAGCTGCACTGCATATCTGTTTCTGCTTGCGGATGTCATCGTTATACCGGTCACAGTGAGTACGAATGACAACAGAACTATACTTCAGAGGAGTATGCGTATCCAATATTAAGAAAACACCAGTCTTATCATTAACTCAACAAGAATAAGAGAGTGACTGTAGCAGCCCAGAAGATTCAATGTTATTAGAAGACTGCCTAATGTTTATATTTTAAGTCTTCCCGTAGCTAATTTCTTTTCTCACCTGCTTAGGTTTAGTGAGTTTGAAAGAGCACTGAATAAGTGAATGATCAGATATATGTTTGTCACCAACATCAACGACATCCAGAATATCACAACTATGCTTTGTTAATGACTAGGTCTAGTATATGACCTAATCAATGAGTTTGACCAGTCACGTGCTGTAGGATATTGAAAGATGCTAGCATGTCACAGAAATATTTACCAAAGGAGTCAGACACAGAATCAACATGGATATTGAAATCCCCCATTAAACCAGATTTCCTGGTTCAAAAGTTTGACAAGGCTGGATTAGCATTCAGGAACACTTGTCACTTGGTCGCAGAAATTTTGCGAAGAAAACCCATTCCAGCTGCGTTAGTGGAGGCAGCAATCAATACCAATCAACGTTAGTGGAGGTAGGAATCAATACCAATCTACTGTAAACAAACATTTCATTACTTAGCTATTCCCAGAACATTCCTGCATTATCAATTTAGGTGTTAAGGAAAGTTTGTTCACTAAATTTCAAAGAAATAGAAGATGTGTTACAAAAAAATAGTGACTGTTTCATTTTTCACGATGATCCTGCCAATGTTCCCACATGGGACCATACGTGTGTCTATGGAACCGTTCTCGACATCACTATGAAATTTTGGACTGTTCTTAGTCACAACATTATGGGACTCTCCTGTAAATTCGATATGTTTCTGACAATGGGATCTAGTACCGGTATGATAAAGGTTAAGAAGGTCATTTACAAATAGTGTACCTTTTGTCCTTCCAATTTGTATAAAAATTGTTTTTCTATCGATTAAAATGTTTTGATTATACCAAATTACTTGGGAAGTAGTGTTAAGTTCCGAGTTTATTTCCTCATGTCCAGACAATAGGTCCCGCCAAGCATTCAGTAAGTCACTGTAGAATTTGTTGCGAACCAATTGAGTGAAAACGTTCCTTAGATTTGGATAATCATATTAAAAAAATGAGATAGTGACTTCTTACACACCCATGGGTGAGAAATCCATGCGAGAAAATTGGTATCAAACATATGTGTGAGATCGATTTCTAATCCCATGATTGGCTACTCCATGGTGATGACCTGGGGTCAGGTTATGACGGACTACTTTCCTGATTAAAATTCATTGATAAATTACTCGTGCTTCAATCGTACAGAAACATGTTACTCGTGCCAATAAAAAAAACCTTTACACCTACCTGTTATATCCGCGATTGCAACATAAACAGGTATTTATACAATGAAACACAATTAGAATATAACATGGCTATTATTAACACTTGGTCTGCTCTCTAAGTATCTAGTTGTGGATAAGTGATTTTTAGGGGGTTATTTTCAACTTTGTTGACATCCGCATTCCGTCTGACAGTTACGAGAATCCGACAGTCGATCCGGATTCATTCCGACGGAATATCCCTGGATCGTATGATTCAACTGTACAGGTTACAGGTACAGTCACAGTTACAGTTACAAGTCGCGAGTGATTTATCGTCAGTATGAAATATTACAGTTCACAGTTTATTTAATGCTTTGACAGTCGCTGATTGTCATCGCGATCCATAGTCATTCCGATTTGGTATGTTTACATTATCAAGTTACAGTCTCTGCTAAGGGTTTTCTTCCACAGGGGATGATTGGAATCGTCTAAAGCCAAAACATATATACTTCACTGTAAATTATTAGGATTTGGTTTCATTCTTACTTTGTATCACATTTTGACAGCTGTCGGAGGTGTGGCCTCCTTGGTATTCATTCCGGGTCACCCGACTTCCGGAATGTATTGTTTACATTTGCTGGATCGAAGTCCGGTCACAGGCCATCGTGTCTTTGCGAGGATTAAAGATGTTTAAAAATATATATTGCATTGGACAAGACCCCCGACTCGAAATGCTTCACAGTACAATTTACATTATGACAAGTCCGGACACATCGGTGTACCCTACCCGCTTGCTTTGCCGATCGCTACGCTACCATCGCATGCAATCGATTTAAACTTAATGTGAACATAATTATGGAGGATTGGCCTATCGATGACCACTCATGAAACCTACCAATTCTTTATTGTTATTTCTGCAAGTCGATTGAAACCCGATTTTGACCCTCAACTAAACGATCTTGACACAAATGGATGACGATATGTCCGCACAAAACGGGTGTGTGGTCGAAGCAAATCCCCTGATTGGTTGACATAAGGGCTTGTCAACAGCTGCTTTAGCTGCAGCATCGGCCTTTGTGTTACCTGCTATGCCAACGTGACCCGGTAATGAACAGAGGACGATGCCAGGTTGACCAGTAGAAAGATCGTTGTAAAGTTCTAAAATGTCTTGGATGACAGGGTGACTTGGAGTAACATTTTGAAGTGCTTGAAGGCAAGACAATGAATCTGTTATTTTACTCAGTAATGCTCAGCATGTTCAACCAGCCATATATGAGCGTCTTGTCCGATTGCCTAGTGGTTAACGCACTAGACTTGAAATCCAAAATGCTAGGGATCAAATCCAGCATAATTTGCAAAACTTTTCCAAATTTAATCAGTTTGTATACTGAACATCATTGAAAACGCACCACTTATAAAAGTTGAGATTATTAAAAGCACGTGTAAGGAATTGATATTTTTGGAGTGGATAATAACAGATGGACGACTGACTAAAACAGCAACACAGAAAAGACGCTCATTCATTGAAATGTTCCACAGTCAGAAAGGATCAAACACACGTGGGGTCAAATGGAAAAGTCAATATCGCGTGTGACCGCCATTTGCATTGACACATGCATTTCAACGTCTCCTCATTGAGTCAATAAGCGTCCGAATAGAGTTATTGAGGATGGCATTCCACTTCTGCAGTAATGCAGCCTCAAGTTCCCGGGTGTTTCGCATTTGTTGTCGCCGCTAAAGACTTTGACCAATTTCGTCCCATAAGTGCCCCATGGGGGATACATCTGGCGACTGTGCTGGCCAGTGAATAACCTGATGTGTTGCTGGGCCAGATACTGCATGGAAAGTCTTGTTGTGTGCGCCCGTGCGTTGTCCTGTTGAAAAGTATTGACATCTTGGTGGTGATTGAAGAAAGATACGATGTGATTCTGAAGAATCTGCACACGGTAATAAAGGGCATTAACTCTCCCTTGACAGACATGAAGGCAGTCCTGTGATTGTAATTTATTCCACCCCAGACCATGACCCTCCCACCACCATAAGGTCTGTCTGAACCAGATTATAGATATCCACTTGTTTGTTATAAACTGATGTACTCTCTTGATAATGTTGGTAGACAAACATGGCTTGGATTTGTTAGAAACATTTTGTTTGAGTATGGTTTTGGTTTTGCTTGGCTAAATCAAGGTTTTGGAAATGCGCATATGTTTTCAAATTCTTTTGTACAAATGTTAATTTTAATTTTATTATTGTTTTTTTAAAAGAGATTCATGTTTTTGATGAATTCTGATTAATTTGTTTTGTAAATAGCTATATTTAAAGATTGGTAGTGTAGATTAGTAGCTTAGATTGTTAGTGGCTGCTTAAGCAATAAATACACACTTCTTTTAGTAAACCTACACCTAGTGCCATGGACAAATACCTTGAGAGTTAAGGGACCACATAGTTTCTTAATTGAACTCCTTTTGGTTTTGTATATAGCCATTGCAAGTATACTACCATGGACAAAGTCAAACGTATTGCCACGGAAAAATAAATACACATTTCAGCATCCTAAAACTGCACAGGGCTCAAGTTCGGATGGACATACTTGTTCTATCTTTCTATTTATCTATGGAAAATCTTATATAGCGCTCTATCCAGAAATAAACTGCTCTGCAGCGCTTGAGACTCTGATGGAAGGTTAGTTGTTGTATGCTTCACGGAAGTAATGAGTCTTTAGCTGTGATTTGAATTCGTCCAGGTCGTGGTTAGATCTCAGGTGTTGTGGGAGTTGATTCCACAAGTTTGGTCCGGCAATTTGAAAACAACGGCTGGTGATGCGACAGGATTTTAGTGCAGGTGGCTGAAGGAGAAACTGGTGAGAGGATCGAAGAGATCTGACAGGTTGATATCTGGTTATCATGCTGGAGAGATACTGAGGGGCTTGATTGTGGAGACACTTGAAGACAAGAAGGACAACTTTGTATTTGATCCGCTGTGGCACTGGCACCCAGTGAAGATGTTGGAGAATTGGTGTGATGTGATGAGCTGCTGAGTTTTGTACAACTTGTAACTTCCTGATCAGACATGATGGCAAACCTTGCAGGAGTGAGTTACAGTAGTCAATGCGTGACAACACACAGGCATGGACCAAGGAGATGGCGGTTCTTTTGTTCATGTACTTTCGTACCAAGGCAATTTTGCGGATATGAAAATAAGATTTCCTGCATACATAATTTATGTGAGACTCAAGTGTCATGTTTCCATCGAAAATGACACCGAGATTTCGGGCCTGTTGGCTTGGGTTGATCTTATGGTTTCCGATGTGGAAATCTGGCAATACAATGTCATGACACGTTTTGGGCATTATGATAAGAAACTCGGTTTTGTCTCCGTTCAGCTTTAGATAATGGGATGTCATCCATTCTTTTATCTCGTCAATGCATGTTTCCAGCACTGCGAAGGTGACAGACGTGGATGCTTTCACCGACGGTTTGAATGCCATGTATAGCTGAGTGTCGTCTGCGTATAGATGGAACGAGAGTCCATGTGATAGTGCGATGTCACCGAGTGGTGAAGTGTAGATGGTGAACAGAATGGGCCCCAACACTGAGCCTTGCGGCACACCATACAGCAAATCTGATGACTCGGATGAATGACCATCAATGAAACACGTTGTCAAACCAACCCAGAGCTTGTCCAGTGATCCCTATTCTGGTTTGCAAGATGTCAAGCAACATGTGATGATCAATGGTGTCAAATGCAGCTGACTGGTCTACAAAAACAAGAACGACTGCTCCGGTCAAACCAACTGCTTCCAGGATGTCGCTTTGCACTTTGAGAAGGGCGGTTTCAGTACTGTGATATTCATGGTATGCTTCATCCTGGGATGTATAGTTGTCCAGAACTGTGGGTGAGCTGAGAGATGTTCGGATTTTCAGGATCTTATTCGTAAAAAAGTTTGAGAATTGGGCACACAGATTTGCTAGAGATGAGTGTGATGGAAGGGATTTAGTCTTTTGCTTGTAGAGTAGTCTGTTTGCTACCTTGAACACAGCTTTCTGCCCAGATACATTTTCCAATACACTATTGAAATATTCACGTTTAGAGAATTCCACTAAGGCTGTGACATGAAGTCTATAGGAGTTGTGACTATCTTTATCTACAGCAAGACCTGTCTTCTGCATCCTTTTCTCCAACTGACGACGTTTACGTTTTGCTTTTCTAATGTCATCATTGTACCACACTTCGTTGTTGTGGACAGTTATGGTGTATGTTTTCTCAGGGGCATGTATTTCAACTGCAGCTTGTGCTAAACATCAACAGATTCTGAAGACGATGAATTGCTCAGCTTTGAGTTGATTGAAGAAAAGTGTGAACTGAAATACTCGATATCAATATCTTTCCATTGTCTATAAGTAATTGTTTTAGGTTCAACGTTTAGGTGAAGGAGATGTTGCAAAGTACAGCAAAGTGATCAGATTGTGCAGAATGATCAAATTTGATCCTATTCACGTTCAGCTCGTCATGTCTGGTGATAACTAAGTCCAGAGTATGGTCGCCTGAGTGGGTTGGGTCTGTGATGTGTTGGAGCAGGTTGTGGGTGTCTATAAGCTCTAGGCAATTTGCAGCATCCTTGTTCTGAGCATTTTCAACGTGGTAGTTAAAATCTCCACAGATCACAAGTTTTCCACTTAAGGTTGTCAGAAAATTCAGAAGTTCAGAGAATTCATCAAAGAAGATGTTGGTTCTTTTTGGTGGTCTGTAAATTGTGAGCAAATTTAAGACTTCCGCATTTAACTTCATCTGTAATCCGATGATTTCATAGGTAGTATTTGAGTTGAGTAACAATAAGATTCGAACATGTGAAGCTGTTTCGATAAACAACTGCTGTTCCTCCTTCCTTTTTTCCTTTCCGTGCGATTTGTGCCAATTTGTAACCATTTGGTGTCAGTACCTGTTGTCGACTATATATACAATAAAGAGACATCTGTACCTTCAAACATGTGAGAACAGCTTCTTCATATTTATAGGGGATAGTTCTCTTTCACATAAATCATAACTTTGAAGAGACAAAAATAGGAACTCTATTGCATGTTCCTGAAGTTGTGTTTATTTTACCCGTGAAAATAGAACATGTATGCTCTGAAGTCTTTTTTCTATGGTTTTATTCAAATGATATGGCTTTTCCAGCCCACATATTAGTAGTTTCTCGTGTTCTTTTTGGAAATATTCATATAGAAGTACATTTGGTTCTCAATATGAGATTTTAAAAATATTCTCTGAAAATTTTAACTTTTCAGTTTTTCACCCCATAACAGGATTTAGCATAAATTTATTTGACTTTTCTAACCCATGTATTAGTACTGACTTGGACTTGGACGTGTATGATGTATCAACAAATGTTAATGATGCTTGTTCATTATTTCATAACAAATTTACTCAACATGTGAAAACGTGCATTCCTTAAAAGATAATAAATATTCGTCCAAATGACAACCCAGTTAGATAAAATAATAATTTCTGGGAAGGAAATATCTGATGTCATAAAATGTCTGCAGCTAAACAAAGAAAAAACACTAGAAAACCCATTTCCATGTTAACAAACTATCATGTAAGTACCGGTTAGGCTTTCATGCAAGTCATTCAATTGTCCACCAATCCATTGAACTTTATCATAACATTTGTACATCATTCGACAGTGAAGAAAAGTATGATATTTTGCGATGTATCCAAAGCTTTTGATCGTGTGTGGCACAAAGAACGGGTTTATACGTAAATTAGAGATGTATGGCATTAGAGGCCGGCTTTACAGTGGATATCGAGCTACATAAGTGATGTTTGTAAATGGAACTATATCCAAACCCAGATATTTAACAGCTGGTGTCCCCCAGGGATCATCAGGGATCATCGAAATGTACCAAAGACATCAAAATTTCTCTTAATGCCATTCTAGACATTTTATATAGCTAGAGCAAAGACTGGTTGGTCTTATATAATCCTGAAAAACCCCAGAAGCAGTGTTGTTTTAATGATTGATGAAACTGAAGAATTGAATATATATTTTTGACGGAAAGTAAATCATTTCGGTAATCAATCGTACACATCTCGAAATAACATTTATAGCAAGCGGCAAATGGTCTTGTCACACTAATCAAATTATCAAGTCATGCTCCAAGATGATATCATCAATGAGAAACTTGAAATATTTACTGAACAGAAAATGCAATCAACAGTATTTATAAGATATTTATTAGACCACACTTTGGATAAGCTTTTAACTATGGGATGGTTGTACTGTACAACAGAAGAAAACTTTCGAGAAATTGTAGTTGCCAGAATAGTTACGGGTCTTCCTAGATATACCTCACGGCAAATTATATATTATAAGACAGCATGGGAGAGACTAGATGAACTAAGAAAAATACGAAAGCTTTGTCTATTTTATATAATTAAAATAATTTAGCTCCTGTGTACTTAAAAGATATAACTCTAGATAATGTGGGATCAAGATCCAATTATAACCTTCTGAATGCTAATAATATTATCATACTTCCTGCAAGGTTAAGACTTTCGTATGATTCCTGTTTATATCAACTATAGGATTATGGAATAATATTTCTGATACCTAAAGAACTCAGCCTTCATTTCAAGGTTTCAAATCATGCTTAAAGTGTGAGAAACCTATAGCTCAATCACATTACTCGTTTGGAATAAGAAAATGTAATATTATAAACACAAAGTGGAGATAAATGACTAGCACGAAAATATGCAAACCATAGCATTTTAAATGTTACTTGGAGCAAGCTCTTTGCGTGTGGATTCCAGTATGCTAGGGCATGATCGTTTGTTTGAAATAAAAATAGAAAATTGCCCTTGGAGACATCCAAGCTAAAATATCATACTGGACAGTTTCCAAACGTGTGGAATTTTTACAACCGTGCCTGTAAATCTTTTTCCAATCTTTCTTTTTGACAAATTCGTTCTTTCAGTTCGTGAATGTACCTTGCTAAATAAACTGAATCTGTCTGTGAAAGATTACTTGTGAAACGTATTAAATTAAATGTTAATGTTTATGGTGAATGTAGTCGCCTTTGTGTATGTATATCTGCATAAAATGATAAAATACCGGCCAGAAATATGATATAATATGATGCTTTTGTCTGAAAAACATTGTGCCAAATTGGGCGTACAATGTTAAATGTCAACTGTGTAAATGTGGGTATGGTTATATTTGGGATAAACACTTTGTTTTCATGAAATCGTGTCGCAAAGGAGACGGAAAATTTGTTATATGTACTCGCAGACATGGAGATGTATTGTAGATGTTTCTGGCAAATATTTAGAAAAACTTGTAAATTTAACCATCCACCAATCAATCCACCATCCATCACTGGTCAATGAGAAACATTCTACAGTTGCGAAGTAGGCAGGTAGATGTGGTCAACTGGTCCCCGCTAATCGGGCAGATAAATGAAAATGCCAAAATCCCTTGGCCAACGAGACACGGGTTATTCAGAAATATATCAAACACCTGACAAATTATGTTCTGGTCAAGAGAACAACAACGTTCAACCATGACATTATATCCCCATGTGAGATTTATGTCAATAGAATCACAAGTTCGATCGTGATAATTATACTTATGTCCTTACTCAGATTTGTAACCGGCAGGGGATACCCAAAGTGACTCGTGAGAGCATTGAAATAACAAATATGATATTGACCAATCACTTACCAGTTGCAGGGTGGCTCGAGACAGAGGACCAGCAAAGACTGACTCTGGTTATGTAAGTTCTGTTTTACCCTGCATTTGAGACGAGTTGTCTACAAGGGGACGGTGTTATGTTGTTCATGCAAAGAAATTCACGTAGCTTACCAAGTGTCATGCATGTTAATAAGAAATTAATCCTTGATGTATGGAGACGTCTGCACTGCCATGAATTTTGTATCATGGGCCTGGGGCCTTACAGCTATATATACATATACTAGGCAGCAAAAGAAACGTCAGTTTGGAATTTTCCTTCACAGAAACGGATAACTGTAAACTCATTTAATGTTTTGATTGTATATTTATGACAATATCTCCAACTTTACCTGAGCAAAGACATTCCTTCCCAAACTCAGAATGTAACCCAGGAAATGGTCTAAAAAACGCAACCTGATCTCGGAGATGGTATGGTGTTCTCCATGTTGTCTCCAACTCATGCTGCACGTGCCGTTAACAAGGACCAGTCCTATAAAATGCATCCCCAAACCTGGTTGAAACATTCACTTTACAACGTCAGCAGGATGCCGCGACCTACGACAGCTCAGATGAACCCGGCGCCAGGAAGACTTGAAGCTGGCCACACTGCACAGGCCGTTGCCAATCACTTCCAGGTCAACGTTCGGACCATCTTCAGGCTGCAGCAACGTTTCCGGGCCACCAACACCACAAATGATCGGCCCCGTACTGGCAGACCAAGGGTGACCACAAGACAACAAGACCGCCATGTTGTGCGAAAGCATGTACAGAATCCTTTCATGCAGGCATCCGAAACAGCACGCCAGACAGTGGGAACACACGGAACACCAATCAGTACTGATACAGTACACCGACGTCTTAACAGCGGGAACCTCCATTGCCGTAGACCTTACCGTGGACCTATCCTCACCCCTCGTCATCAGCATGAACGTCTACAGTTTGCCCTACAACTCCAAAACTGGCGATACAGGCAATGGAGAACTGTTCTATTCACAGATGAGAGTCGGTACTGCGTATCAAGTGCAGATGGCAGAACAAGAATATGGCGACGACGTGGCCAGCGTTATTTAGACCAATATGTTATGGACAGAGACATATGGAGGTGCAAGCATCATGGTATGGGGTGGAATAGGCCTGAACCAGAGAATGGGTCCTGTGGTGTTCCAGAACCTTGGTCCAGGGAGAGGAGGCGGCATCACAGCAGTGCGCTACATCGACCAAGCTCTGAGACCCCCACGTCATATCACATTTCGCACGTCACCGGAACAACATTTTCCAGCATGATAACGACCGGGTCCATACTGCCAGAGCTACACGGGACTTCCTACAGCAGAACGGTATCAACATTATGCACTGGCCAGCCCTTAGTCCTGATTTAAACCCAACTGAACATCTTTGGGATGAAATTCAGAGGAGACTGAATAATGTCATACCAAAGCCGAACACAGCCGAATTATTGCGCCAGGCCTTTTTCAGAGTGTGGTTCCAGGTTCCAATGGCCTTTATCAATCGATTGGTGCACTGCATGCATAGACGCTGTGCTGCATTTATTGCCGCTCGTGGTGGTCACACTAGATACTGAAGTCAAGGGTCTGAATGGACTGCAAACGTTCACGTAATGTCTTGAAATTGTGCCGGGTTATTGTGTCAGAATATTGTATACAAAAAATGTTTTTGATCCGCTTATTATGTCCATTTCTGTAATGATTTGATTACAGTGCCTATCTAATTTGGAATTCGTACTGACGTTGTTTTTGCTGCTGAGTATATAATGAGAAAAACGTATACGTCAATAGCACAGCACCTAAAGTAAATAAGTTAACACTGAAAAAACCCACCTGTACATGAGACAGTTTGTCTTGTTGGTGTCCATATGCCATATCCACAGGTGTATAAAAATGGCTTCTCTGGAAACACCAAGCCATGCTTGCATTTGACTTGACATGTTATCGACTTGGTTTGTATGTCACACGTCTTAATTATGCCTTTCCCAGCCACTAGATCCTCCTTATTACATTCTGGAAGTATAATTAAAATTATATCCATACAACTGTATACTCAGCGCAGTTTGTATGTATTTCAACGGATGTATTTCTTGAAATTAGTCGATTCATGAATGATTGAGAGTAGTTAGCTCACATGTCCAACATGGCAGCCATCATATGCGCAGCAATCGCTACATAATGAGTAATAATGGCATGCACAGTTTTCCTGCCAATCTGGCAACAGTTAAGTTGGAATTCAAGGAGAATGTTCATTCATCATTCCATGCATTGCTTCCTGTATATTGGCCTTGTTGAGTTGCTGAAAATTTGAAATTTACAACCCCTTAACACTAATGATGTTATTGGCAGGATAACAATTAAGTTTCGTTTAAATATATGTTCTTCCCACGATCCTTGTGGTAGAGTTACGTATTAACTTTAAGAATGCTTTAGCCGGAGTTGTGTTTACTTTCGGTGCTCAGGTAAGCTTTAACAGGTGATGGTATTCTCAAACTGAATCTTCTTCTGATCTCCAGATCGTCCTCAGAAAACAAACTCCTTCTGCGCTGAACATATATACTAGACCGCAAAAAGAAACGTCACCTTTCAAAACGAAATACAAAATTTTGTTCTTTCAAGGTGGTGTTATTATTAAGATCGTACCGTTTTGTTAACATTTTATTCAATCCAAATTGACATCATTGTTTTTTTCTGATGAAAAAGCACCTAAAGAGGCAGACGCGGTTGAGGTTCCATATGACATTCGTGAAAATGAAAATACGCTTGCATATCATGACAACCCTACCAATGAAAGCGAGTCCCAAACTCGCCTTAAATCTTTCTTGTTTTGACACAATTGCCATGCTACGACTTACGACAAATCAGAGGAACCAAGCCTTGGGACGATTGCAAGTTGGCCAGACTGCACAGAGGGTAGCCAATCATTGTAATGTTCATGTTAGGACATTCTACCGATTCCAGAAGTGGTATCAGGCCACTAACAGCATCCAAGATCTCCAGTAACATCACAACGTCAAGACCAACAGATGATGTGCAACCATCCGCAGCATCGCTTCACCAGAGCGACGGAAACAGCGGGCCAGACCACTGGGACTCACAACAGACCCACAACACTGAGTGCCGATACAGTGTGGAAGAAACCTCTGCTGTCACTGACCATATCGTGATCCTGTCCTCACCGCTCGTCACCGCCAAAACCTACTGCGATGGGCACTCAGCACCGATAATGGCGTTATCGACAATGGAAAACTGTGCTTTTTCTGATGAGTGAGTGAGAGTATGACGAAGGTGTGCGGAACGGTTTTCATATGTGTGTATCGTTGAAAGAGACTCATGGGATGGTCCAAGCACCATCGTGCGGGGTGCAATCAGTCTGAACCTGGTGTTCCAGAATCTCGGTCCAGGACGAGGAAATGGCGTGACAGCTGCTCACTATATTGACCAAGACATAACACCCACGTTGTACCACATTTTGGACGTCACAGAATGTGTCCTAAGACAACAGGGCATCCAAATCCTACAAGGGCCTTCACTCAGTCTGGAGTCCGGATTTAAGTCCAGTAGAACACCCTTGGGACGAGATTCAAAGAAGACTGAATGACCTCCAACCAAGGCCGACAGCTGCGGCTGGACTCGATCAGGCATTCCGCAGAGTATGGACCCAAGTGACTACGGCCTTCATCAACCGGCTAATTCATTCCATGCACAAACGATGCAACGCCGTCATCGACGCCCATTGATGCCACACACCATACTGACTTTGAGTTATCTTAATGGTACCATTTTTGGTGAATTTGTTTGTGTGTGTTCTAAATGTGATTCCCGAAAATGTGTTAACCATAATTTTTATCCAGGATTATCCCATCCTCGATTTTCTCCAGGGTATACGTTCCGATAAATCTTCACTATACCCTGGATGCATATACGGCTCGAGCCGATGACCTTATTATCTCCCTTGGTTGGCTTTTTTATCCAATCAGATGTCTACGCTGGGAGTTTGACCGTACCAACCACAGCAATACCAAGGTTGCGTTAGATTTCAGCCCAGGGAGTGAGTCACCGTCTACGCGCTCCGGTATTCCGACTGATCAGCATCGTCGGTCGCTACGCCAGTGGTGTCAAGGATACGACATATAACCACAACAGAGATGGAAACGTGTCTGTTTAGGTGACGTGTCTCCTTTTTTCCGCTTCTACGTACAGATGGAAGTCGTCGTGGGGAACATTATGCTCGAAACAGGGTTGTTGGTATAATGAACGTCCATGACAATTTACGGCACAATGTTACACAGACGACATTCTTCGGCCACACATTCTTCCTTCATATAAAGCAGAATGCAAACGTAATGTTTCAACACAACAACGCCCAAACTCACACGATAGACTGGCAACGGCTTTTGTTTTAGCCACCACTACAGTCCGTTTGAGTCAGAAACGGACCGATAAATTGTAAATTTTATCATTGTACAAAATTGCCACATAAATATAAATAGTACACGTTTATCATTTACTAATACCCAACAGCTTTCTTATATTTGAAAATTTTCCGGACTCCACAAAAAAAATTGTTTAAGAAACTATCATCATTGAAAACGCAAAAGTTGTTATCTGTCGCGGCGGGGTGAAACCGCAGAAACGGAACAGCCAGTCATGGGGGGCATCTCAAAATCTATTCCGGGAGACCTGTCGGTTCCTCGTCCGTCGTAGTGTCATAGTCACGACTTAAAGAGATGACAAGTGGTGCCACAGTTGCCTGTTGTAAGCCATTCCGAGACCAGTAACCTTGTTCAATGACGTTAGCTACCTTGTTGACACAGTTGTGCCAAGTTTCAGTCGTGATTTTGTTAAGGGATTCCTTAACCAAAACCTCTACGTCACGTAATCTAAAAGTTGTGTTTGATCTGGCAACGTCTCCTTTGACAATACCCCATATCATTTCAATGGGTTTAAGGTCACAGTGATAGGGTGAAAGTCGCAGAATATCGTGACCCTTACTTTTTATGTAACTGTCAACTTTGTAGAAAGGTTCACCTTTGTGGGGTTTTATGATCGCATATAGCTGAGGCTTCGTTGCCTTTGAAGGCCGTGCGATCAGAAATGTGTCGGGGCTTTACTGTCGGGGTCCTGTACGCTGTGGTATGGGGCATTGTCCATTACGATAAAAGACTTCTCTGGTAGAGCTGGTACCCAATCGAGGAAAAACCGCACCATTCATCTCGGAATGGTAGTCTCTGTTATCTGTGGACTTTGGCCTGAATACCAAGTCACAGCCTTGGAGAAAGCCTTTGCTGGATCAACCAGCATGGAGAATGATTAGTCTCTCTCCTTTCCCTAGAGGCAGCTTTCTACGTGACCCCTTATCACCCCCATCGGGTACCCACTGACTGCTGGCAGTGTGCGAGGCATTGACCCAGGTCTCGTCCAAGTACACTGGCTCGAACCCTTCCTCACGCTACTTCTTTATAACCCTGAGAAAAGTATTTCTCAAGCAAACGATATCAGGGCGTTCAGAGTACTGACCTATTCTCCCCCGAAATTTTCTTATAATGATACCCGAAAGAGTGTAAGAGTCGCCAGAGTGTGTACTTTGATACTCTGAGGTTGTGTTCTTGCTTCAAACGCTTTTTTAAAATTTTCAGCGACATGTATTTGTTTTCAGAATAGAGCTTGTTGATAGACTGCCTTACAAGGTTCTTTTGAAAGTTGTCCAAACGTTTTAAGTTGTGTGATTTTGACACGACCCCTATCTGCTTCGCATCACCCTCACAATGTTTGTGTTCCAGAACATTTGTCAGTACCCTTGCTGATATTCCTAAAGCTTTTGCTGCCCGCTTACGGAATTTATTAATGGCATTAAATGGTTTGCCCCTTTCGGCTTCAGCACGGAAAAAATCGTACATTTTAATCATCAACTGTTTCACGTCAGCATTCAACTTCAATTTTCATCAGGCATGTGTATCCCGTGCACGACGAGATAGTGGCTGTTACGTTTCAATGATGATAGTTTCTTAAACAACTTTTTTTGTGGAGTCCGGACAATTTTCAAATATAAGAAAGCTGTTGGGTATTAGTAAATGATAAACATGTGTACTATTTATATATATGTGGTAATTTTGTACAATGATAAAATTTACAATTCATCGGTCCGTTTCTGACTCAAACGGACTGTACATCCTAGTACTGCCATGGTCTCCAGATGTGAACCCTAACGAACATTTATAAGATGCCTGTGATCACGTCAGCAACAACCACAAGACCTCCAATAGTTGTCACAAGCACTGCAGGAAGAGAAGGTAAACATTCCCCAGGCCTCAATTCGTACTCTGATTGTTACCAAGGGGCGATGATGCCAGGCATGGACTCGATACACGATACTGAGAACAGATAATCTTCACCTTGAAATGTGAATGTTTCATGTGTGCCATGGTGAACCTCGGCAAGTCAAAATAATATCTTGTGCTACATTTGAGCAACTGATTATCATCTGATGATTATTTTTATAATACATAAAGTAAATAATATTGAAATCTTTGCTGTTGCTTGTGTGTGCAATGGAAACTATTATTGCTGAAATACGATTATCAACACCCTAACTTCAAACAACTACTGCTTCCTGTACCATGTACATCCCTCAATAACGAGTGAGTGAGTGAGTTTAGGTCATGTCGGCAATATTTCAGCCATATCGTGACGACGACAGAAATTCATAAATTAAGAATAAATCTTAGAATACTTTATAAAAAGCTGTCATCGAAGGACAATTAGTAAAATATCACATATACTATTTAAACTAGTATGAGAAAATTAAAATATGAAGCTTTTCATTGACAAACACAATATAAAAGAGGGCTGGATATCGCCATCAAATAAAGTTAGGTCACCGTGTTAGGGACCGTGGCCCTCAATAACGATCGATCAAGAAGTATAGTGACCTGAAAGACTAAATACGCGTGATCCCCTTCACAAACTGATACGTAAAGCATAAATATTTAGTAGAACGTAAAGCGCGTTTCTTTAAAATAGAGCAAGGCAACACAACGGGGCAAATACATTGGATGAACGTTTAAGAACTTGAAGACATTGGACGTCTACCGCATTGGAATAACTGTTTCTACTAGTATGTATGTTCGATCACAACTGATATCCATTTCACGAGAATGCTTCCTTTGATATATCGGGAATAGTCGGCAGACAGAATTTGCAGATTTGTATGTAGTCCATTGTCAGATATTTTATCAACTTACTCATTATTGCATGTCCGTAAACATTAACATAACATTCTGGATTTATTTGTACGTATACAAACTGTGGTTATTGTGAAGCATGCAACTAAATGGTAATTGAGAATTGTGTATATAGTATGATAAATACATATTTTACCTGGGCATGTCTGTTTCTCACAATAGATTGTATGCTGCTTGTTACCAGGACATGTCTTCCCATGTCTATCTGGTGGCGGATTAGTGCAGAAACGATGTCTTTTCCTTGTTCCATTTCCACAGGTTACTGAGCACTCACTCCATTCCATCCACTTACTCCACCCACCATCAGCTGTAGAACAGTACAAAGGCTAGAACTTCAAGGGTAATTCACGTGTATAGTTTACAGGCAGATTATGATAGAATTCAACCGAAATTGTCCATGTACATGTCCATTCATCATCTTTCTCTCACTCTTAGTTATATTAACCAAATAGAAGAATTTGATTGACATCATGTGACAGCTTATAAGAAGTAGTGATTATTTACCTCTATATGCTTTGATGAATATCTAACTATTCGCTGTTTCAAATGTTAGTCCATGTCTCACCTAAGTGTAGGAACACTCATCGCGTTTGTTGTAAATGTGGTGGGAGGACAAATGTGAGGAGTGTAATGGACGTTCTCTTAAATGTAACAACTGAAGTATAAAGGTTGTCGTAAACACAAGGAAATCGTCCAGATCCAGAGGTTTAATCATTTTCTTATTCTCAAGCTGCCCAAGGCTCAGTCCTTATGGTAGCTCTGATGATCTTGCAGTGGCTTGTAAGATGATTAAATTTATAGTTTTTGACAACAGTCTTGGCCCAATGCTAAATGTCATATGTCATCAAATGGGGTGAGTGAGTGAGTTAAGATTTACAGTCACATCGGCAATATTTCAGCCATATCGTAGCTAAAACAAGTTTTGAATTCACCATAAATATACTGAGTCAAAAAAAACCTTCACATTCTTTCTTCAGGGCACTATAAAAGAACAAGAGATGGTAAGATGGTTAAATTGTTATTATTTCATTTCTGAGATCTGTGTGATGTACTCGATACACTGACAGTGCCATAATCAGTTCCATTAGGCTACATCGCCGTTCCAAAACATGGGTATACAGAATGTTAAGTCACAAGGATAAAAATATGAAATTTCTCAGTTCAATATCGTGTGTGGTCGCACCCCCTCCCCGCATTCACCACTGCCAAACACCGTCTCTTCATCGACTGCCTGATGCTTGTTAACACAAGCAAGGCAGCGCCAAGTTCCTGCAAATTCTGAGGTTGGTTCCTAAGACCACGAAGCCTTCTCCCAAGTGCATCCCAAACGTGCTCTATTGGATTAAGGTCAGGGGACCTCGATGGCCAGTCCATGACGTTGATTCCAGCGTTTTGAAGGAAATTTCGTGTCAACATCGCGGCCGAGCATTATCATGCTGGAACTGCAGGCCTGGGCCATGAGCCGCCATGAAAGGAACGAGTTCAGGGGTGAGCACCTGGTCGCGGTAAGCAGCAGCTGTGAGATTTCCACGGATGACCGACCAGAAGTCGGGAACGGTTGTTCCCACAGAAAGCACCCCACACCATGCAACGTCCGTCTGTCGACTTCCTGTACACAACATTGGGCATACCGTTCACGACGTCGTCTCCAGACTCTATGTCTGCCGTCCGCGAATCTGAGGGTAAACCTGGATTCATCGCTAAAGACGACTTAATTCCAGTCTCTCTGGGTCCATCGGAGGTGACGTTGGGCCCACAGCAGACGTTGACGTTGATGAAACGGCGTCAATATTGGCCCATGATATGGACGTCGAGAATGGAGATTGGCAGCCCGCAACCGATTTCGAATGGTCTGTGAGGACAGTCGACCTCTCAACATCTCAGCCCTGATTCGTGTAGCCGGCAGAAATCTGCCACGTAGGTGACGTAGGACGATTTGACGGTCTTCTGCTCGTGACGTCACACGTGGACGACCCGACCTTGGGCGATCAGAAGTGGTGCCAGTTTGATGTAGACGACCTAGCAAGTCATACACCGTACGACGGCTGCATCCCATTGCTCTTGCGACGTCAATAACTGATCTTCCCGCTTGCAGCATGCAAACGGCACGTTCACGTTGCACATTTGACAACCATGGCATTTCAAGTACCGTTCGAACTGTGGTTTAAAAGTGTTTTTTTCAATTCTTGAGGCCAATGCAAACACGTGCATATGAAGAAAACTTCGATGCGAAGATCACGTGATCGACTGCACGTGCAAAACCTGATTTGGCACTAACGTCATTTGCACGACGAATGGATGGGTTTGAGTGGGTTTTGCTAATGTTTTTCTAGAGTCGAAAGATAGGGATCCCATTTTTCAAATTACATTTTGTGAAGTTTCTTTTTTGACTCAGTAATATTTTGTTTTAATTGATTAAATTCTTGTTTATTTTGTAATTCGTTAGTTTTTGATTTTTTTAAAATGTAGTTAATGTTAGGTCGACTTATGTCCTCACTAATTGCCAAGGAGGAGAAGAAAGAAGTCGGGAAGTAGATATATTTTGCAGCTGTATGCCGGCAGCAGAAATGAATGGTTTAATTATTTGCCAAAGAGGCGGGACAAGAGATTGTTTTATAAATCCTCATAGAGGGGATTGAAGACACAATTAAATGCAAGGTTAGATTCCTTAGAATAATGTTTTGTAATATACTGTAAAACGCCATGCTTCCAAGTGGTACCGTATGCTTTTTCGAATAGTTTTTACCAAAGGATTCTAAACGTACCAAATGGTCAATGGTACTACGAGTTTTCCTGAATCCACATTGAATATAAAGGTAATTGGTTTCAAGATACCAAGTTTATTTATTGTTTATCATTCGTTCCATGGTTTTACAGACACAACACGTTAAAGAGATTGGTCTGTAATTAGACTGATCGGTATGATCCCGGCAAGGCTTTGGTATAGGGACTACAATGCCGTTATGTCCCACGAAGTTGGGCAATTCATCATTCCCCGTTTGTTATTTCTCTACAGTCGAATGTCACTTTGTTTACGAATATGTTGTCTTGGGACAAATCTCAACATTATGAATATAGCACTTCTGCAAACAGTTTGTCATCAGCTGACAAAAAAGCTCTGTATTTACTGCATTGTCAAGCATATCTCAATGTTAGATTTCCGGTTTCAGTATTTACCTATCAGTTACTGGACGTTTATGTCTGACATGAAGTTCAGAATGTGATTCTCGCTGATACTAAAGCGTGTGGCAGTTTTTCTTCATGATAATATTTCTAGTACTTTACCAACCTTTGCTATGGAGGTGCGCATAGACACCTGTAAAACATTCGAACATCAATCAAACCCATATATTTTGTTCGTATATTAATACTTTCATCATTGATACATACCTATTTCAAACTCGCACAGTTCTCCTCTATAACCCGGAGGACAGACACATCGATATCCAAGCCCTGATGCCAGGCAGGTAGCATTTTGCCTACAAATATTGTCTTTGCACAAATCAGGTGGCACGTCACATTTTTCCCCAGAGAAACCTCCTCTGCAAAAACATTTGAATCCGTTGCGGGTAGGAATGCAGATGCTGTCTCCACATGGACTTGAAGCACAAACATCAGGTTCTGTTGAATAGAACATTTATCAGTTCATATAAGCCAAAGTTAAAGGCGTACAGAAGCTTTAGTATTTTACAATATTTGTCTTGACAGATTACGTTTTAAGGAATAAAAGGAACAATAATAATAGTCTTTATTACAATAGGAGCGACGTTTCAGTGTGCCTTCAAACACTGTTAACAAGCAAGTGATTTTATATTCTTATTCTACTTCCTCAGCGCTCCAAATAACTAAATGCCTCTCAACGAAGGTTATGTTGTGGTAAACTGATGTTTTGCTTTTTGATGTATAATAACCATTAACTAAATTTTAGATGAGAAATGTTTTCTCACCTATAATATAACATTTGTAAGAGGCATTCACAAATATATAGGACAAAGGGTAAGTGTTGGTTTTAAAACTGGAGCAAACATATTGTTACAAAACTATCATGTCTAATCTTGGCTTCAAGTACAGAGATAATAAAGCTCTCAGCCATCGAAGTGATTCCAGCCATGATACCAGCCTCATGCTGCATTTAATTAAGGTGACATACCTTTGTGCAGTCCCCTTCCAAGCAACAGTATCAAGTTATAACAGTAAATTCCAGCACAAGTAACCTCAGTCATGTTTACAGTCACCATCTTAGATTTTATGACGCCACGTTTGTGTATCATGTGACCTTAGGTAACCTATAAATAGAGCTGTCAAGGTTAGCGTCAGGGCGGCAATTTTGACTTTGACAAGCAAGGTAGGGTTCCTGGGTTGCGTCACAGCTAAATTCTACTGTACGTATTATAAGACATTGTTATTGCATAACTTTTAAGTAACATTTATTGATACTTGGTCTGCTCTCTAAGTATCTAGTTGTGGATAAGTGATTTATAGGGGGTTATTTTCAACTTTGTTGACATCCGCATTCCGTCTGACAGTTACGAGAATCCGACAGTCGATCCGGATTCATTCCGACGGAATATTCCTGGATCGTATGATTCAACTGTACAGGTTACAGATACAGGTACAGTCACAGTTACAAGTCGCGAGTGATTTATCGTCAGTATGAAATATTACAGTTTACAGTTTATTTAATGATTTGACAGTCGCTGATTGTCATCGCGATCCATAGTCATTCCGATTTGCTATGTTTACATTATCAAGTTACAGTCTCTGCTAAGGGTTTTCTTCCACAGGGGATGATTGGAATCGTCTAAAGCCGAGACATACATACTGCACTGTAAATTATTAGGATTTGGCTTCATTCTTATTTGGAATCACATTTTGACAGCTGTCGGAGGTGTGGCCTCCTTGGTATTCATTCCGGGTCACGTGACTTCCGGTATGTATTGTTTACATTTGCTGGATCGAGGTCCGGTCACAGGCCCTCTTGTCTTTGCGAGGATTAAAGATGTTTAAAAAAATTATAGCATTGGAGACGACCCCCGACTCGAAATGCTTCACAGTACAATTTACATTATGACAAGGCTGGACACATCGGTGTACCCACAGGGGCGTGTCACGCTTAGAAACAGCGTTAGAAAGACATATAGGTATATAGACCCTACCCTAGAACTATATAAAAGGAAAGGGATGTAACGACAGAACCACCCCCTCCTCAATCAAACTTAGATTTCACCACGTAAACTATTTTTAAGGCCCCGTCGAGGCCTACGGATCGAAAGCGAGATGATTTCCCTACAACATGAGCTATAAATGGTCACAATCGGATCATTATTTCAAAAGTTATACGCCACGACTCACCGAAAACAGCTACCTCCGCAATTCCAAGCCAAAAACATGGATCACCCAAGACAGTGAAAACTCACCTGTTAAATTCGTTTATTAATTCCAGTCACTTTGACAGCACCTATGTAAGTCTAGATTCGATCGGCAGCGACATTCCACGGGTCTAAAAACTTATTGCAACATCTACAAATCATTTCCTCGACAGTAAGCAGGCATTTTCTCCAAAACCATCGGCAATCATACTCACTTGTCGGCCATAGATGGCCTTGGCATTCAAGTGACACGCCCCTGTGGGTGCACCCTACCCGCTTGCTTTGCCGATCACTACGCTACCATCGCATGCAATCGATTTAAACTTAATGTGAACATAATTATGGAGGATTGGCATATCGATGACCACTCATGAAACCTTCCAATTCTTTATTGTTATTTCTGCAAGTCGATTGAAACCCGATTTTGACCCTCAACTAAACGATCTTGACACAAATGGATGACGATATGTCCGCACAAAACGGGTGTGTGGTCGAAGCAAATCCCCTGATTGGTTGACATAAGGGCTTGTCAAGAGCTACCTAGCTGCAGCTTCGGCCTTTGTGTTACCTGCTATGCCAACGTGACCCGGTAATCAACAGAGGACGGTGCCAGGTTGGCCAGTAGAAAGATCGTTGTAAAGTTCTAAAATTTCTTGGATGACAGGGGACTTGGAGTTACATTTTGAAGTGCTTGAAGGCAAGACAATGAATCTGTTATTTTACTCAGTAATGTTCAACCAGCCATATATGAGCGTCTTGTGCGATTGCCTAGTGGTTAACACACTAGACTTGAAATCCAAAATGCTAGGGTTCAAATCCAGCATAATGGCAAAACTTTTCCAAATTTAATCAGTTTTTATACTGAACATCATTGAAAACGCACCACTTATAAAAGTTGAGATTATTAAAAGCACGTGTAAGGAATTGATGTTTTTGGAGTGGATAATTACAGATGGACGACTGACTAAAACAGCAACACAGAAAAGACGCTCATTCATTGAAATGTTCCACAGTCAGAAAGGATCAAACACACGTGGGGTCAAATGGAAAAGTCAATATCGCGTGTGACCGCCATTTGCATTGACACATGCATTTCAACGTCTCCTCATTGAGTCAATAAGCGTCCGAATAGAGTTATTGAGGATGGCATTCCACTTCTGCAGTAGTGCAGCCTCAAGTTCCCGGATGTTTCGCATTTGTTGTCGCCGCTAAAGACTTTGACCAATTTCGTCCCATAAGTGCCCCATTGGGGATACATCTGGCGACTGTGCTGGCCAATGAATAACCTGATGTGTTGCTGGGCCATATACTGCATGGAAAGTCTTGTTGTGTGTGCCCGTGCGTTGTCCTGTTGAAAGGTATGGACTTCTTGGTGGTGATTGAAGAAAGATACGATGTGATTCTGAAGAATCTGCACACGGTAATAAAGGGCATTAACTCTCCCTTGACAGACATGAAGGCAGTCCTGTGATTGTAATTTATTCCACCCCAGACCATGACACTCCCACCACCCTAAGGTCTGTCTGAACCACACACTCATCAGCATAACGTTCACCACGTCTACGCCGTCAGCATAACGTAGATGAAGACGTGACTCGTCAGTGACTACCACACCATGCCAGTGTTGTAACCTTTACTGAAAATGCCTGCTAGCCCATTGTATACGCTCATTACGGTGTCTGTCAGTCAGAATTGGTCCAACGTGAGAACGTCGAGCATGGAGCCCTGTAGCGTGTTAACGGCGTCGCATGGAGTCAGCGCTGATGACCCCCACGTCAACCTTGAACTAGTGCAGCAGTCCTGGCAGTCGGCAGTGTTCAATCACTGATATGGACATGGTCAATATGGCGATCCTGATGGAGCGTCGTAACACGTTGTTGCCAAGATCATTGAAGGTCACGGGTGCTGCCGGTCTACTGATGTCGTCTATGAAGCCTAACGATGGTGGAGTGGCCAACTCGAAGTTGTTGAGCAATATCCCTGCTGCTGGTGCCAACCTGAATCATGCCTAGTGCACGTTCTCTTTCGTGAGGTGTTAACCTCGGCACCACTGTCCTCGTTTCACAATCGTTAGTGAAATAATAAGAATCGGTTCCCATACACCTGCTTTTAATGTCACAGTCAGTATAATTTCAGAATGAAATTTGCGCTTTTTTCATGGCGTGGCTGCATGTTGATGCATTTTGGAATTAAGAGTCATACTGTGGACAGGAATTTGTTTTTAAAGCATTTTTTCAACTGGACATGCCCTTCGACTTCATGTTAGTTATATTCATTGATCATTGTCATGCTGAAATCCATCTTGATGAAAATATGGACAATTTTAGACTGGTGCGTTTTCAATGTTGTTCAGTATATATAGCCTCACTTTCGTTAATGATTATCACATGACCTAACCCTTGCACAAAATCTTCATGCAAAGTCTGATTCACGGTGATATCCATATGGTCACTTGGCTGTCTGCAAACCTCTCTGTATAGCAACAAAAATGTGAGTACTTTTAATCATATCTTGTGCGCTTTACATAATATTTGAATAGTATATGTTGTTGGATTTATCATTCGGAATACTTTGACCATTATTATTGTGTAATTTTGATAGAAAGCTGTTATTGAAGCACGTTATTGAAATGCATTGTCTGACATTATTCAAACGTTTTACCTGACAATTTTGAAGTGCTCTATTTGATAATCTTGAAATCTTATATTTGAAAATTCAGAAAAGTCATATTTAGATGCTGTAATTAATGTATTATCTAAAAGAATGATTTTGTTTCTTTTAGTTTCTTAAACCTCATCGATGGATCGAGTCATGTCAACGTTCCAATGTCAGTGGCGAAAAATGTAACTCTAATGAATCCCTGTCGATGCGAGTTTTGGAGTTCTTGCATCTACATTTGATTAAGAAAATTTGCACACAGCCAAGTATTACTCATCACATGAGACGTGAGCATGTATTAAACAAAATGTATTAAATACTGGTTGAAAGTATTGTCCATGCCAGATTGTAGATATCCACTTATTTGTTATAAAGTGATGTACTCTCTTGATAATGTTGGTAGACAAACATGGCTTGGATTTGTTAGAGACATTTTGTTTGAGTATGGTTTTGGTTTTGCTTGGCTGAATCAAGGTTTTGGAAATGCGCATATGTTTGTAAATTCTTTTGTACAAAGACTCAAAGATGTCTCAAAAATGGTTATGTAATATAAATGAAAATGTTAAATTAAGTTTCTATGAAAAATTTAAGTTCTCACTTCAACCTGAACAATATTTGACTAACATAAAAACACAACCTTTAAAAAAGTTTTTGACCAAATTTCGCAGTGGAAACCATAATTTACGTATTGAGTCAGGACGTTGGGAAAGTATCACAGTTGAAAAAAGAGTGTGTTTATATTGTTAAAAGATTTATTCAATAAGATTGCTTGAGGATGAAGAACCTTTTCTTTTAATTTGTCCATTGTATGAAAACTTAAGAAATGAATACATACATATTGCAAAATATTAGTATAATGTAATATCATGTCAATTTGTAACAAGCAGCACGCTTGGAAATTAGGAACTTTTACATTTTACAGCTTTAAATTAAGACAAAACTGGATTGAAAACAATTGTAAATGATTTAAATGTATCATGTAAGCATATTTAAACGTTGTTGGCAAATCAATCAAATATTGTCACATGTCATAATTTATTTAACGAGGTCGGCCTACATTTCTGAAATAAAATCAATCAATCAATACTCATCACATTCATGAGTGGTCAGCAGCATTCAACGTTTAGCAGTGGCTGCTGAAATCTTTGCAAGTGTTACACCACCGTGTAACGTGTGTGAAACGTCTGGAGTGTTGTGCTCAAGGTTCAAGGGTAAGACATGGCGTCACAGGGCAACGTTGATGATGATAGTCACCTCTACGGTGAGGAATGGTCACGTCTTCATTCTTCTGAGGGGACAACAACGTCCATGGTTGGTGATGTGAACACTGACAGTGGTGAAGGTGTCGGCGATAGTAGTGGTGATACTTGTCGGTGAAAGTAATAGATAGTTAAGGCAAAAATTGCGCACTTTGGGTTAAATGCACCAAACTTGGCACACTTATATATTGAACGATTCCGAACATTTCTGGATATGGATCCGGCTCAGCAGTGTCCCCTGGTGGCAGAAAGTCCAAGATGGACACCAATTTGACTGAAATCTCCAATGATGTCATTGTATGCTCAACATATCATAATTATCTTGTCATATTCAGTATTTACTTTCAGGATTATTCAACAGTACTCTAAATATTCCTTATTTAACATGCAGCACCACCTGGTGGTGATAGAAATCCAAGATGGCCACCAAAATAACCTAATTTTCAGAAATTGCCTTGTTGTACTGCATATATTGATATCAATTTGTAAGTTCTTAACTTCTGGCTTTAGATAAGTTAAGTTCGATAAATCTAATATTTCGGTGTCAGAAATATCTGCTGGGGCAACTGCAAGTGACAGGAATGCAGTGGTGACTTCAGGATATACATTCCAAGTATCCCAAGCAGTTTTCTTCCCTATCCCGGCAAAAAATGAAGTGAAATCACAGCCGGTGAAGGCATGCAATACTGACAATGCATTTGATTTCAATGGACCAAGGGTAGTTCCAATTTCATGTGCAGCTATATATCTGTTGTGCTTGCCTACGCCAAATTATATCCATACTTCATCAACTGGTATCTGCTGGATGTTTGTTACCGTTATGACAACAACATATGTGTCTGCAGTCCTGATCACCACCTTCTTGTGACCACTTTGTGAAGCAGCAGATAGGTGCAATACATGACGGGTGTCGGCTTCTTCATGTGAGCAATCCTCCAGAAGTCTTCTGTCAGCTGTTTCAGGAGAGGTTACAACGTTTGTCTCAAGAGTGCTGTAAATGTGTTTCCCTTCTAATGCTGTTGCAGTAGCCTGTTCAGCTAGCAATGCAAAAGCTCAGTTTTGTTCTCATCAACTCCAAGGAAGCTTTGCCAGTTACTTCGCTCAAGTGATGATGGTTTGACTCTTCTTCTTAGACCCTTGCCTCGTTTTTCTCTGGTGAATGCTTTAAGGCTTTCTGTTTTGTAGGTGTCCCAAACAATGTCAGGTCTGTGCACATGTTCAAGATACTGGAACATGTATCGTAGAAATACATTCTGGATATAGTCATGAAATGTTATTGATGTTCTTGGATGAAGCATCTGCACAATCATGGGACCATCAAGTATCGCTGCAGAAACTTCTGGAGTAGCATTTGGTGGCTCCGCTTGTAGATGCTCAAGTTGTACAAGAAAAAAATCGTCAAGGTTTTCTTCTCTTGACTGACATGCAATGTACAACCTCGAAAACAGAGCACATTCTCCCTTGAGTGCTGCAACATGAGTCTTCTTTAGAGGAAGAGTCTTCCGTCTTGAAAATGGTGGCAGCTTGTTCTTCTTTATTGGTTCCTTTATTGGTTTTGATCTGTCAGCAAACCTTTCCATTACAAAATGGTCCCTGCCTGCTTTGCATCCATTCTGATCGTCTCCATTACATCATAATATCCCTGGTATCTAGTGTCAAGAGATCACCACTGTCCTCACTGAAAGGATTTCCTATGTCCTTCATTACAGTTACAAGTGATGAAACATCCTTTGCAAATGTCATCTGTACAGCTGCTGCTTGCTCATGATGTTTGGCACTTTCTAGATTTCTTCTGATATGTTTAAATTCTTGCATCATTCTTGACACCTCCGGTCCTGCAACCATCCATCGCCTGAGTGCTGATGGGTTTTCTGTCAGTCCAACAGCATCTCTTTTCACGAGAGCATTGCCTTGTTCATGATCCTGATCTAGTGTCATGGCAGAGAATGGCCGTTTAGTATTATGTGCTTCAAATCCACCGGAACACAATTTGTGGTACAGTGCTGGGTGTTCGACTGACAAAGAAGACATGTCTCTAATATGAACTGAAAGCCATTGTGTATAGTTGATAAAGACCCAGGGTATTAATCTGACAAGTGATATACATACTTTGGGAAATCTGTTGTTCGAATTGCACCCACCAGGCACAGTATGCAAAGTTCGAGATCAAGAACAAGGGACAAATACTGAAACTATGAATGAGAAGCTTACTTTGCATCACACCAGCTTCTGAAAGTTAAAAGGTCTTCTTTGTTTGCTTATGCTTCCTTATAGTGAGCATTTGCCTGGTATTGAAGTAGGAATAGTGCAGTTGCCGTGATCTGATGGGCATGTCTTGTTCTAGCGAGGTGGGTACACTTGATGAAGGAATCAGCAACACCGCTTGAGGCAATACCGGCGACACAGATTGCATTTGTCTATCCACTTCCTTCAAGCCAGTCTCCGAGGATCCTGAATGCAGCTTTATCAGTATGCAATCCATCAAACATAATAAGGAAATTGGATTCACCATAATGATTCTGGAAAGTTCAACTGGATTGTTATAGCAATTGCATACAATGGTTCATCCATGGTAAGTAAAAGCATCTGACCTGGATTTAAGTGCTCAACGGCCTTCTTTACCACATTCATTGAACGCTGTATCATAGCAACAGAGTGTGCACATTCTAGAAACAGTGGCATAAGCGCAATTGTGGTTGGAGGATTTGTTATTGGGGACTGTAATGATGCATTGAATGCTGGCCATGAGAGGAAATCATTATTTCCCAACTCTTTTTATCCCAGAAGTTCCTTTACGTGTTCCAACCACTCATACTCATGATCATTAATCATGTTCATCTTGAGTGAGAGGTCCGTTTAAGGGAGGCACATAATGATCCGTCTTGGTAAAACATGCAGGAGGTACAGTGGTATAGACTAACGGCAGCTTGGCAATGGTCTTCCTGTTTTGACTACTTTCTCCAATCAGTAGAACTGTATTTGCTGTTCTCTTCCATTCAGCTGATGGGTGCTGCATTAATGAAATGCTGGTACCATGAAAGGAACCTGTTGATGTTTTAGAGCCGGGATTTTTATCAATGTTATCAACACTCGCTGTTGTGAAGATATTTCTTGAGAGTTCCGGTGGGCATACCAAATCTTCTTTCTCTTACATGTCACAGACTCTGTTGGCTATGTCTGTTGAAATACACAAGACACGGTCATAAGAAATGCACAAACCCATATTATGAAATGTGTCAACGAGATCTCGTTTTCTTGTTTCACCATGGATCTTTAATCCAAAGTAAACTGGTGGTGGTGTTTCTCTATCTCTGTGGTGTCTTGTTGCAGGCGATTCGTTGGTGCTCCTAGTTTTCACGCTGTTGAAGACAGGAAGTTGTGAGATAGTTTGGGATGCTAGGGACTGTTTATCTCTTGTTGAGGATTGTTCCTTTATACCTGGTCCATTTAAAATCATACTGGCAAAAGCTTTCAAACTGGCAGGAACAGACTGTTAGTTGCAATCGGGAGGAAATGTTCCTCTGAAAGTCTGTTTCAAGCTAAAGACATCTCTGCGGATAATTGTTGCTGCCCTAGCTAGTACCAATGCCTCAGAATCATAATCAGGACTACAAGCACGACCAATATCTTTATCAAATGCCAGTAAGACCTCTTTGCCTTGATCGTGTGCTCTCAGATCTGGAATTGCTGACAATAGTCGATTGTTTAGTCTTGTGGTGTGTACAGTTGCAGAATCTAAACCAAGTTCATGCAGTCTACATGAGTATAGATTTCGCAGATCTGCCAGGCGGAATACAGGCCTCACTTAATTCTTTAATGTGTCGATGTCAGGAATGAATTCAGCAAAGGCAATACTATTTAGAGAATCATCACTTGAATTCATGTCTGTCTCTGAGCTACGCACGTTTGTCTAACACAGCCAAACATTTTGCATGGTACTGAGCATCTATTGCCATCATCCCTCCAGCTGACAATTTTCCAAGGAGTTTTGTATCTTGAAGTTCTGTTGCACATTTTCTTACTTTGAAATCAACATCACAGGTAGATGCTTTATAAAGTGCTGCAGAACCACCAATGTCATCACAAAAGATACATACGTCAAGGTGGTCCTGTGTTAATGATTGATAAAAAAAGAACTCCTTCACTTGAAATGCTTCATCACTATATTCATTATTCGTTTCTTTGCTCTTTCAAATCTCAAATTGCTTACTTTGTTTCGACATGATTTTTACCAGACAGCATGAACGCTTAATATATTCTCAATCCCACTGCCCTCATCGAGATGCTGAATGCTAACATTTAATGGTAGTGCATTAATCTTGCTGAACTGAAGCAGATGTTCTGCAACATATATGTACCCAGCATCAACATTTTTTCTTTTGGATTTAGCAGGAGATTGCACTGGTTCTTTACTAATATTCTGGCAAAAGATACATTGTTTCCAATCTATAGAGTTGCCTGACTGCTTAGAATTTATTTCTGGGTCGGCACTAATAACATTATAATGTTTTGACGATGTGTTCACTGTCTACATCTTGACTTTTACCTGTGAATAGCAATGATTTGGTGAAATGAAACATGAAACAAAAGTTCTTACATCAATGTTTACATGTAAAAAACATTATGTTTTCATTTCAGGTCTGAGTGGTCAAGAAAATAGCATATATGAGAAAATGATTTGAAAGCGAAAATTTTAAAGGATTATTATTTATATCACAGTTTCCTCAATTTTATCAAAATGCCTTAATTTGGTAAAATTAAACATTCAATACATATTTGTTGCATGGAATTTTGTTAAACTGCTAAAGAATTGTGAGCAATTCTTGAGCATGAAAACGTGTGTTATTCTAAAAGAAAAATGCATGAAATACCTTATTTGTGCTTAGATTTTGTCGATGTCGATGCTAGTTTCGGAGTTGTGTTCTTGCATCTACAATGTAGGTCAAAGCTGTGAAGATACCTTTGGCCACAGCAGTGAAAATCGACCTATTGTCAGGAATTCTAGAGGAGGTAGTCTTGGATCCAATGACTGCAGCATTGGCAACTTGGAACGTAACTGGTTGTATTCCTGTTGGAACACTAAAGGATTTGTTTCCGAAATGTTTAGTTTGGTGAGGGTAAGATCTACAGAAGTCGGTAAGATGCTATGATATTGAGATAAATATTAGCTTCAGATATGTGTGGTTGAATTCTGATTCCAAATGGTGGAACACAATTGTATGCTGGATTGGACTGATTGGAGCGTAATATAGTGATATACTGCAGTGAAAGTTTAATGCGGCGTTGTTCAATAGAAGGTTCGTAAGCCTCCGCATATAGACTGTCTACCGGAAAGATCCTAAAAGCTCCGAGACAGAGCCTAATGCCTTGGTGGTGGATAGAATCTAATTTTCTAAATTGCTTTTGCAGGCAAAATGCAATCTGGAAATACGTGCTGCAATCCCACCTAGCGTGTATGGATGATAATCATTATGTTCGTCACCACAAACGAAATAGAGAGCTGATACCACTCATGTTTATTCATGTTGACACGCACAAAGGGATGGAGGTCTCCAACCTTGTGCATGCGACGGTTCTTAGCATCGCCAGATATTACTATTTGCAGAGCTTGACGGCTACAATAGACCGTTGCCACCCTTACTTGAAATTGTCTGTTGTTCAAAAACTGAGATATGAACTGAGGTAGTCTACCCCTCAATCCAAATTCATGCAAATCTCTTAAAATACCATGTTTCCATGTTGTAGCATATGCTTTTTCTAAGTCGAAAAAGATAGATACAGTGTGTTGTATGTTGCCAATGGAATATTTCATAAATGATTCCTGACGCAGCAGACGGTGAATGGCATTTCGGTTCTTTCGGAAACCACATTCAGGTCTTTAAGGAGGATATTTGTATAGGGGTGATAATGGCATTGTGGCACGACTGAGGAAAGTTTCCGGTTGTCCAAATGTCATCAAATATACTGCCGTCCAAAAGAAAGTATACCAAATATTTTTGCCGGTTAAAATCATAAGCACACACGGGGAATGCCACGCCTGACCGCAGTACAGAGATAGAGAGCAGTAGGAATCAACAAGGAGCTTCAGATGCCCCCTTATTGCGAGAATATTCGGCTGCACCCGGGTGTGCATCACCATGTTGTTTCAGCGTTTCCGCAAAACAGGGCAAACAGTAGACAGGCCCAGAAGTGGGAGACTGTGGGTGATCACGCCCCAGGAGGACCGCCATATCCGGGTTATCCACCCCAGGCAACAGCAACGTCAGCAACGGCACTCGGATATCGTATTAGTCGACAGACAGTATCACGACGACTGCGTGAACATGGCATTTAAGCACGACGTCCATACCGTAGGGTGGTACTGACACATCAACACCGGCGTTACAGGCTCCAGTGGGCAAGACAAGTTCGACGTTGGCAAGTCCGAGACGTGTCCTCTTTTCGGGTGAGAGCAGGTTCTGCGTATTCACTGCTGATAGCCGTCAACGTGTCTACAGACGTATTAGAGAACGTTTAGCTCCTATCCATTTCCAGGAAGTTCCGGCGTATGGTGGAGATGGTGTTAAAGTCGTGGGGTGGGGGTGGGGGGGGATGGGGTTGTGGTGGACTGAAAACAAGGCTAGTCATCATTCGGGGCAACCTTACTGCACAGAGGTACAGGGATGACATTCTGCGACCGGTAGTCCTTCCATTCATTCACCAACAGCCACGTGGCATTGTCTTCCAACATGATAATGCAAGACCTCATACTGCCAGACTGACAAGAGACTACCTGAACAACATGAACGTCCATGTCTTACCATAGCCAGCGTGTTCACCAGACATGAACCCTATCGAGCATTTGTGGGACTATCTCGACAGGCAGATTAGGAACAGACCAGTACCCCCAGTCAACGTTCGACAGCTGGAACAGTGCCTGAATGACGCCTGGCAACAGATTCTATGCAAAGTCATCAGACGCTTGACGTTATCCATGCGCCGACGTATTGTTGCTTGTGTCAATGCACAAGGTGGACATACTCGCCACTGAAGCAGTACATGGCTCTAAATTGGGTACCGGGCATTTTGAAAAACCTTCTGTTTGTTCAGTTTTATTGTTCTGATCTTTTTTTTGAGCCCCCGTGTGTCTGTTTCCTTTCAATTTCTTTATCATTGTTATTTCTGAATTGTGTTTCGGTTAAAAAATGCAGAAATGAATACTCTAATGAAATATAAACCATATTTTGTTGAAATCGTTTTTGTTGTTTCTTAATTGGTTTTCGAAACTAGTGGTATACTTTCTTTTGGACGGTAGTTTATATTGAGTAGTGTTTCCAAACTTGAATCAGGGAGGTGTTTCAGGAGCTGATAATGAATATCATCTGTTCCTGACCCTGCCCTAATGGAGAGAAAACGTTTAATTGTAATCCTCACCATTATCAGAGTTAAAATTGACTGATTTCTTTTCTTGTTGGGTTTGGTATTTCTGGAACTGAGGGTTATGATGTGATGATGATGAGTGGTTTGCCAAAATTTGGCCATGTTTGCAATTTCAAATTTATGTGTTAAAAGAGAGTCACTATCTTTGAGATGGCGAACACCAGATGTTGATCCTTTTCCCTTAATCTTTTGAATCATGTTCAACACCTTGAATATTGGTGTTCGGGAGTTGATTTTGGCCACACATTTCCTCCATGACCGGCGTTTAGTTTGTTTAAAGGTACTCGCTTGCCCTGGCATTTGCCATTTTAACAGTATTCTGGTTATGCACAGTATGATGTTGTCGGAAATATTTGTCCGCCTTCTTCCTATTTTTTCTAACTTGTTTGTATCAAACCATCGTTTGCCTATGTGCGGGTTTGCAGAGGACTTAGGAATGGTTTTGTCTCCAATGGCATTTAAGACGTCTGACGTTTGTATCGTAGGCACCAGAGGATGCAGTCGCTGTCGTACAGGTTCTCCATGCTCGAGACACAGTCGGAGATCTCGATTTCTTCTGGAACCTCTAGTGGGAGTCACTCCTGGGGTTTATATGGTGTATCTTTGATTTTCCAGAGAACGCATTTCTGGCTGCAAAGGCAGTTGTCTTTAACGCCAAACTGGCAAGTAGAGTTGTCTCGGTCCAACATGGCAGGTCGTGCAGTCGTATAGCAGCGAAGCAGTCGGTGCATTGGTGGTGTCTGTCCTTCGTTTCCAGGCATTCGGCGAGAACGATTTGGAGTTTGCCCGCTGCTGGTCGAAATTGGTTTGGTGGGTAAATGTAGACAAAATCTACTACTTTGACGTTTTTGACGAATCGGCAAAAGCACAGCAAATATAGTTTGAGAAACTCACTAAGGATCTGGTACCGCTCGGAGAACGTGTGTCCCGATTGCTCTAGGATTTGTTTCTCTTTGTCGGAAGGGAAAAGATAGGGACACTTCTCTAACAAAATCTCCAAGGCCTCTGTTTGTTTCTGTCTCTGTGTGTGTTTGTGTCTCGTAGTCTATACTGTCTCGGCTTCGCATATATCTGGCTTGCGATATTTGGTGCTTCTTTTTCCCTCCCGAAGGGACATATTGCTAGATCGGATCTGGGCACAGGCTTCTCGAGAAATGCATCTGCATATCTCTAATTGGAACAATAGTGTCTGTTTTCGGATGTTCGGATCCATGGTGACTTCATCTGAAACTCACTAGAGTTAGGTGATGGAATTTGATACTGATTCCTCTCCACATCCATGTGAAGTGTTGCGTAACAATACAATCTGTAAATATGTGTTGCAATCCCACCCAGCGTGTATGGATGATAATCATGATGTTGGTCATCACTAACGAAATAGAGAGCTGATACCACTCATGTTTATTCATGTTGACACGCACAAAGGGATGGAGGTCTCTAACCTTGTGCATGCGACGGTGCTTAGCATGGCCAGATATTACTATTTGCAGAGCTTGATGGCTAGAATATACGGTTGCTAAATTCATTATAAGGTTGTCGAACAATTCTGAGAAATATTGTCTCTATGCATTCTGTGTTGATGTAAATGGACTAAGTACATTAAGCAACTGAGTTTAGAGCGGAAAAGAGATCCTCAAAGAAGATCTAAGATCAGGACGACCTGCCAATACCTTCAGCCAGGAAAATGTTAATAAAATAAGTGATGTGATTGTGGACGATCAACTTCATATCTCATGTCACAAAGCCAATTCAGCTGGTTAAGACCATTTGTTTCACTTCTTATATCCTTGGACGAGACTACAGGTAAAGAAATATCAACACGTGAACATACAAAAGCACTAGCAATGATCTGATCCAAAGAAGAAAGGATGAACTCTTCTATTTGCTGATGCGATGGCTTCAAGTTTCTTTGAATGATATAACGCGATAGAAAGGTCAGGTCATTAGTGCTCAATATAATGATAATCTACCTACACATCTGCAGGGGAATCTCAAGGATAAACACCATCCTTCACTATGCAATGAGTGAGTGAGTTTACCTTAAGTCACGTCAGGATTGTTTCAGCCATATTGTGACTTGATCAAGTTATACAGTTAAACGATGATTTTTAATAATATATTTCAACTAAAACAACTAGAGTATCACCGTTAGGTTGAAGACTAGCATTTGGTGTTACAATAATAGCACTATTCTGACAATACACAATACAAAACGCCAACAACTGAAGGTAGATCACCATACTAAAGACCATGAAGACTTATGGTAGCTTTGCATCCTGCATGGGCCCAGTCTGGATTTATACCACCAATTCCGTTGGCGTTTGTGTTATTGGTCTATTTGCAAAACACATTCATCACAAAATTCCAAACAAAAATCGAAAGGACTTTCTCTCTTCTATGCTGAAGAGTTGAGGCTAACCGAATCGTTTAACTGGAATTGCAATTAAAAAGTGAAACTGTTTAAACTTACTGAGACAAGTGCTTGGAATAACTTTATACACTCTGCCGCGAGAATGCATTTTGATTTGTTCAGAAGAAAAGACGGCATCTCTGAGATGTGAGTTGCATGAAGCAGTGAGTCTTCTGATAGCATCAGCCTTATCCGAGGGCCAGAATTTGAGATCTCGCAAGTACATATCTAAAAAGAAACCATTGATAAATAGTATCATGTTCATTGTTAGTCCACAGGATTTTTTGTCTATGATAATAATTTAGGCAATGTCATTTTAACTTTCGATCAGTTGACCTCCACAATGAAAAGTGCCAAAGAAATACATTTACATATTATGTCACATCCAAATGAAGGTAATCACACTAATACATGTACAAAACAAAATGTATGCCTTCAAGAATTATCATCTCATACGAGATTGGCATAATGAGGTGCACACATTTAAGCACATCATAGATACCAACAATCGAAACCGACAAAAGCTTTACACCTCACCGGACATTTCAGGAATATTTGTATTCTATCAGACATGTCATAGAAGGGTAGAGGAGAACAAATATATAAGCAACAAACATCTTCATTGTTAAAATTTACTGTAAATGTTTTGGGACTTACGTATCTTCTCAGGAGGACAGTAATTTTAAACTACTTTAATCCCCTTTGAGGATACAATCCTCAGCAATCTCAGTTGATAATCTAACCTACCCAATTTATAGAACAGTCATCTATCTACAGACATATCAAAATTTATGCAACAATTCCATTTCTTTTAAAAAATCAATAATTAAACGATAATTAACGTTAAAAAGATCCTTTATTGTTTTGACATTGAAATACTTATCTCTTGTGATGGAAAAATCAACACAGTCAAGCAGGACATGCTTGACCGTGATTCCCTCCTCACAAGGGATACAAAACGGAGGATCCTCACCTTTTAATAAGTATTTGTGTGTATATCGCGTATGGCCAATGCGACATCGTCGCATACTGACATCTTCAAATCTGGACAGACAACCCAAGTAGGTGTAACTGATAGTTGGCTTTATTTGATGTAATTTATCGATACCTACTTGGGTGTCCGACTTTTAATTTATTGATACCTACTTGGGTGTCCCACTTTTTATACATAGATATACGATCTAATAAGCGCTTTGTAATCAGAGTATCGAATGGGAAGTGGTGGCACAGATTTGTTGAGTACTGTTTTAGCAGCACACTCAGCCATTGTGTTACCAGAAATGCCAACATGGCTGGGTTACCAACAAAAGACGACGTCGCATTGGCCAGTTGCAAGTTGAGTCTTTGAAGGGCATTTAGAAGTGATACACATAAACGCAAGAATGTTATGGATGTTAACTTCTTTATTGTGAAGGGTCACGACGTTTCGAAGTATTTTCCACAGCAAAATAAAAAACTTGGTTTCCGCAATGCGGAAACCTGGTGGAAAGTGGACTGAAACTTAAGTTTCCACCTAGAATCCAGTGAGTTTCCGTTCTTTTACATTGAGTTTCCGCAATAACGGAAACTTACAATTACCCACTTTCTAAGGGTTTCCGCAAGGTTTCCGTTACCCACAATCCAACAGGTTTCCGCAAGGTATCCGTTACCCACACTCCGACAAGTTTCCGTTGAGTTTCAGTTAACTTTGAATCCATCAGGTTTCCGCAAGGTTTCAGTTATTAATAAGACTCCAACAGGTTTCCGCAGAGTTTCAGTTACCAACAATCCGACATAGTTTCCGCATAGTTTCAGTTACCAACAATCCGACATAGTTTCCGCATAGTTTCAGTTACCCGTTTCAATTTCAGGTTCACAGGTTTTCATATGCGCTTCAAAGAGTCAAATTTAACCATTCTTCTTTATTCATATCATAAACTCTTGTTAAAAACAATATAAGCAATTTGTTATTATCATGACATTTACTTAAAGAAAAACAGAATATATAATAAGATTCATTGTTTTATTTTCTCAACATGAATATGAATTAGCATTTCAGGCAAATAAAGATCATACATATAACTAGTAATATAGCACTCAAAAACAGAGCAAAACATTTTGGCATAACTCAATCCAATTTAAGAAATCATATATCATTAATAACAAAGTAGTAATTTTTCATCAGTTAAACTTTCATTCACTTATTATCTTGAAATAGCATGTTAGATATGAAATTTATTTCAAAAATCATGCTAATGGTGAAAAATAACAATAACATACAAATTAACACAGTAATTAAACATAGCTGCATCGGACATTTATTTGCACGCCTTGGTATTCTGCCACACACAACTATCGCCAAACATCCACTATGATATACATCATACAATAACACAACATACAGCTTACAATACAAAAATAAAATAAAATAAAAATTACATTATGAAATTGAAAATAAATTCAATTATATTGCAAGAGTTGGTCAGTTAGCCCAATAAGGGGCATCCCTGGGCGGAGATCCCTCCGGTTGGTTGGATGCCTCATCCTCGTCCTCACGTTGGCCATGACGAGAGCAGTAGAGGTGTAGATTCTTTCCAAGTTCAGTGTCGTCGTGTATGCCCTAAGCTTGCTGGACTCCCAGACAAAGGAGACGGAATGCAACTTATTGACGTCATCTTCGTCACTCACGACTGGTGATGTCATGTCTATGGTGAGTGTTGTCGCTACCTTTTCTTTCGTCTATCTGGCCAATCGATAGATGCAAGTCTGTTTAGGCGATGTGCAAGTTTCTGAAAATGGCAGGTAATAACGAATTACTAGGTTATTTTGATAAATTACACAAACATCAATCAACAAGAAACTGAAAATGCCAAGGGTGATTTAAAATGAGTAATCCAAAAGGAAGTTTGAATAAAAGAGAACTTAATTGAACAATCACACTTTGCACTAGTTTTCTCAAAACTCAAATTATGCAATTCATCACACGTCATTGACCGAATGAAATATCTTATTTTCTAAAGAGGACACACAATCTATACAAAATTTGCTCTGGAGTTACATGATTCCCAGACCAGAGGTAGTAATACGTTATGTATATATCTGAACATTTATTGCATTTTCTATATAGCAATAATGGTACTAGTAATAGATTTTCATCAAATTGCTATATTCAATCTCTTACAGTTCGTATTGAGCCCATTTCTGGTGTCCCCCGCCGTGATGTTGCTGGAATATTGCTAAAAGCGGCGTAAAACCAAACTCAGTCAGTCAGTCGTATTGTTGAAGGCACAAGTATATTCACCCAGTAGTGACTGTATGTTTACACCATTAAGTCTTTGAGGTGTATTTTGAAGTGAATAATACAAGACATGAATGTTTACGGATGTCAACGTCTTTATTATGTGAAAACACAATGTTTCGGGGTGAATGCTTACACCTGACAAAGGGGTAATCATTCACTCTGAAACATGTTTTCACATAATAAAGGAGTTGACATCCATAAACCTTGTCTCTACACTATTAATTTGAAATTATTTACTATTTATAATAAAAGTCACTACAGATAGGTCAAAATTACCTTCACATGTTCCTGCTGACCATCCTTGGTCATTCATTATACAGTTTCTAGACACATCATCAGCTTTGCTGAAAAAAATAAACAATAACACGTTACTTTTCTTTGCATTTCCCCATTCATTCAAAAGCCCAAACAATTGCAGCGACATTTAAACCAACAAGCAAACTACAGATTTATCACTTTAGGTTATGCAATCAGTAAGTGAACGGCCTGACATAAACATCCTGATGAATTGAGTTTGGTTATCTCATGTGACATAACCTTGGAGTAATTACGGTATTGTAAAATCAAGGGGTCAGTTTGACTGCAATTTTACACAGGTGTGAAGTTAAGATTTATTTGGTCCAATTAGAAATCATGATTAAGTTACCGGTTATTCAAATCCATTTGCAAATGAAACTTTAGTATGGTTCATTTTGTGAAAATGTATCTAGGGAAGCATAATAATAAAATATTCAAAGTAAAATTATGTCTATGTTTCGTAGTACCATAAACACATACCTTCAGTAAGAGAGGGTGATCTTTTCCTCCAGGAGTAGTCGTGACACATGTTTCCTCACAACAGCCTAAATGAATAAAACAAATCCATTAATATATAATCTATTTGCTATATTTTTCAAACTTATAGTGTATTTTTAGATAGACTTATTTTACTTCACCATCGTTTGAAAATAGTTCGAGCAAAACTGTACAGTCGTGGGACTTAAATATACTTCAGTCGGCAAAATTCTCACAGACTTGCATGCTATTTTAGTGTAGCTGTGTAATTTTCATTAATTCAGTTTTCCATATTTGGTTGTCAAATTTTGCAGGTTGTTAGGAAATCATCTTGGTCACAGATACATAATTTTCCGCATTGTAGTTACATGAGCAACATATATATAACATTGCGTATTCTTTCCCCATAGACCGCCATGTTAAAAATTGCCATAACCATGACACGCACTGAATTGAAAATAAAACGGAAATTATGTCTTTGTAGCTGAGATGATTCATGACCCATGTGCAAAATATGAACAATATCAAACGGATATTAAATAAATTCAATGTCTAGCTGCACCAAATTAACATGTAAGTCGAATAATGCATAGTGACGAATACCTATGGCCAGTGGCTGTAATTCGACAGATTAGCTTGTTTACCAATCCGGATTTCAGTACGTAAAGTAAATAATAATTCATTAAACGTTATTTGACAACAAAATAACTTGGTCTTACCTGACAGGGTCGTTGTACTGCGAGTTTTTCGCAGCCATTTCCATCTTTCTTTTCCAGGTAGCGAATTCTCTCTTCCAGTGCTTTGAGGAAAACTGAGGCGGCTATGAAAATGGCGTCTCGCAAAGACTCACGGGAAAAACACTTTGTTGTTGTTTTTTAATCTAAATCTAACATTACAGTTTGACAATATCTTTCCGCGTTATACAACAAAATAAACATACACTATACACCTAAAATGTCAGCTGTGTGTTTTTATAATGATTTAGGTAGTCTCGCGTGGACGTGATCCGGTCGCCATTGTTTTATTTGTTTACATTGCCGACATCAAAGGGGACCGCGAAAGGTGGAAATGAGCAGATTGAATGTGAGTACCCAAAGTGACAACAGTGGGCTGTTATGAGCTTAAGGGTCTTTTCATCGCATTATGGGCACTAATTGCTCCTCCTCAGTGTCAAGCATCAACATGTAGGCCTAGAGATAATTAACAGTGAATAAATCTGAAAACATATTCACGTTACTTTAAAAGTCCTGATCGAGCTTCATGAGTCCTACTCATGAGAACTTGTGTTAGTGGCAAATAGGTGATTTTTCAAAACCCTGTCAGGAGTAGGCAATATACGAAAATATTTCTGCTGGACGTAAAACTTCATCATGTAAGTAATTTACCTATTGAGCTCAAAACATGCAAGTGTATTAGACATGCTTATATCATGTTCATTCTTTTCAGTTCTACACCTAGATCTACGTATACTATTCCCATGCATTATAAGTTTACTTATTACTAGTCTATATGTAATGTCAGCTCATTATATCTGAGTGAGTGAGTTTAGTATTACGCCGCACTCAGCAATATTCCAGCTATATGGCGGTATTTATCCAATTATACCAGTTCATCTATTTTAGTGTAAACATATTTTATTCAAAACAAATTGAACCAGGATTGGTAAACAAGCCGCAATGGCTTATTTGAATACCTCTCCATTCCATTGATACACGAACAAAACAAATAATAAATAGTATGCAGCATGATAGGAAAGCAAGCAACTCATCTATTTTATCATTTTATAACCATTAAAACAATTATTACATATACTTTACACTCATAGCTTTGTGTAATAATTTGTGTAATCAATTATTAAACCTCTTAGCCTTACAATGCATTGACACAATTCACGTATAAAATTTCTAAAATAATCATTTTTTCAATTTACAGATACGTGTTGTGGATCCACTGACTTGTCGGAGATTGATAAGAGGCTTGGCTTGGTAATCATTTATAGTTACACCATACCATGCTCCTAATTTCATTAAAGGAAATCTTAAAACAATACTTTTTATTCATCAGCATTTCGTCAAAAACAAGTAAACACTAAATCGATACATAGAATAAATTTCTTTATCTTTGTGAAAAATATAATCACTCAAAATGTAACAGTGCGTGGATTCCAGTGTAATTATAAGTTGATATGTTTTTCAGTTCCAAGAAAAAGACCAGTTTTCTGTCCGCACTGCCAGTCGTTTGTTTCAAGGAAACAAGGAATCCGTCTGGAATGGACGGCAGTTTCTCATCAGGTTAGTCGTCAAAGATGCTTCACTTCATAGGTTTCACATAACGACTTCAGTTTGATCTGTCCCTTTGTTATCCATCATATATCAATAACGAATATATTTAATTATTGTATATCATATATGTAACTGTAACTGAAAGTGAATAAGTTGTGTTACACATCTTACAGTTTTTAAATTAAAGTAAAGGTCACATTAAAAAATAATATTTTATGTTATTATATTGCTGTGAATGTTTCCTTAGAGGGTTGATAAAACTAAGAAATACCCACGATTTTTCATTCATGGGAAATGTTAGGTTTTGTATGCTTTTCTCAGTTGAGTTGGTCATTTCAATTTGAAATGAATAAGATCACATATATAATCAGGTGTTACATTCAGTGTTTAAACATGATTCGTATCTATTTAAAATATGTATGTACCCTCTTACCTATGCTTAGATTTCAATTGGCGATTTGGTAGTAGATGTTACCTTGAATATGAGTACAGTAACAGTAATAAATATTACCACAATTTGCTTCAGAATACTGGGTTGGCTACTATTTTCTGGTACCAATCAATCAAATAAGTGACATGTCCAATGGAAGATACAATATACATGTATACTACAGATCTTTCCTTTGTAATTGTGAAAAAAGATCTTTTGGTTACATCTACAAATTAGTCGTTCTAATTTTATAATTTCATTGTGATCAGATGTACCACTGTGCATGTTTTTGAATATGTATACATGAGTTACTTTGGCTGTTTTAGTAGTTTTACTAAGCATTGTATGTATTGTATTTGTAGGATGATGCAGAGTCTGTGTGGGACGATGAGCATGGCAACGATGTTGTGCCAGACATCAACCAGGAAATCTTCATATTCACCCACATATCTTAAGTAGAGCATACACTATCTGTTTGTGGTTGTGGACCGGTTCAAGCCTTGTTGTAATCAACTTGGTTATATTTCCCCTTTCTCTGTGTTGCAAAACAAATGTCTCATCTCAGGCTCTGTTTCATATGTACCAGATCAGAGGATGGCTGTCTGCTCAGTATGAGTGCAATAGAAGCTTCATGATTGTCAGCAAGTTGCCAAGTCTTTACTATGTGAGATTGTTAGTGTGTATATGTTAAGATACATTGAGGCAGCTTCAAATGTACATTTCATGTATATGGGCCCATGACCTTTCATACAATAAACATTTGAATTTGAAATCTGTTTAATAAATACCACAGCAAGTATGTTATGCCTGCACTAGTAGACATCATTTCATCATATGCATAAAATGTTGTAGGGTTTTGACATATTTGTATTTGCATATTCATGCAGAAGTTGTGTTCTCCAATGCTGAAGATTCCCTCTTGATGTGGCTTCTCACCTACCTACCTACCTACCTACTACCACACCTACTACCCTACCTACCTACCTACCTACTACCTACCTACCTACCTACCTTCCTTGTTGGGTTCTGTTGAAATGTGAGCTATTCAAAATAATGAAACAGATGAATCATATCAGTGACTGTGTTACTGTGTTTGTTGTTTTTCGTGTACAATGTAATAAATGGTACATTCACAAGTTATGCAGAATGGTAGTGAGTTACAAAGTCACATCGGCAGCCATATCGTGACTAGGAAAGTCGTAAATCTAAATTTGTAAATGTGTACATGAAATAAAAACAAACTTATGTACTTACCTGTCTTCGAAGGACAGTAAAACTAGTCTATCACAAATGTACACTAAAACTGTCATGTAACCATGAACACTAACAGTACAGTATAAAAATGGGCTATAGATTGCAAACACCTGAAGGTTGATCAACATACTAGGGACTACGGGAACGTACAGTACTTTTGCTTCCTGCATGGACCCTAGCTGGATTCTGTATATAGAAATTATCTTGCAAATGTAACAGTAAGTAAATATTGTCCCCCAATGGAACAGCACAAAGCTAAGTTTGCCATTTCATCTAAGCTGAAACCAACAGAAACCTAGCGGAAACCTACATTACCCAGTATCCAATAGGTTTCCGCAATAACGGAAACTAAGTCATTTTGCTATGAATGTTTCAGCGAACTGAAACTAAATGGAAACGCATAATGATAGTTTCAGTTGTAGAAACCTGACGGAAACCTAGATTTGTTAGTTTCAGTTTTGTAAACTATGCGGAAACTCGCATTGTCTGTTTCCGCATACTGAAACCTAGCGGAAACCTACATTACCCAGTATCCATTAGGTTTCCGCAAGAACGGAAACTAAGTTATTTTGATGTGTTTACAGAGGTATTATGGTATTATGTTAAACGATATTTCTAAAGTGATAAGTCGCGCCTTTGCATCGAATATAATACATGTCAGTGTTATTACAACAATGAAGTCTTTTACTACGTTTGTCACAAAACACAGTAAGTTGGTAATTCCAAATCTTCTTAGACATAGACAGAAGAAATATCATAAGTTATTACATGTAAACCATACAAATGGTATTTCAAGTATTTTTGTTCAAGTAGTTAAAAGTTTCATGTTGATTTGAATTTGTCAGTTTTCTGTGCAATTTACATGAGCATTGTGTAAAACATTTCTATTTGCTCTCTGTAATTATCAAATCCGGTGTAATTATCACGTGTATCAATGAACTCAGTCTCTATTGATCCATCGTCAATAAAAGCTGGATAGTATATCAGTTACGGTATCGATACACATGCGTATAATCAATCATATTACAGTAATGAGATAATTGAAGACCTCTTTCGACCTTGAAATAACAGCCTCCGGTAGAATGCATATGTAGTTACGTCCTTGTGGAAAGGTTTGTCCCGTGACAAGTGAAAAATAAACAGATGCATCATTGGACAACCTGCTTTATGGAGTCACGACCCTCTTTGTAATGTTTATGCATGCATGTATATCTGTAATCTTATGAACCTCGTTTACATTCAGTATAAATATAGGCACGCCCATTTTCATAAATATTTGGGGGATTAAACTGCAAGTTTATACATTATAATAATTCAGTATCGTGTCACTTTTTGAATTCTATTATACGTGTACTTTAATTTGGATATTCATTCATGTGTGAAGCCCATTTCTGGTGTCCCCCGCCTTAATGTTGCTGGAATATTGCTAAAAGCGGCGTCAAACCAACCTCAGTCAGTCAGTCATATCAAGGTGAAGATTATATTTACATGTACAGCAAACCATTATGTTTTATGTAATGGCTGTGTGCGTAAAATGTATATGAAAATATATGCTATCTCTACTCAATGGTTGGATTTCAATCACTTTGTTTTACTTATCGAAAAACACTAAATGTGTTTTCGATCTCTGAGATCTATCTACTCCTATTTGTCTTATGTGTATATTTCATAGATCGTTATGATTATGTATGTTTACAATACACAAACTGTTACATGATAGCTTGAGTTGTTAAAGCCGAAACCCAGCATATCGACTGGTCAACGGTATAGCCAATAATCAATCTCTATCCAGCTGTTGAGTGACCAAACGTGGTCTTCAGAAATTTCGCCCACGACCCATCACCTGTCCCTTTCTCTGTAACAGGTATCCCATGATACGATTGGTCATAGACAACAAATGATCAGCCACTATATTGAGTGATTGAGATACCGCATGTTCTATTGGGGAAATTTGTTGACGCCCTATCAGGTGACTTTTTGTTTCATGTCTATACAAGGAATCGGTATTATGCAATTTTTATATGTATGTTCGTATGATAACGTATGTTTTTGCATTAAATCTAGATAAAACAAAGTTATGAATGTGCTCTTTGTTAGTCACAGACTAGCGTAATAGTACTTTCCTTGAAATATTCAGTAAACAGTAGAAATCGAGCGGCAAAAACGCTAATATTGTAGAAGATTATAAAGCATGTATGTAAATTACAGTATGTCATTATCATAGATATTTTGTAAAATTAAACCTCACACAATGATATGAGAGAAAGAATTTGTTTATGTATGTTTCATCTCTTACATACAAAGAATACATACATGATATGTATTCACACCTGCTTTCTTTTAACTTGTATCTTTACGACACACTTAAACAATCAGAGCTTGTTTGTACGACTAGACAGTTTCCTGTCATCCCCGAAACCTGCCAGGGAAATCAGGTGTGAATAGCACTAATTAGCTCGCAACAGCGAGCCGGGCAATCAGCGAGAGGTTCAAGGTGTTGAGTAGTGAAGTGTCTCTCGGGCTTAATGAGTTAATTAATTTGGGGTTTGTCAGAATGTGCTTGAGATCAGAAGAGTTAGCATTGTTGAGGTACTGTTTTGAAGCATTGGTAAATGTGGTTCTTTGTTTATTATTTTTTGAGCAGTAAAAGATAGTGTTGGCTATTGTTTCAGGAATTTGGCAAGTGATACATTTGCCGTTTGGATGAAGGTTGACTTTGTGTAGATAGTGATGAAGATTGTAATTTGCTAATCTTAATCTAGTTATGGCAACATCAATTCGGCGTGTTTGGTCATAATTTTTACTTTTTGTATTTAGTGTTTGTTGAATTTGGAAGAGTGGATAATGTTTCCCCATTATTTGCCAGTTATAATTGAATTTATTTATTATTATATTGTTAACTTTATTTGTAACATCCGTACCCTTCTCCCGAACTTTAGTCTGTAATCCAAGGATTGACTAGCGCAGTGGACGTCACTCGGGGAAGAGTGATGTAGCCTAGACCGAATGATTTCTTTGACTTTCTGTTCGTTTTGTGAACTGACCTGCGAGTGTTCAGAAAAGAGTCTTACGGATGAAAACTTTATTTTCAAATCATATACAGAATTTAAAGTTGAAGGTAATTAGAACGGAACATTTTCGTTTCTAGCTTATAAAACAGTTACTATGTTACGTGAATCGACTTTGCAGCTTTAAAAAGAATCTATGTTATTGTCACATGACAATGTCACGTTATCACAGTCACGTGATAAACGGGTGTAAAATGGCAAGGCACCGCCAGATCGTCGGATCGTCAGTACATATGTGTGACTGTTTACCATGTCTCGAATGTAAAGTCGACGTTGATTCAACATATTTTTCAGACAAGTATTACTTTTGTTATTATCTAGTCATATCTATTATTCTTTCAATATGGTGCTACCCAAATCTCCTTGGTAACATTATCTCCACTGCAGTTTACAAACTGTACAAATTCATGGATTTAGGTTTTACCTTTTAAAGTTTAGCAAACGTAAACATGTCTCTCTGGTCTATTTCATATTAATATTCAGATAAAGTGAGTAGCACCACTCATATTTCTGATTTATTGCTGTTTTGTAGGAACTGTATCGTATTAGTTTTAGTACTGTGTACCCCTCCCTAACTACAGTGTAACGACTAGTGAGTATACACTTCCCTATGCCTTTATCATGCCTATGATAGTATTTATTGGAAGTTAATACACAAACCCAGAAGCTGATAACAGAAGTGCGATCTAACTGTTGTTGATCGGTACTTGTTTCTAATGAAAAAGTATAGTTAGTCTTATAGATCATAACCCTTAGCAGTTTCAAGATCTAGATCTAGCTGGTAAATCTCCATATAGTTTTATTTGTTTTCCAAGGAGCTTCCCATAAGAATCTAGTCCAACCATGGGAGCGTCGGTTTCAAATGTTTTATGCATTACTTGAAGTTGTCAGAATTTTTATTGTTTATGGATGTGTATTTGTATTTCAAAGTTTTCTTGCAAGTTTTATTCTAATTGTGTGTCTGTGTAAGCATAGTATGATGAATTATTGTCCAATCTCCTCTTTGGTCTTTGTAGGTTTAAACAAATTTATTGATAATGGTTAACTTTGGATTTAGTTGCTGCTCTTTTAATAGTAGGGGTCTGCAGGATGTCGAAAAGAGAAAGGATGTTTTTAACTTTCTCCGCTCCAAGCAATATTCCATGTATTTTCTACAGGACACAAACTTTGCCCAAGAACAAGAACCGATTAAAAGAGCTCAGTGGGGATTTAATTGTATTCTTAATTCCAAAAACAGACACTCTCGAGGTGTTCTAGTACTTTTTAATAAAGATTTTGATTATACTATTCATAAAAAGTATATGGATGATAATGGTAACATCATTATTTAGATATTACAATTTTGGATAAGAGATTAACTTTGGTTAATATTTATGGTCCTAATCAAGACTCCCCAGAATTTTATGATAAGGTGAAGGCCGAAGCTTGTGGTATTGGAAATGAAGATTATATTTTCGCAGCAGACTGGAATCTTGTCTTGAATGAAAATCTTGACCAGTGTAAATACCAGAACGTCAACAACCCTCTAGCTGGTGATAAGGTCTTAGAGCTAATTGGATATCTTTGTTTAGTGGATGTATGGAGGGATTTCAATCCAGAAACTAAAAGATTTACTTGGCGTAGGAAGTCGCCATTAAAGCAGGCTCGGCTAGATTTTGTCCTTGTCTCTTAAAGTTTATACCCTTTTGTCACTACAGCTAATATTACACCAGGTTACAAAACAGAACATGCTATGGTGGATTTAACAGTAACGTTAAAGGATAATCCAAAACGTAACGCATATTGGAAATTTAATTCATCACTTTGTCCTATGTCGAACTTGTTAAAAAATGTATTCTTGACATTAAGTCTCAGTATGTATTTCAGTCGGATGTTTCTGAGGAACCTGATGAAGACATCCAGTTACGAATAAATGACCAATTATTTTTTGAGGATCTTCTTTTAGAAATCAGAGGGCGTACAATCTCTTATTATTCTTTCAAAATTAAGGAGCGTCTTAAAAATGAGAAGGTTTTGCTTGAAGAGATAGAATTGATTGAGAACTCTGATGATATTAACTTTCATGACATGGACTACAAAAGAAAAGAATTAGAAGATTTAAGAGGATATAAAATGATTACTGTTGCAATTCGTTCAAGAACTAGATGGATTATAGAAGGTGAAAAAGTTAACAGTTATTTTTGTAATCTTGAAAAGAAGACCTTTGTCAGCAAGTCAGTGTCACAGCTAGAACTTAATGATGGTTCACTAATTACAGAGTCTAAAAGGATTGTGGATGAGGCTGCTCGTTTTTATGAGAATTTATATAGTGGTAGAGAACAAATGATAGAGGATATCGACCTAAATGATCTGTTTGACAGATATACATTACCCTCGTTAAGTAAGGCGGCAGTGGAAGGGATGGAAGGTACACTTACCCTTGAAGAATTAGCAAACGCCTTTACAAAAATGTCTAACAATAACAGTCCTGGGTCTGATGGGTTTCCCATCGAATTTTACAAGTTCTTTTGGAAGGATATAAGACCATTCCTTCTGCGTTCTTTGAATTACGGCTTAAACACCGGTGAACTCTCTGTGCTACAAAGACAAGGTGTTGTTGTGTGTATTCCAAAAGGAGACGAGCCCAAACAGTTTTTAACAAATTGGAGGCCAATATTTCTCCTTAATGTCTCCTACAAGTTGGCTTCAGCCTGTATAGCCAATAGAATAAAGGATAAACTGTCAATATTAATAAACGAGGAGCAAACAGGTTTTATGAATGGCAGGTATATTGGTAACAATATTTGTCTGTTATATGATGTTATAGCGTATACTGAGGAACTTAATGTTCCTGGTATGCTCTTACTAATAGATGTTGGGAAGGCATTTGATTCCATTGCCTGGTCATTCATTGATAAGTGTCTTGCCTTCTCGGGATTTGGAAAACAGATTAGTAAGTTTATATCAGTGTGTTACAAAAACATTAAATGCTGTATGTCTATTAATGGTCAGGTATCAACATGGTTTGATGTTCAACGTGGCTGTAGACAAGGAGACCCATTGTCCCCATATACAGTACAACCAGAAATTATTGAGAATTTAAAGATTGTATTTTTTTTTCACTCGTTACTCACGTATTAAATGTGAATATTAGCAGAAAAAAAAATCCAGATTCAAAGACAGGTGAACAGTTAGTATTTTGTCAAGTCACCATGGGCAGCAATGCATGCTTCAATGCGGCGGGGCATTCTACTGATCAAAGAAGTTAGAAAGTCGTGGTCCACGCTGTCCCAATATCGGACAACCTCTTCTTTCATTTCAGCAATATTTGTCAGAATTTTCTTATTGACACTGTCCTTCATAAGTCCCCAAACATTTTCTATTGGATTTAGGTCAGGGCTGCTTGGCCAATCTAATAATGTCATATTTTGGGTCCGAAACCAGGCCTGTGAATGCTTTAAACGATGTTTTGGGTCTTTGTCCTGCTTGAAAATCCCAAAGTTTCCATAGAACACGTGAGCAGATGGAAGTAAATGCCCCTCGAGAATATCTGTGTACCACTCACTGTTCATATTCCCTTCAAATACACAGAGGGGCGTTGCCCTAACACAGATATGCCACCCCACACGTTAAATTTCGGACTGTACTGATACAAAGGTTTTTCAGTTTGTTTGGTCCAGAATTTCAGTGTATTAGGAAACATCCACACAGAACTTTCATCTGAGAAAGTCACATTGCCCCAGTTAAAATTTCTATGCTGTAAGCACCAGTTTAACCTTCGCTCCTTTTGTTCAGGTTTCATGATCGGTGATGGAATTCCTCGACTATTCTGCCCACCCATTGCATGCAGCTCAGTTCTAATTGTCTCCTTACAGACAGCCACAGTTCCTCTATCAATCATATCAGGCTTAAGTTTTCTAAACTCCTTCGTTTGTTTTTAGAAACAAGAATACCAAGCCGCCTCCTGTCACCGACAGTCAATTTTCTGGGCCTACCTGCGCCTCCCTGGTGCTCAATGCCATATCCATTTGCAATATTTTTCAAAACACGATAAACAGTGGACAAAGGGATGCCTGTTCTACTTAAAATCACTTTAGCTGATCTGATGTCCTTGTTATAATACTCTAAAATCAACTTCCTCTTCTCTAAATCATCCATACTGAGGATCACTGAAAATGTCGTCTGCTAGCAAGTAAACAAAGGGGGATAACTCTTCACAAACTAATGAAAAAGGATTAACTGAGTTGTCTCTCTTGAATGAAACCAAGCACTTGATAGCTGGTCAAGGTTGTTTATACTAGAAATCCAATTAAACATATTCCTAAAATATTCAATAATTTCTGGTCATACTATACTTTTACTCTTTGTGCTGAGATTTTGGCCAATTTGATTCGGTCTACTAAGGATACAAATGGTATCTTGATATATAATACAGAGTATTTATTGAGTTAGTATACTGATGACACAGAATTTCTTCTTGATGGCTCTCAATCTTCCTTCGAGGCTTGTATTGCTTGTCTTGATTTCTTTGCTAAGATTTCAGGACTTAAAATTAATTACAGTAAAACACAAGTAGTATGGCTTGGTAGCAAGAAAGGTTGTAAGGACAAATTCATGGCAGATCGTCCCATTATGTGGAACCCTGAAACGTTTAAAATATTAGGTATTCTGTTTTGTACTGACTTAGATTCCATGACTCAACTAAACTTTAAGAATAAGCTTCTTGAAATAAAAGATGATTATCAGCAGATGGATGGGTATGGTAGATATGTTTATGTTTACTAAGGCCCTTAAGGTGTGTTGGATTAGACAGCTCACTAGTGCAAGCAATCCGAAATGGAAGCAACTTTTTCAAGCAATTTACCCATTCATGGATTATATAAATATATTTGGTGCATCTTACTTCGAAGAAAACGTAAATGTGCTCAAGAACCATTTTTTGGAAATATTGCTTCATCTCTTTTGTTCAGCTTGGCAAGAAAGTAAAACCAGATTCATTTAGTGAATTTTAACAGAGCCAACACACATATTAAAGTTAATGATAAACCTGTTTTATGTAACAGTGGTACGAGAAAGGTGTCACTCAAATGATTTATTTGGTTGATGAGAATAAAGAATTTTTATCATTTGAAGAATTTAAAGCAAGGTACCATACTTCCACAATTTTGGGGGATTTTTACGGTATTGTTAACAGTATCAAACAATATTTTACGTTTCTTACTTTAGATAGAGATCAATCTGACACTGTTTTAGATCACAGATGTACCCTGCAGAAGTTGCATAGTCAGAAATCAGGGGCAAAGCATATATACTCTGTACTGATATTCTCTGATTTAAAGACGAAAGGTCAGTTAAAGTGGGAAGCACAGTTTGATAATCTTAAGTAGAACAGTCTCTACTCTATGATGATTCGAACAACACAAGACGTTTAACTTCGTTAATATAGAATCATACATAGAGTTCTTACAATCAATACTTACTTATATAAACTGAAGTACATAGAGAATGATTTATGTACAATTTCCCAAACTGGTAGTGAAACAATTACCAACTTGTTGTGGGATTGTTAGTTTACCCAGTTATTTTGGAATGACCTCTGCTCATGGATAATGAAATGTTCACATATATGGAACATGAACCTTAGTATGGAATTGATATTGTTTGGTGTGAAGGAAAACATTGTTACAGACAGAATTTTTTACTTTATGCTGTTGTTTTCAAAAAATCAAATACAAATGTAAACATAAGAAATGCAAACCATAGTTGAAAAGATTTTCAAAGGAACTTTTTGTCAGATATAAAATAGAAAAAGATATGTCTTTAAGCAGTTGTACTGCTGATAAATTTCATCAGTCTTGGATGTTGAATCATATTTTCTTTTCTTCAGAAGAGCAGCAATAGTAAAATGTCGTATTCTCTTGTATATTTTTCATGTCTAAGACCAAAACAATATAATCTGCGTGGGTGCGTGCGTGCGTGCGTCATTTATACTAAAATCCCACCAAAGTAAAATTACATCAAATATTATGCCAAAAGAATGCCATGAAGGTCAATGTTTTGTAACAGGGGTGGATGAATAAAATGTCTAAAACAAAAAAACTTTATTCGAAGGTCTGTTTTGGAGTAAGGTATTTCTATTTTGTTTTTTGTTTGGTGTCCAAGTTTGGCAGCTTGGTCTGCCATTTCGTTGCCATAGACTCCGATATGTGACGGGACACATATAAATGTATTTGATTATTTCTGTTTTGGTGATATAGTATTCTTCTGTATATGCTTTATATTAGATCTGGTCTTTTTGTTGTAGAGTCATTTTTGAGAGCTTGTATGGAGCTTAAGGAATCCATTAACATGCAGATTGTTGTGTTTCTTTGGTCAGATGGCCTGAACTATGGCTGCGATTTCTGCTGTGAAGATACTGGAGTTTGCTGGGAGATTATAGGATTGTTTAAGGCTTTTGGGGGTAGGTTGATACCGAAAGTATTTCCATTTTTGTCCTTGGATCCGTCAGTATAAATGTGAAAATTATCTTGTGGATTGTAAGTTTGTTGTATGAATTCTTGCACTGTGAATTTATTAAGTATATTGTGTTCAGTAAGTTTTGTGTTTGCCAGGATTTTGGCAGTAATGCTGGAGGACAGGATTTATAATATGGGTTTGTATTATATTCTGAAGTGTATAAATCAAGTTGTTGTTTAATTTCCTGTATTTATGTCCAAAAGGTTTTGGGCATTTGCCTTTATTGATAATGAATTTAGTTGTTTTTTAAGAGATGTACAGTGGTTTACAGTTTTGTTTGTAATGGGCTTGTTAAGGGATCGAGTTACGTATTTCATTGGACATCTTTCCCATTCGAGAGTGAGGTCTAGTTCTCTGCATTCTACCAATAATGATTTAAGGGATGTTCCTGGGAAGGCTCCAGTTATACATTTAAGTGCTTGAAATTGGACATTTTACTGTATCTGATTGTGGTAATTTTTGTTTGTTATTATAAAGATGTACGTTTTGTTTTCTTCGATGTTGTTCTTTGAATACTACAGTTGTTATTTTAGTGGTAGAGAGTTGGAACCCCCATCGGTTGGTCCAGTTTTCAATATGGTTAAGTGCAGCTTGAATTTGTTTTTCTGCTTTATGTATATTTTTTTCATTTACCCATATTGCTCCATCGTCGGCAAACTGGCATTTGTTTATGTTTTTACTGAGGTTGTTGAATATATCATCAACCATAACATTGAAGAGAGTGGGTGAGATGATACTTCCTTGGGGGGTGCCATTTTCTAGTGTATAGTTTTGGGAGATTTGATGGTCTATGGAGACCTTAAAGTCTCTGTCTGTTAGAAAGGTTGATATAAAATTTAGAAGTGCCCCTTTTAAACCTTTTTTGTAATTTTTGGATGACACCCGATCTCCAGAACATATCAAAGGTCTTTGAGAAATCCAAAAAGACTGCAAGTGTGCAGTTCTGATTGAGTTGTGAATTTGTGCTAGGTGATCTATGGTGGAGCGATTTTTGCGAAATCCTGGTTGAGTTGTATTATATAGATTTTGTGTTTCGAGATATTGTGCGAGGCGGTTGTTAACCATACCCTCCATGGTTTTGCATATGTTAGATATTAAAGATACTGGCCGATTTGATTCGGCTTTGTTTACGTCTTGGCCTTGTTTGTGTATGGGTATGATAAGGGAACGTTTCCAGACTTTTGGTATTTGACCGTTTATCCAAGCTGTATTATAAAGTTTAGTAGTTGGTTTAATAATGGTTTAGAGGCATTTTCAACATGATATAGCTGGTATTATCTTGACCTGGGGTTGTACCTTTTTTTGTGGTTGATTATGTTGTAAAGTTCCACTTCAGTAAAAGGTTTATTGTCGGTTAGATGCGTTTCGGTTTTTGTGCGTTGTAGGCTGCTGCTTTTTTAGATTTTATTTGAAATTGTTGACTGTAATTTGCAGTTCTGCTAACTGAAGCAAATTGGTTGGCGATGTTTTCAGCTTTCTGTTGTTTGTTTCTACATTCGTGTGACAGTTTGTCTAGCTGAGTGTGACAGAGGAATTATATTTTTATCTTTGCGTGCTTGTTTAGTAGTTTCTTTCTGTTGTTTCTGGCTTAATCTATTTCTTTGTTCCACCAGGGTACTGGAGTGTTTTCTGTGTATTTACTTAAAGGGATGCTTTGGTCTGCGGCAGTAACTAATATGTCTGTTATTTGCTGGATTAGTTTGCCTGCATATTCAAGAAAGTTGGTTTGTTCAACTTGTTGTGTGGAGAACATTTTGAATTTTTCCCAGTTTGCTTTATTAAAATTATATTTTTTCCTTATTTCTATATTTGATGTGTGGATAGTTGAATTTTCTTTAAAACTGCCATTTATATGTGTAAGAATTGGGAATAAGTCACAACCCCAGGAATCTGTACCAATATCCCATGAGCAGTCGTGGCCTAGTTGAGGGTATATTAATGAGAAATCAATTGTTGTATATTGTTGGTACAGGTCATTTGACTGATTATTTTGGTTTGATTTTGAGTAGTTTGCTCGTCTTGCAGCTTTAGACTTGTTTGTGGTTTCCACTTTTTTGTAGGTTTTAATTTGTTTTTCTTTGTAAGTGCTGGAAGCTGAGGTATGAAATATAACAGATTGAGGTTTACCTTTATTTTGTGATTTCTCATGTTGTACCAGAGATTTTTCAAACTCAGAGAAAAGTTTGATGTTTTGTTTATCCCTGGAATCATTTAGCGAAAGATCCATTTACAATCTTCAGTTATATGTGTCCTCTCACTACGGTGAGCACTCACAACGGACAATGTGCAAGTATTTACACCATGGCCATACTTCTGGCATTTAAAGCATCTGAGCGGATTGGGAATGTAGGTGTCAACTATTATGTTACAATAATCTGCCTTCAGTAATTTTGGAGCAGTTGGTGATGAAAATGAAAACAGGTAAGTATTGGTTTTAAGAGTTGCATTGTTTTTACGGGTTGAAAAGGGTTTGACGTAGAGTACACCTTAATCTTTCATTTCAGTCACGATATCAAGTTCTGACATGTCAGAAAACAATCGATCAGGGTCTCTGACGATACCATTGCTTGTGTTTAATGTTTTGTGAGCAGAGACAGTAACCGGAATGCCGACGAACGATTCAGTGCTCATCAGATTGGCTGATTGCTGTCTTTTTCCACACTCAACCAGAAGTGCACCTGAACGTAACCGTTAATGTTATTAATTTCCCCGGCGATACCTTGAATACCCTTAGAAACTGCAAAAGGGTTAAACTTTTATGGTGTTTTGTCGACAGTTTCAATCACAAGTAAGCGTGGCCAAATCCCAATTGATTTGGGCGGTCTGAAGTCATCGTCAACAGGATCATTTTCAAGAGGACGTTTGGTCTTTTTTGTTGGGGTTTCATAAGCCATGTTTAGTGTTTAGATTTCATCATCCGAGCTCCCCACCCACCACGGAGTATCACAAGGACAATGCTAAAAACAAGCGGGTCTCCGACTTGTAGCACCAATGATACCCAGTTGATATACTCCAACCCAAAAAAATAAAGACTAATTATTCCACCAGATTGGCCCATTAGCCATCGCCTTCTGGCCATACGACTCTAGGCAAAAACATACATGAAATTGTACATTTGAAAGTCTGAGTTCAAAAAATTCCCCAAGACTTAAAAATATCACCTTATAATTCCCAAAATATTGTGCAGCATTACATAACTACAACACAGTACTTGGCATGACCAGCCGATTGATAGAATCGGGCCAATTCTACAACCCATCTAGGTGAAGTAAGGGGCGAGTGGTGTGTTGGGCAAAGGAACGCTGTTCCTGGAACCAATGCCCTCAACCACCCGACTACCGTCCTCCACCAACACAGGGCCCTTATTCTCGAAACGTTCGTAGCCCTACGAATTCTTAACTTTGATCGTAGCCAATGTGTTGAAAATGGGCTTAAGAAGTTCGTAGGGCTACGAAAGTTTCGAGAATAGCTACCCAGGGGCGCAACCCATGGCAAACAGATTGCCCAATTCAGTCTTACGACCAGCAATGGGTTGCTGTTGACCTCCGTGCCCCCGGGTCCACTAGGGGGTTGAAGAGCTCGTAGTATACACAATGAGGCTAGGGGACCAGGTACCCCCCAAGGGCTCAATTTACAAATTGAGCCCTTGGCTAGTCCCTAATCCCGTAAGCCCATTGTGTATACTACTACTGAGGTGGATGTAAAATTTGATGAAAATCGGTCGAATAGTTTCTGAAATATTGACTTTTAAGTGAGCATGGGGTCGGTAGGGAAAAGGCTAACAATCCAACGTATTGTCGTACTTGTTATATATCATCGAGGCGAGAGGTGTTTTTAGCTGAATGAAACGCAGGTCTCGTCAGTCATCACCTCGCTGCCGTCTCGGGGGTTGCTTTGAGCGAGCGCCGTGGACGAGTATAAGTGTATGTGCGTGTGTCTCTCGGCTTGAGTATGATGATGCACGGCCAGCTGACTAGCGAGGCTACAGATGTCTGAAAGTGAATGAAACACATCTATCGGCAGTTCCTGCCCTGGTCGTCATCTTGGTATCACCGAGCGAGCGCTGTGGGCGAGTCAGAGTGTGTGGCTCGGCTCGGCTTGTACAGCTGACTGTCTGGCTGGCAAGGTTATGTTGATTTCCACTAAATCATACTGCATCTCTTGGCAGTTCCCCCGGGTCGACTCGCTGCCGTCTTTGTAGCATTGAGCGAGCGTTGCGGGCGAGTCGCAGTGTGTGTGTCTCGGCTCAGCTATTTACCTACAGCTCGCTGAGATGGCTGGCTATGTTATGTTGATGTCTGCGAAACAGTTTATTGTGAATCTCCTATGATTTGTTTTGTTTTCGTAATGAAAGCTTGTTGGGCCTGTTGCTTCCCTTGTTCTATGAATATTTTTTTTCTCTTGTCTTCGCAAATGACGGCGTTTTTACGATACTTAGTCCTAATCTCTTGTTTCATTCTGTGATATTTTGCGATTTCTGAAAGCACCAAACAAAACTCTTCCTCAGAGATTGATGGCGGTCATGCCAGAGTATTTATAACCTATGCAGAAGGTTTATATCTACTCCAGGGCCATCTCCAAGAAATACTTCGATAATAAGAGTAGAACTTTGTACCATACTGATCCACGAGTCTGGCACATCAGTGTATTTTAGTAAAAATAACCCTGCTTTTTTCTCATTGGGGACTCACATGTTAACCGTTTGATCTGGTAATGGTGCTACGCTCATCCACGTTCTTCTCCAGGATCAAACCTCCCCAGCAGTATCCCGTTATTTTTTAGCGAGACACCACCATCATTATTATTCATGATAAGATAGGGGTAGGTCAGGACCAGGTTAATAATCCACTTCAACTGAGATTCGATGATGACTTCTCGTGGTTTGTACACGTTATCTTGTAACTGCATGGCGTACAAGGTTGTAATCCTCGTCGGGCAGATCGAATCCCCTGCATGTCCCCGAGATCAGTTAGCGTGACGTTGGGATGATGATGCTTCATCTCGTTTATATATAATTTATTACGAAATGGTTTTCAATTGGTTATCGGATAATTCCTCGGATGTGCACTTTAAACCCATGAGATGTATGTTGTTGAGTAGGAAAATGTTGGTGAGCATTATCGTGTCTTCCACGGTTACGGTTACCCGCGCGTAAACGGAGCAAATTTGGTATTGTTGTTGTTTTGCCCAGCGGAGTTTGATCTCTTTCATGATTTCAACGACATCACGCGCCGTTGGGCGTTTGCCGAGGTAGACTTGGATGTACACCGTGGATTTCGCCAGCACATTTTCTAGGACGTCTACCAGGCTGTTGAATTCCGACACCATCAGCAATCCTACGTTTTGCGTCACTGTTTGCTCGACAGCATGTGGGCTACTCTTGCCTCAACGTGCTGACGATCACACTGCATCTTTGCATAGGGACATAAGCCACAAGAAGCGTTCCATTGTTCACGACTTTCATCAGGTAGTGATCTTTGTTGTCCATGAAAACGTGGGGAGAGTCGAGCGTGATGTTGAGATTCCAGTCGATTTGGATGGCACTAATACCTATTTGTTGTCGTCATTGAAGATGAGAGTGTACTGCCTTTTTTTTTGGAGACGGCTGTGGTCTCTACGTCGTCCAGGTGGAACAGCCTGCTGCGGAAGGCTGGGGTTATCGTCCATTCATCCTCATCATTGCAGATGAGGTCGTATCGCTTGTTGTTGACCGCTCCTTTGGTATCGAGGAAATCGCCTAGGTCATTGTTCTTACCACCAGCGGCAGTAGAAGACGGCAGTTTGACATATTTGTAAATGCTGTTTTTCAGTTGCAAGGCGTACAGTTTGCCGTCGACTCCGGGTTCGTCGAATCCGCGCATGTCCCCAAGGTTGGAGATCGCTATGTTGGCGCATTTTCTAACGCGTGTTCCTGGACCTTGAAACTCTGTCATTGTCGTATGTGAAGCGTTCGCTGAGATATCCTATACTTACGGGATCGTGTTTAACGTCGAAACCTGATATTTTCACTTCCGTGACGTTTCCTCGGATTAATTTCTTGTGCTGCTGCGACAAAAACAATTCGGTTCTGCCGTCGTTGTACTTGTCCGTTTTCACTGGCACAGCTCTCAGCAGTGTGGAAGGTCGTTCGCCTTGAATGTTGTCAGTCATGCCCAGATGAGTGCACAGTTCGCGATACGGAACAATATCAGGTAATTTCTTGCCTGTCACGGTGGTTTCCGGTGGTATGTAGTTCAACGTAAACCCGAGCGTTTTAGTCAACGGCCTACTGAGTCTCAAGTCGTTTTTTCCGTTGTTGGCTAACATGACCGTGCCGTTCGAGTCGTCATTTTGAGTTCGGCTCCCACGGGTTTGAAGATTTCTTCGTTGAGCGAGCACACGCTGTAGTAGCCGTCCATTATTTGGTTGCGGGTGTTATTGACGAACAGCCTGTTGTTTCTGTCATTGATGTTGGTGCATCACGGGTAGTGAGAGCTGACCCGATGTGTTATCGATCGAGTGCAGCAGTTGAATGGACTCGCTGCTTGTGATTCCCTGGAGCGTCACGTACATGTAAAGTAGATATGTATACTAAAATATAACAATTCAATATGTACAAACCGAGAATATAAGTGCTACCTATCTCACGCAACCGAATATTGTGGTCGATGCAAAGGATGGTTTACATTTCATGGTTCGGTTCATCGACGACATGTTTAAAAATTACGGGTTTTCGCTCATGAATGTGAAAACAATACCCGCTTGGTTTAACAACCCGATGCAGTTCTGGCAGAATCAATTTAATTTTGCCGTGTGGTGCGCAACGACCGTGTGCGGCGTGATGTTGAACGACACTCGTTGTGATGCGCTGAGTCAGTCTGTATTCTCGTTTCACGTCTACTACCAGATCAGATGTATCCTGAAAGAAATCAGCACCCCAATTCCGCAGAACGAGGCAAAGAATGCTGTTAACAATCCATACGATCGACGTGCGTACGAATTTGAATTTGAACTAGATACGAAGACGGTCAATTGGCGGGTCCGAACCACGGTTTGGGCATTCCCATCGTTCACAACATGTCTCTCGCGGAAGCCAGCAAACAGCTGGTGAAAGATTGGGGTTACAAGTCGTATCATTACCGTGTTTGGATGTTTGAGCAGGGACCCGCAGATGATTGGAAAATGTTCATGCTGGACACTTTGAAAGGGTTTACTCGTGTCGGAGTCGTCAGATTGAACGATTCGAACGTACGTGTGGGCCATGCTGGGCACTCAGACGCAAACCTGTTCCGACATTGCGCAGAATCAGTTCATAGCTAATGTCGAGGATGCCATTTCTAGACCGGTCGATTTACCGAGTGCCATCGAACAGTATCAAAACGCGCTAGAATACGCCCTGTTGAAAGTCATGGCTCTGATCGACATGTGACTGAGGTTGAACAGAGTGGTGGGCTACAACAATGAAATCGTCATCGGAAGAAGTAGCACCACCATGCCAACAACAGCCTCAATGGACCTCTGGAGAACTGAGAACAAACACGATAACATGTTGTATCAAGGACTTTGTTGGATAATTGCCGTGTGAACGACATACATGTGGGAAGAGCTTACACGCAAGACAAGCTCGATGGGATACTGGCAGGAGACAAAGCTGTCGCCGAGGTGTACATGAACCGTTTTTGCATACCGCTCGACTTCGAGCTGCTCGAGGGACACATGCCATTTTACCAGGCCATGCTGGGCGACCGGCTGCAATACGAACTCACGTACAACGACTATGGCAAAGTTATATTCACAACGGACAGCACCGAGTCCAGCTACGTCGTCGACAACATCTCGCTGGAATTCAGCATTGTCAGGAGCGGGAAGTGCCCAGGAAGATTTGTACCCAGTACTCGGGAAAGCTGTCCATCCTGTATGATTGCGTGTTGCGGGGGGTCACCCGCAAAATCCGGTCGGCAAGTGAAATTTATATTTGTAAGTGATTATGGACGTGCAGCTCAATATAGACAGTGGAAGATTCGTGCAAGCTATTTATTGATTTACCTCGCGATCCATGTGCAATCAGACGGGGTGCGGCAGGACGGCATTCTTGCTGGACATGCTGGAAGGTTACTATCATGACTTGTTTGACCACTTCGTCAATTTCTGCCCAACTTTACGAGTGAACAAGACGTACACATGACGGCCACGGAAGTGCACAAAATCTGTCCTGCTATTTTTTAAACAAAAATGAAGCTAAATTCAAGCAATTTCTAGCTTTACTCAAGCAAATGAATATTATTGGTTAATGATGTTCGAAACTCCGGTTGTGTGCAACTTCACTTTCATCTCGATGTATTTCGCGTACATCGCATTTGATTTTATAAGACTTAAAAATCGCTTGTTACATTATAAGATGAAGACGAACTGCTCAAACAAATGTTGGAAGACGATAATAACAATATAAACGACAAGCGAGACTGGTGGCGCTCGCAGTCGGCGACAAAGCCAAACAATACTTGGATACTTGGTAAGTATCTGAGAGGCTGGAGGTTGGATGTCGACAAAAACATGGAAGTAGACGACATCAAACCGCTGGTCGGAGGAACTGAACGATCTGAGAAGCCTCAAATTTCAACTCACAGTGAAAATGTCGATGGAAAAACAGCAGACGGACGGCACCACCGAGCACGTCCAGCCTTGCTTCAGAGGCAAGCAAGATGTCGCGACTCAACCCGAATCAATCGACGCGTCCGTTGCACCTCGTTTGCAAAAACATGAGAATCCCTGGAACGCTACATGCACATGGGCTCGTGCTGGGTTGTGGACACGGTCTACCTGGACGTAGCGAACTACATACCGTTCAAAGGAGGGTCGTACCTAGACTTGCCACCGTACTACAAGAAAAAGCAAGCCATGGTCAACGTCAAAAACAAAGGCGCTGATTCCATGAGGGTTGCGATCAGATCCGCGAAGTTTCCGGCAAAAGCACATTCAGACCCACTTTCGAGCTATCCTGAAGATGATGGGATCAACTGGGACGGCACAGACGAACCCACCCCATCTCCCAGGTCACCAAAATCGAAAAACAGAACGACGACATAGCCATCAATATCTTCGGACACGAAGGGATTAAAACAATCATGCACAGGATCAGCTCCCTCACAAACGAACACTGCAAGACGATCAATATATTCATGTTCCAGCAAGGCGACAAGTATCACTACATGTGGATAAAATATTTCAACAGACTGTTGTACGATCAATGGAAGCATAAGGAAAAGAAACACTTTTGCGAATGGTGCCTGCACGGCCGACCTGCTGGAATCCCACTGGGAGGATTGCCGAGGCGTGGGAGAGACAGCCATCCGAATAGACATGCCTGATGAAAAGAAAAACACGCTAAAATTCTTCAACCACAAACATCAAATGCCCATGCCCTACATCATCTACGCCGACTTCAAAGCCCTCATCAAAACCGTCATCAACATCGCACCGTCGTCCCCGGAAAAAAGTTTCACGTATAAAATGCAAGAACACAAAGCCTGCGTGTTCAGTTACGTGGTCGTTCGATCTGACGGGAAAACGAACGCTCCCGTGGTCTACCGAGGTCCCGACACGGCCGAATGATTTCTCACATGTTTGCAAAAAAAAAAAGAGAAAATCATCAGGAAACAGTTGTACACCATCATCCCCATGCGCATGACCCAAGAAGACTGGCGAACTCATAAGAAAGCTAAGAATTGCCACGTGTGCGACAAACCCCTGCACGGCATGTCGTGAGAGATCACTGCCACATCACCAGTAAGTACAGACGTGACACTCACAACGCGTGCAACTTGAAGCTCAAAATCAATCCCAAGACCATCAAAATCCCCATCGTCTTTCACAATCTTCGCAGTTACGATTCTCACCTGATCATGCAGGCCATCGTGAAGGTCAACGGCAACATAACGTGCATCCCCAACAACATGGAAAAATACATCTCGTTCTCGTTAGACTGTTTGAGATTTATCGATAGCATTCAGTTCCTGCTGTCGTCTCTAGACAGTCTGGTGAACGCCAACGACCCGGACGACGTCCACCTCACCAATCGATACACCGACGCCAAGACTCAACCCCTGCTGCTGAGGAAGGGCGTCAAACCCAACGAGTACATGGTCGATTGGTCTAAGTTCAACGAGATGCGATTACCTCCCATCGACCACTTTTACAGCAACTTGACCAATTACAATATCTCTCAAGACGATTACACGCACGCGATTAACATGTGGGACAAACTGGGCTTCAAGAATTTCGGCAATTACCATGACCTGTACTTGAAAACGGACGTGCTGCTGCTGGCCGATGTGTTCGAGATATTCAGAAAAACATGCTCGAAACAGTACGGCCTGGACCCCGCATGGTATTTCTCATCCCCCGGTATCTCTTGGGACACTTTGTTGAAAAAGACCGTCATGGAGCCGAAACTACTGACAGATTACGACATGCACCTGTTCATGGAGAAAGGCTTGCGAGGTGGGATTTCCATGGCCTCCAAACGATACACCAAAGCCAACAACAAGTACGTTCCCGGTCATGACCCCGGCAAACAGACCAAACACATACTCTGTCTCGATGCCAACAACCTGTACGGCTGGGCCATGAGTCGGTATCTCCCCACCGGGGGATTCGAATGGGTCTCCTTGCCCGAGACGATTGACGTGAATAGCATCGCGCCGGATTCGAACAAAGGCTACGTGCTCAAAGTGGACTTGGACTATCCCGCAGAACTACACAAATCTCACAACAGCTATCCGCTAGCTCCCGAACGATTGACGGTGAACCGGGACTGGATGTCCCAATATCAACGAAACTTGCTGGGACACAATAATCCAGCTAACATCGAAAAACTCGTGCCGAACTTGATGATGTGGGTTGCATTCCTGTGTTGGCAGAGGAAGGGAGTCTGGTGGTTGAGGATGAGTTGAGTTGAGTTGAGTTAGGTTCAATAATCCAACACACCACTTCGACCCTAACTTTGCCTAGACGGTGGTAGAATAGGCCCGATATTACCAATCGGCTGGTCACACCTTGCCCTGTGCATGGAATGTCTATACAAAATTTGGTATCACATAACACTTTTGGACATGTTCAAAATGTTAACTGATATTCGTCCAAAACAAATTAGCCTCGCAGACCCATGCACAGAAGGCGGTGGCTCATGAGCCAATCTGGTGATGCTGACCTCCGATTTCTGTACGTCTCCAATTGATTGTCATGGACAGAACCATCCTGACCTTTAATCTGGTAGGCAGCTACAGCATTTCATGTCAAATTCGCTGGAGTATAACACCCCATTATCCCTGGTCTTTGCAGCTTGGAGATCCGCTGCAATATAAGATCGTCCTTGTTGACACTCCATGGTGGGTGGGGAGAGGGGATGCCGAACCACATTACTTACGACATGGCTTCCCAATACCCCGGTTCAAAATGAAGATGCATGGATTCTGAGAACTCCTCGTCGGACGAGAGTACGCCCTTCCGACCTGTCTACTGGCCACGCTTCCTGATCATTGAAGCTTGTGACAAGCAGCCTCTGCAACCCGTTTGCAATCTCCAAAGGTATCGCTGGTATCTGCGGAGAGGTTGCCAATGTTACAAAGCTCCGATCTGGTTCTCTCCTGATAGAATGTACCCGGAAACAACAATCCTTGAATCTCCTCAAAATACAAGAATTTGTCAACATCAAGGTCGCTGTCTCAGTGAACAAAACACTTAACTCGTGTAGAGGCGTTATACGGGACGGAGCTCAATGCCTGTCTGACATGACTGAAAAACAAATTGTCAAGGAACTCTCTCAGCAGTCCATCACAACCGTAAAACGATTCACTTTCAAAAAGGACGGTGTGGTTCAACCAACAAACACCTATCTCTTAACGTTCGCGCGAGCAAAGATTCCTGACTCGATTAGAGCTGGTTATTGTAGCATTGGTGTGAATCACAAACACCAGAACAAATGCCAAAACCAGAAACAGAAACTGCGCACAAAAAAAGGGAAAAAAAGAGGCTAGAGAGACTAAAGCAACTTGAGCAACTGCCAAACACAAAACTAAAGGCCAACTCTCCTTCAGAGGTCCCTGTCGAGGTCCATAACTCCTTTGGCCCTCTGGATATGGAGGTAATTCCATCTCCACCTGACACCAATAGGAGTTCATCAAACGCATTCTCACGTTCATGTGACATGTCACCAGTGGAAGCACCATGAATCCACAAAACATGATCCAATGGAATTGCAGAGGACTTAAGAATAATTATAATGAATTACAGTTATTTATTCAAGACTTCAAACCATCCGCGTTTTGTCTCCAAGAAACCTACCTAACAAGGACTGATAAATTTGACATCCGTCGGTACAGTTCCTACCACTCCTTTGCTCCTCCCGGCGTAAAAACTACAGGAGGCACTTCTATCCTGGTGAGGCAGGGCATCCTCCATAGCCCTGTTCCACTTAACACCAGCCTACAAACTGTTGCTGTCCGCATGACTCTGAACATAGGGTTTACACTATGCCCACTCTATCTTCCTCCCTCCTCAACTGTCCACCTATCAGATATTCAGAACTTGTATAATCAACTCCCAAAGGCCTGCATAATCATGGGCGACCTGAACGGCCATAACCCTCTATGGGGGAGTACTGATACAAATAATAAGAGAAAGGTTCTTGAAGATTTTCTCTCCAATAATGATCTATGCATCTTCAACGATGGATCAAACACCAATCTCCATCCTGCCACTGGAACATACTCTGCACTTCATCGATCACTTATGGATTCTAATCTCTTAAACGAGTTTGAATGGTTGGTCCACGATGACCTTTGTGGAAGCGACCACTTCCCAACTATTCTTACTCCTATCACTCCCGCGGATGAACCACCTTCAACAAGATGGAATTTTACTAAGGCCAATTGGCCATTATTCCAAACTCTCTGCTCTGAAAAGCTTATACCGGACAACTTCAGGAATGTTCCTGATCCCATGGAACTATTTTCTGATATCTTAAATACTATTGGAATGAAACCATTCCTAAGTCCTCTGCAAACCCGCACATACGCAAACCATGGTTTGATACAAACTGCAAACAAGCTAGGAAAAATAGGAAGAAAAACGGAAAAATACTTCCGTCAACATCCTACTGTGCATAACCTGAATGCCGTTAAAATGACAAATGCCAGGGCATGACGTACATTTAAACAAACTAAACGCCGGTCATGGAGGAAATATGTGTCCAAAATCAACTCCCGCACACCTGAATGCCGTTAAAATGACAAATGCCAGGGCATGACGTACATTTAAACAAACTAAACGCCGGTCATGGAGGAAATATGTGTCCAAAATCAACTCCCGCACACCCATGTCCAAGGTGTGGAACATGATTCAAAAGATTAGGGGCAAAGGATCCAAATCTGGTGTTTGCCATCTCAAAGATGGTGACGCCCTTTTAACCAATAAAGTTGAAATTGCAAACAAACTTGTCGAAACCACTCCTCCTCGTCAAACTATAACCCCAAGTTCCAGAAATACCAAATCCAACAAGAAATTATAATGGTGAGGAATACAATGAAACATTTTCTCTCCATAAACTACGTTCTGCCCTGGGGCAGGCTCACGACACTACAGCAGGAGCTGATATTATTCATTATCAGCTTCTGAAACACCTTCCTGATTCAAGTTTGGAAACTCTACTCAATATACACTCTCTCAAAAAAGAAACGCAACCCCTATCTAAATATCTGACATCATTTCTAGAATAAAGATGGTGAATGTAAATTAGAATTGTCTTCAAAATACTGTTAATACGTTCCCATCTGATCAGTATAAGCTCCCAAACGGAACCATTTTCACACATGATGACCTTTGTATCCGTGTTATTTGAGAAAGTGCGAAATTGTCATGTACAAAATGCTAAAAGCCTGTTGCACGTGCAAATCGTTGAAAACACAGTTCATGTAGAGGGTTTTAAAAGCACGCGTAGTTTGTAATTTTTCTCTCATAATTTGCTCTGCAAATCAAGTTCGAAAATGCCCCGTTTGAGTACAGCAAATCGAAATATTGCCATTGGTCGCATTGAGGCCGGGGAAAGCTTTGGAACAGTTGCCCGTCATCTAAACGTACACAAAACAACAATCTCACGACTTTGGAATCGTTACACACAGTTCCATGCAATTGAAGATCATCCCAGGAGCGGTAGACCTAGGATCACCACACCGGCTCAGGATCGCTTTATTCGACTCAGCCATCTACGTAATCGGCATGCCACACCCACCATCACTGCAACACAGGTGCCAGGTTTGAGGAGAGTATCGGCCCAAACCATCAGGAACCGTTTACATGAGGCAAATTTACGTGCAAGAAGACCAGTTGTTGGGCCCGTCTTGAAACGCCAACATCGACGCCAACGTCTCAGGTGGTGTACTAACGTAAGGAGATGGACCCTAAGAAACTGGAGAAGAGTCTGGTTTAGTGACGAGTCTCGTTTTCTTCTTCAACGACGTGACGGTAGACAACGTGTCTATAGACGAGCAAATGAACGTTTTGCACCGAACTGCGTTCGACAGGTCGACAGATTTGGAGGAGGAAGCATCATGGTATGGGGAGCCATGTCTTACAACCAACGGTCAGACTTGGTCATCATTCGTGGCAATTTGACGGCACAACGGTACATTGATGACGTCTTACAGCCACATCTTCTGCCGATAATCGACCAACAGAGGGAGTTGTTTCAACATGACAATGCCCGCCCTCATACAGCTCGTGCAACAGTGGCATTCCTACAGAATTCAAACGTCAACGTGATGCCGTGGCCCTCCAGATCGCCAGACATCAATCCTATCGAACATCTGTGGGACCAGCTGGATCGTCGTGTTCGTGCACGCATACACCACAACCGCACACGTTGGTTGAACTGGCGCAGCACTCCAGGAAGAGTGGAGAGCAATCCCCCAGGAAAACATCCGCCGTCTGATTCGTTCTGTTCCGAGGAGATGCACTGCTGTGATTAGAGCTCGTGGCTCTACAACGAGATACTGAAGACAACGCCCCCTAGCGTAAATTGAGAGTTCGATACTGACCTGCATTAACTGTTACCTTATACCGTGCTGACCTAAGGTTCACCATGTCAAATTTCATGGCATTATCTTTAAAAATACAAATGTAATAACCAGTTAAAATTGATATAAACATTACCAAAAAAAACAGGGGTTGCGTTTCTTTTTTGAGAGAGTGTATCTGATGACATTTGGACAACTGGCAAATTTCCTCCTTCGTACGAAGCACAACGCCATTATCATCCCTATACCAAAACCTGGCCGGGATCATACCGATCCCTCAAACTACCGTCCTATATCACTAACTAGATGTGTTTGTAAAACCATGGAGCGCATGGTCAACAATCGATTAATCTGGTACTTGGAGACCTCCAATGTGGTTTCCGAAAAAAACGAAGTACCACTGACCACCTGGTGCGTCTGGAATCTTTCATCAAAAATTCCATCGTCAACAAACAACATACTGTATCTATCTTCTTCGATTTAGAAAAAGCATACGATACAACGTGGAAACATGGCATCTTAAAAGATGTACATGAATTTGGATTGAGGGGCAGATTACCTCAGTTCATATCTCAGTTTTTAAACAACAGACAATTTCAAGTACGGGTAGGTTCCACATTGTTGGATTATTTCCACCAAGATCAGGGCGTCCCTCAAGGCAGCATCCTGTCTGTCACCCTTTTTAGCATCAAAATTAACAGCCTCACTAACGTCCTGAACAGTTGTGTTGATGGGTCCCTTTTCGTGGACGATTTCAATATTTCATGTCGTGGTAAGAACATGCACGCAACAGAAAGGCAGCTACAACTCTGCCTTAACAAAATCCAAAAATGGGCCAATGAAAATGGCTTTAAGTTTTCAAATCCAAAACAAATTGTATTCACTTTTGTCGTAAATACAGACCACACAAGGATCCAGACGTATCTTTAGATGGTACTCCCAGCAAGGTAGTAAAAGAGGCCAAATTCCTGGGACTCATATACGACCGCCACCTGACATTCTTGCCACACATAAAATATTTGAAAACCAAGTGCTTGAAGGCTCTGGACTTACTAAAAGTCGTTTCAAATACAGAGTGGGGAGAGGATCAGATTACCCTCCTTCACTTGTACACATCTTTGGTTCGCTCTAAACTAGACTACGGCTCCATCGTTTATGGTGGAGCCTGCAAAAGCAATTTAGAAAAATTAGATTCTATCCACCACCAAGGCCTGAGGCTCTGCCTGGGAGCTTTTAGGACCTCTCCAGTAGACAGTATATATGCAGAGGCTAACGAACCTTCCCTTGAACAACGCCACATTAAACTTTCACTGCAGTATATCACTAAACTACGTTCAAATCAGTCCAATCCAGCATACAATTGTGTTTACAACCCTCTCTATGAAAACTTGTTTCCTAAACTGCCAAGCCTGGTTCCACCACTTAGAATCAGAATTCAACCACACATATCTGCAGCTAAAATTGATCTAAATAGCATAGCACCTTCCCGACTCCTGTCTTCACCACCCTGGCAGATGGTGAAACCACAGATCGATCTTACCCTCACTAAATTCAAAAAGTCTGAAATAAATCCCTTGGTGTTCCAGCAGGAATACATCCAGTTTACGTTCCAAGTATGACACCCATAGATCCATTTTCACAGACGGATCCAAGGATGAGGGCCAAGTCGCCAGTGCTACAGTCATTGGATCTAAGACTGTCTCCTCTAGGATTCCCGACAACAGTTCCATTTTCACTGCTGAGGCCAAAGCTATCTTTTCAGCTTTGACCTATATTAAACAGCAGAATCATTCCAAAAACTTCATCGTTTTCACAGATTCATTATCTTGCCTTCAAGCACTTCAAAATGTTACTTCAAGTCAACCAATCATTCTGGACATTTTGGAACTTTACAACGACATCTCTACTGGCCTGTGTCATCGTCCTCTGCTGGTTGCCGGGTCACGTAGGCATAGCAGGTAACACAAAAGCTGATGCTGCAGCAAAAGCAGCTCTTGACAAGCCCTTATCCCCACTGCTGATCCCGTACAGTGATTTCAAACCCACTATCAAAAGCTATAATCGGGACCTCATGCAAAAACGATGGGACACTCAAGTAGGAAGACATAAAGTGTATGAACTGAAACCAACAATTGGTTATACCTACTTGGGTTGTCAGTCAAGACGTGATGAGGTAATTTTACGACGATGTCGTATTGGCCACAGTCGATTTACTCATGACTATCTGCTGAAAACGGATGGGGATGGACCCCCATGTGTGTCTCTTGTGATGAGGTTTTCACCATCAAGCATATTCTGATTCTGATTCATAAAGTGACATTGGGGGGTGGGGGCGGGGGCATAAACCATTTGGTAACATTACGCCCATAAAGTAACATGAGATGTTTCATTTTTTGTTTAGTAAACACTTACATTTTATTAGTAAATGGCTTTATCACTTATCGTCTGCAAGGGACTCACATTATGATGCAACAAACCTAAAAGATCTGTTCTCCCGCGTGAGCGCTCATCTGATAGTGAACTACCTGAGGGAAGTTGATCTGTATCATAAATTGTAACTAACAAATTGCCTGCCTTTAATTTGATGCTATGACTTTTTCTGCTTTTAAATGACAATGCAATGAATATTTGTTTTTGAAATAAAACTCATTCCGAGTATGTACTTACAATGTTTATTAATGCAAGCTTGTTCTAGTCACTATATGGCTGGAATAATGCCGATGTGACGCAAAACCCAACTCAACACAACACTCAACACCGAAGCAAGATATTTGACGACGACTTGGCAGCGCTGCACATGAACAAAAGACACATCAAATTCAACCGGCCCATTTACGTGGGGATGAGCATCCTCGACTTATTCAAACACTTGATGTACGATTTCTACTACAACGAGCTGAAAAAGCAGTACCGCAACAGGTACGAAGTGTTGAACACGATCGCCGAGTATGTCGGCTTGAGACCCAAGATGTATTCCATCAAGAAAGCCTACGACGATGAAATCCGAAAGGCGAAAGGCGTGAAAAAACACCTGGTGAAAAAAGACATCAGTTTCAAGGAAGCCCTGTTCAAGAATAAAACATTCAAACACCAAATGAACATGCTGAGAAGCGACAGACACAGGATATATGGATTGAGAATCAACAAGACCTTGCTGTCTCCCTTGGACACAAAACGATGGATCGTCAGCGACGGAGTCACCACTTACGCGTACGGGCACAAACGAGTAACGAATAATTGAACGCTTATGCACACATGCGTACATATATCATGGAGAAAATTTCTTACAGCCGCGAGGGTGCTGGAAAAGCGAGGACGCCATCCCAAAACTTGCCAAAGCCACTCGAGTCTCGGAAGAGAAAGCCAAAGCCTGGCTTTAAAAACAAGCCATCTGGCATGTCTACCTGACAGCGCCTCGATATATCCCGAGAAGAAAATTCGACATTTCAACTCCGAATGGCATCCGCAAAGCTGACCTCCTGTTTCTCCCTCATGACAGGGTGAGGCGCAAAACCTATGAGTACGCTCTGACCGTCATCGGTGTCGCCAGTCACTACAATGAAGCCGAACAGTTGACCACCAAAGATTTGAATGAAGTCGCCAAAGCCTTTGAACGCATATACAAAAGCAATCGCTTGACCTGGTCTGCTGTATTGCAAGTCGAACCCGGACGAGAGTTCATGGGAGCCGTGTCGCAGCTGCTGGCGAAGCATGACATCCAGGTGAAACGAGGTATAGCGGGAGCTCACCGTAGCCAAGCCATCGTTGAGAGATTCAATCGCACCCTAGCCGCAAGCCTGTTCTCGCACCAATACTTGCAGGATTTAATCGATCCCAGAAACAGAAACACGTAATAGGTTGTACGCTTGCCACGAGTGGTGGATGTCATCAACAATGAAGTCACCAGACTCGTGGCCAAAAGACCCGTCGAAGCCATCAAAATGAAATCGGCAGTGGCGGCGGCACGTCGCAATAAAACAGAGAAAACATTACCGGACCGTGTCAGCGTTAGGTACTTGTACCAGCCGGGAGAATACGAGGGAGACAGCAGAAAACGCGCCACCGATCCGATATGGTCCATGAAAACATGTTAACTCATTCAGGCCGAGAGACGCACATATGGGGCAAAATATGCCTCAGAGCGAGTGACGTGTTTATAGGGTAGGTAATTAGCAGTTTCTCACAGCGAGAGCCACATATATTCGTCAATAGAAAGCACCTCTTATTCAGCGAGAGACGCAAATGTGTGTCGTACTTTTAAAAATCGCACTGTACCTATTATTTCAACCAATTTAGTAGTACTGAGCAAATATTAGCTTTTCTTACGAGAGATGCAACCTTTAGTGTCAATCAGAAGAAGTATTTAAAGTGTTTTGATAGCAAATGCTAATCATTATCATAGGCTTGTACAGCGTTTGGCAAATGAACACATGTCGGCGAGAAAGGGATTGATGTTTTTACAGAGGTAAGTGTCTGGTACTCTTCATTGGGAATGGATACTAAAATACTTCGTATGCACATTGATTGAATTAGATGTAATGGTTTAGAGGTTACTGAAGATTATATTTTCTTCAACTTCCTAATAAATAGGAAACAATATACGAAATTTCAAGGACATACAAAGAATTCAAACACAATAGAATAGTTTGAATTTACTTTTTAGGTATTATTACGTTGTCATGTTTCATATAATGAAACATAATGTATAAACACAAATAACTATACATCCAAGCTCGAATAGATTAAGCATAATTTAACTTACTAATTTGAAGCTTACTGAATTGTAACTAGTTATTTTCCATAATCTAAAGTTGATAATGTTACCTAATCGAATATAAAGTGATAAGTCACGCCTTTGCATCGAATATATATACATGTCAGTGTTATTACAACAATGAAATCTTTTACTACGTTTGTTACAAAACACAGTAAGTTGGTAATTCAAAAAATCCTCACACCTAAACAGAAGTAATATCATAAGTTATTACATGTAAACCATACAAAGGTATTTCAAGCATTTTTGTTCAAGCTGTTGAAAGTTTCATGTTGATTTGAATGGTCAGTTTCCTATGCAATTTACATGAGCATTGTGTAAAACATTTGCATTTGATCTCTGTAATTATCAAATCCGGTGTAATTATCACGTGTATCAATGAACTCAGTCTCTATTGATCCATCGTCAATAAAAGCTGGATAGTATATCAGTTACGGTATTGATACACATACGTATAATCATTCAATCAGATTACAGTAATGAGATAATTGAACACCTCTTTCGACCTTGAAATAACAGCCTCCGGTAGAATGCATATGTAGTTACGTCCTTGTTGAAAGGTTTGTCCCGTGACAAGTGTAAAATAAACACATGCGCTATTATATCATTGGACAACTTGCTTTATGGAGTCACGCCCCTCTCTGTAATGTTTATGCATGCATGCACATCTGTAATCTTAAGAACCTCGTTTGCATTCAGTATAAATATAGGCACGCCCACCTTCATAAATATTTGGGGTGGGGGTGAAACTGCAACTTTATACACAATAATAATTCAGTATACTGTCATTTCGTGAATTCTGTAATACGTGTACTTTAGTTTGGATATTCATTCGTATCAAGGTGAAGATTATATTTACATGTACAGCAAACCATTATGTTTTATGTACTAGTTGTGTGCGTAAAATGTATATGAAAATGAATACTATCTCTACTCAATGGTTGGATTTCAATCGCTTTGTTTTACTTATCGAAAAACACTAAAATGAGGTCAAATAAACTCGCCAAAGTGTCTATCTACTCCTTTTTGTCTTATTTGTATATTTCATACATCGTTACCAGTGTGTATGTTTACAAGACAAAAACTATTACATGATAGCTTGAGTTGATAGAGCCGAAACCCAGCATATCGACTGGTCAACGATATAGCCAATAATCAATCTCTATCCAAGCTGTTGAGTCACCAAACGTGCTCTTCAGAAATTTCGCCCACGCCCCATCACCTGTCACTTCCTCTGTGACAGGTATCTCATGATACGATTGGTCACAGATAACATATGACCAGCCACTATATTGAACAGTTGAGATAACGAACGTTCTATTCGGGAAATTTGATGACGCCCTATCACGTGACTCTTTGTTTTATGTCTATGCAAGGAATATGTAGTGTACATTTTTTATATGTATGTTTGTATGGTCACGTATGTTTTCTGCATTAAATCTAGATGAAACAAAGTGCCAAGCTATGAATGTGCTCTATGTTAGTCACAGACTAGCGTAATAGTACTTTCATTAAAATAATTCGTATACACTAGAAATGTATCGGCAAAAACGCTATTTTCATCGAAGCTTATAAAGTATGTAAGTAAATTCTTCTTTGCAGTATATCATTGTCATAGATGTTTTGTAAATTTAAACCTTACACACTGATATGAGAGAAATAATTTGTTTATGTGCGTACTCATCTCTTACATACAAAGAATACATGCATATTGTGATAAAATATAAATGTACAAGCCGCCAAAGGTCTACAAGAGAAACTTGCAATCAAATTACATAAAACTTTGCAATACACGATATGTATTCACACCTGCTTTCCTTCAACATATATTTTTACGACACAATTAAGCAATCAGGACTTGTTTGTACGACTAGACAGTTTCCTGTCATCCCCGAAACCTGCCAGGGAAATCAGGTGTGAATAGCACTAATTAGTCTCGGCACAGCGAGTGGACAATCAGCGAGGGGTTCCAGGTGTTGAGTAGTGAGGTGGCTCTCGGGCTTAATGAGTTAAAATTAATTATTTTCTTCTCTTGTTGTTTCTGACGTTTCTGAAACTCAGAGACATAAATGGACGAAGACGAGTGTTTGGCGAGAGTTTCACCAAGCTTATTGGCAATGTAAGCCTTGTCAGTTATATATTATCATCGGCCTTTAAATGGTGAACGGAAGATTTTGAAACTTTGCCCAGTAGTATACACAATGGTGGAACGGGCTCAGGTCCTTCCCAAGGCCTTAATTTGTGTATACTACAGCGGATGTACATGCAAAATTTCACGACAATCTGTCGAATAGTTAGGGAAATATTTACTTTCTAGTGAGCATGGGGTCCGTCTGGCAAAAGGCTAAATGTTCAACGTAAATTGCCGTATTTGTTCATAGTGGCTAGGCAACGTCTGTCTGACTGAGAGCATGAAAAATATGTTAACAAAATGTCCACTGCACTCACAACCCCACAAGAGAGAAAGAAATAGAGAGGTGCGCAAGCTTCCTCCCTCGTCAGATTGCACCCAGCTGCGTACTCTTGACGAGAGCGCCCCGTTCTAGATAACCTTACCGAAAGTTTCGAAAGTTGCAAGGAAATCATAGAGGCTAGAAAACGGGATACGAACTCACAATCACACAGTTGCGCGGCTGCAGGAAAGCAAGCTGACCCCAGCAGCTTAGCGGACTTAGCCACCACGGCTCCCGTTGGTCTCGGTATTCGATTTTCCTAGTCTATGTTGAGCCAGCCAGCCGTGTGTCAGAGTTGACAGTTCACAATTCACAGGTCAAAGTTCACAATTGTTTTTCCAAGTCTGGAGTTGAGCGAGCACTGTGGGTGAGTCGCAGTGTGTGTGTGTCTCTCTGCTCGGCTCTACACCTACAGCTCGCTGAGCTGGCTGGCTGGCAGGCTGGCTGGCAACGTTATTTAATGATAGTTTTGGACCAGGTCCCTCATATCTATTGCTCCTACGGGAGTAAAAATATGGTTGAATGATGGTGGACCGATTCTCTCTCTCTATCGCCAGGTGTACAGCTCGCATCGATAAGTAGCTCTCATTCGCTGAGCACTATCAGTGGCCTCCATAGTGTGATGGTAACAAAGCTGGGTTTTCAATATTAAGGTCCAGCGTTTGAATCTCAGTAGCAGTAGAAACTTTCGTGATCTGAATACCCTAGCCATGTGCCAGGAGGGTAGGCCAGACAAGAACCACACTTCTGATGTTAAATGAACAGTGGGTGTTTGTGATGAATTAAGGCTGATGTCACGTCATATTAATGGGCTTGATTCATGCACTCACAGTCACAAAGCATACCACTTCTAATAGTTTCTTTTAGTAGTGGTATGCTATGTTTATTCTTTGTATCATTTTCCACACCATTGAAATCGGTGTGCACGAAATTATTTTGGAAACATAGTTTCGCCAAGACTGACGCTTATTCTGTTTAAATTCGCGTCGAGCCTTGGCATTTAAAATTTTAACTTTGTCTGAATTATGCACTGTAGGATGTTTGCGAAAATATTTTTCGCTTTCTTCCTACTCTTTCTGGCCTGTTTACATTCATTATTGAACCATGGTTTACGAATATGTGGAATTGCAGAGGACTTGGGTATAGTTTGGTCAGCAATGTCATTCAGTAAATCGGAAAACAACCGTATGGGATCTTCACTGTTCGCAAATACATCATGTTTAAAGTGATCAGCACATAGTGTCTCATATAATGACCAATCAGCCCTGAAGAAGTTCCTTCTCGATAAAGGTGAATCATCACCAGGGTTTATTGTTTTAAGAATTGTAGGGGATCGATCACTTCCACATTTCATCATGGACCATCCATTCGAATTCATTATACAAGATGGAGGTGGCTAGTGACAGATCCAGGGAAGAATATGTTCCCGTAGCTGGATATAAATAAGTGGCTGAATCATCTTAATGAATCATCATAAATTATTATCGGAAATGAATTCCTCAAGGATTTTACCTTTATTATTGGTATGGACACTTCCCCAAAGCAAGTTGTGTCCGTTAAGATCGCCCATGATAACACATGGCTTTGAAAGTTGATCATACATATTTTGAAGATCTGACTGTAGAATATTAGAAGACGGGGGGATATACAAGCTGCACAATGTCAGAGCAATGTGCAGAGTCAGGCGAACAGAAACAGTTTGAAGATTCGTATTTAGAGTGGCATGGCTATGTATGACGCTCTGATGAATCAAAATAGAAGCGCCTCCAGTTTCTCTATCTCCCGGAGGAGGACGATATGGTTGAATTACTGCCGATGTGACTATAAATTTTAACTCACACACTCACTCACATTTCTATATTCTTTGTTGGTTTCACATTTAGTTCGTTTACAATCTCATTCCTGGTGAACTATTTAGTTTCAGTTTGGATACAACACGTGACAAGAGACAGTAAAACCTGCCCTTTTCTTCACCGGGTATTTTTGCTGTCATGAGCCGGAAGTGTAAACATATGTTCTAAAATACACATCGCTGTCAAATAGCTTTGAATGAGTTGCGAAGAGGTATTATACTAAAAGGTAAGCAGAGGAACTACATATTGATCTCAGTTCCCAATATCAACACCTAATATCATTAACCACTGGGTCTTATGAACAAATGTAAAGTAACTCACATGCATGATCCCTGATAGTTATTGTCATAACTGATGTTGTTGGCGAAGGACACCTGGGTGCACTTTCATATTCTTTTTCTGCTACAGCCATCCCTCTTACATACACAGTGAGACGATTTCTTGACCATACAGCAGCTACATGAGTCCACGTGGTGTCCACGACATCCTTCACAAGCAATTCATATCTGTGGGATGACAATAACATGTAAAATAAGAAACGTACTAGTCTAAAGCAAAAATGTAGATTCAGAAGTTTTGTAGATTACTTTACTGATTCGCTAGTACTTTTGCCTCTTTCAAAGGCTTTTGATGCCACGACGGCTCATGGCGAGACAATAGTACTGAGCGTTTGAATGTAAATGTATTTAACCACCAAGACTAGCCTCCAGTAGTCACAACAATCTCATAAACATAAACAATAATAGTATTCCACATGATGGTACTGCTAGTCACTAGCACTCGTTCATGCCAGACACACTCAATCTATGGAATAACCTTTCTGAGGAATGCAAACTTTCTCCCACACTTTCCTGTTTCAAGTGATATGTTCACATTGAACGAATTTTCCCCGTGTTACAATACCAGCGGATATATGATATAATTCAAACTATTTCGAGAAATTCCTGTATTGTTCTCTTTACTAAGATGAATTTAATTATATTTAACTTGTAAGAAAACTTTAATTTCTTAATTACGATGCCTTTAAAGCTATATAACATAACAATATTTTATCAGTGGCAGGTCAGTTCTCGATCTAAACAATTCTCTATTGTGATAATTCCTGCTCATATTACATAACGTGTATATTCAAAAATCAAAGAAAAACTTTGATTAACATTTACGTTTTACACAACTTAAACTCATATACAAATTATTAACATTTATAACTACTCAAAAGATTTGTTGTACATATCATTTATCTTTGAAAATTTACTAATCAATGTTGAAAATCGTTGTTTATTCCATGAAACATGGCAAAATCAGCAGCAGTGTGTCCACTTCAGACCAAAACCTTACCAACTGCTGAAGTATCACTATGACAAAATAGAGTGGCAGTACAGATTCGAACGAAATAAAATACAAGAGCAGTGATTATAGCAATAAAGGCAGTGATGATACTATTCATCTCTCAGCACCAGTAATAGTACAACAATAGTCCTACGCTGAATATGAAATGCTAATGAGACAATGCTGGTCTTGTGGCGACTTGAGATGTAATGTCAGATGAGAAGCCAGAGTTAGCTCCCCTTACATACCAAACTGAGTGAGTTTAGTTTTACAGCGATTTTAGCAATATTCAATATCAGGGCGAGGGCACACCAGAAATGGGCTTCACACATTGTACCCGTGACGAGCCAATGCTTTAACCACAATGATACCCCACCGTCCCAGTATATACTAAAGTAAAAGACTCCAGAAGATTCACAGCAACCCATATTAATGGTTGTAGCACCCTACAGCAGCATCCAGTACTTTCTGTCCAAATCCAGTACAAATTTAAATATAGTACATCACTACCCATCATTGACTATGTGAGCAAGACCTTATAATGAACGATTCGTGATTTCTCAAAACTGTCATGGTTTTGGCATTTTGGTTCTTTAGGGAGAGTATTTTGAAAGTCTGCACATTTGAAAAAGTTGTGAACGATTTGCTCAATGTCCGCATTCATTCCAGGCCAGTACATGACTTCTCTTGCCCTCTGCTTACACTTCACAATGCCAGGGTGGGTCTTGTGAACTAACAGCAGCATATCATTCTGTAGACTGGGTGGTATTGCTATCCTCACACCTTTGAAGATAATACCATCACATGTTGAAAGTTCGCCAAGTGTGTTAAACAAAGACCGGAAATTCTTGCTTTGTCTCGGGCCAACCATCTCTGATGATGTGCATGAGATTGTAAAGCTCACAACTTGTCAGACTCTGTATCTGCATGTTCTTGCAGGCGTGTACGATGGAAAACATATCCTTCTCTATTTGCGCATAGCGCCTTTCAGTGTCCGTTAGTACAACAGGCTTTCCCCCTTGCATCCACACTACACCCAGACCGTTTTGGCCCGCATCACACCATAATAGCTCAGACACAGACATGTCTAAGCTTCTTGAAAGCTTCTTTATGTGCTTCTTGCCAATCAAACGCAGCATTCGATCATTCAGTAGACTCTGATAGGCGAATCAATCTCGCTCAGATTTGGAATGAAATTAGACAGGAAAGTAACAAATCCCAAGGACTGTCTGACTGCTTCCTTGCTGTCGGGTTCAGGCATATTCACGATGACTTCTACTTTTGTCTGCATCTACGTTCAACCCATCTGCTGTGATAAGATGCCCTACATATTTCACCTGTCCATATTCAGTTGGAGGTCGTAAGAAGTGTCTTTGTTGAGCACTCTCTTGAGGATATCATCCATGACAGCATGAGCACCAGGAATGTCACTCAGCATATGATCCATTACTATCCCCCGCCGCGCGTTTAGCGTGAAGCAGGGGATATAGTATTAGGCTCCATCCGTCCGTCCGTACGAATTGGAATATCTTATGAACCGTTGACTAGATTATTTTCATACATGGTACCTAGGCTCATCACAGTTTGCGAAAGGTCCCTGTCAGGCTTGGTCACCTTGACCTCCATTTAAGGGTCACAAGGGGGCTTTTAACGTTTTACCCTATATCTTCAGAACCGTTCACTGGATTTTCTTCATATTTGAAACCAAGCTTTCTATAGAGAAGGCGCAGAGCCCAGTCAACTGTGGTGTGGTAACCTTCACTTAATTTTCAAGATCACAGCAACACTTTCATGATTTCAGCATGTTAAGCTTGTCAGCGAGGTACCTTAAGAACCGTTCCCTGGATTTTCTTCATATTTGACACCATGCTTCATATAAGCTTCATATAAGGAAGGCGCAGTATCCAGTTGATTTTGGTGACCTTCACTTAATTTTCAGCATGTTCACCTGCATGTTAAGCTGGTCGATCCGTGAAGGTCCGGGTTAGAATTTTGATCTTCAGTACCCATGCTTGTCGTAAGAGGCGACTAATGGGATGGGGTTGTCAGGCTCGCTAACTTGGTTGACAGATGTCATCGGTTCCCAATTGCACAGATCGATGCTCATGCTGTTGATCACTGGATTGTCTGGTCCAGACTCTATTACTTACAGACTGCCGCCATATAGTTGGAATATTGCTGAATGCGGCGTAAACCTTAACTCACTCACTGTTAAGCTTGTCAGCAACATATCTCAAGAACCATTCACTGGATTTCCTTCATATTTAAAACCAATCTTCATATAGGGACGGCGCAAGGCCCAGTCGAGTGTCGTCACCCTCACTTAATTTTCAAGGTCGCAGCGACACTGAAGATTTCAGCATGTTAACCTGCATGTTAAGCTTGTCAGTGAGATACCTCAAGAACCATTTGCTGGTTTTTAATCATATTTGACACCAAGCTTCATATAGTCATATAGATAAGACGCGGGGTCCAGTCGATTTTTGTGACCTTCACACAATTTTCAAGGTTACAGCGAGTAGTATACACAATGGGGCTACGGAACCTAATCCCGTACCCCTCTTGTGTATACTACTACTGAGGTGCATGCAAAATGTGATGAAAATCGGTCGAATACTTTCTGAAATATTGACTTTTAAGTGAGCATGGGTTCGGTCGGGAAAAGGCAAAATGTCCAACTTTTTGTCGTATTAAGTCTTAATTAATCTAATGACGTCATCGAGAGTGTTCCCAATCACGTAATGCTATATCGTAACCATCTGCCGAGATGCATGCAAAATTTCACGAAAATCGGTCAAATAGTTTAGGAAAGCATGGGGTCGGTCTGGCGAAAGGGTAAAAATCCAACGTATTGTCTTACTTGCTATATATTATTGAGGCGAGAGGTGTTTTTAGCTGAATGAAACGCAGGTCTCGGAAGTCATGACCTCGCTACCGTCTCGGGGGTTGGTTTGAGCGAGCGCCGTGGACGAGTATAAGTGTGTGTGTCTCTCGGATCGACTATGATGATGCATGGCTGGCTGACTAGCGAGGCTACAGATGTCTGAAAGTGAATGAAACGCATCTCTCGGCAGTTTCCTCCCTGGGTCGTCGTCTTGGTATCACCGAGTGAGCGCTGTGGGCGAGTCGCAGTGTGTTGCTCGGATCGGCTTATACAGCCGACTGGCTGGCAGCCTGCAACGTTATGTTGATTTCCACTAAATCATCTCTCGGCAGTTCCCCTGGGTCGACTCGCTGCTGTCTCGGTAGCTTTGAGCAAGCACTGTGGGCGAGTCGCAGTGTGTATGTGTCTTGGCTCGTCTATTTACCTACAGCTCGCTGAGATGGCTGGCTACGTTATGTTGATGTCCGCAAAACAGTTTATTGTGCATTTCCTTCTATGATTTGTTTGGTTTTCGTAATGAAGGCTTGTCAGGCTTGTTGGTTTCCTTGTTCTATGATTTTTTTTTTCTTGTCTTCGCAAATGACCGCGTTTTTACGCGACTTGGTTCGAATCTCTTGTTTCATTCTGTGATATTTTGCGATTTCTGATAGCACCAAACAAAACTCTTCTTCGGAGATTTTAGAGTTGGTGAGCGCATTTGAAATATGATCGTCTATAGTGTTTAACTTCGCTTCGCCTAGAATTCTAATTTCGTCATGTTTCAATGCTTTACGTTGCAGTCTGCGAGACACATACTTAAGGGTCAATCCCATCAACCCTACCACTCCGGCTGTTATTTCGATGCCTAGCACCACGGGTGCGGCCAAGATGGTGGATAATAACCCGATACCTGCTACGCCTAATCCCACGCTGACTGAAACAAGAGCGCTGTCAACACCGTCCACGGAATTGACGGCCCTGTGATGTTTTTTTCTGTAATGCCGGCGGCGTATCGTGTTCACGTTCTAGTTGTTGTTTGATCTCGCATATTTGTTGCAAAAGAAACCCGTCTACGGTTTCCAGTGTTTTTGCTACTTCATCCACGACCATGTACAGTCCCATTCTGTATATATACACTCTTTTTTTTTATAAAATAGTATTTAATTGGTCCTCAGTCAATGTTTGATGAATATACTTTAAGCTGATGAGGTACAAGTTTTCGTATAAATAAATGGTCTCGACTTCAATAACATCCTTTTGAATATCATAATGTCTAGGTTTGGGGTGGGGGTATTTCCCGGTTGTATACAAATAAGACAACGTTTTTGTTGATGGCGATCATGCCAGCGTATTTTTTTTAACCCATGCAGAAGGATTATATCTACTCCCGGGGCATCTCGAAGAAATACTTCGATAATAAGAGTAGAACCCTGTATCACACTGATCCACGAGTCTGTCACATAAGTATATTTTAGTATAAATAGCTCTATTTTTTTCTCATTTGGGACTAACATGTTAGCAGTTTGATCTGGTAATGGCGCTACTTTCATCGACGTTCTTCTTCCAGGATTAAACCTCCCAAGCAGTATCCCGTTACTTTTTAGCGAGACACCACCATCATTATTATCTATGATAAGATAGGGGTAGGTCAGGATGAGGATAATAATCCAGTTTAACTGAGATTCTTGTTAGCGCATGGCATACAAGGTGTTTTCCTCGCCGGACAGATCGAATCCCCACGTGTCCCCGAGATCGGCTAGCGTTAAGTTAGGATGATGATGGTTCATCTCATATATTAATATGTTACAAAATAGTTTTTAATTGGTTATCTGTTAATTCCTCGGACATGCACTTCAAACCCATGAGATGTATGTTGTCGAGAAGGAAAATTTTGGTGAGCAATATCGTGTCTTCCACGGTCACGGTGACTCCCTGCAGACTGGTGTAGGCGTTAACGTTCACCCGCACCTAAACGGCGCAAACTTGGTATAATTGTTGTTTGGCCTACCGACAAACGCACGATCGTGAACAACCTGGGTCACGCCATCGTCAAGAAAACCACTATCAAAATAAGCGGGAAGGACGTGCTGAGCATCGACGACAGCGACATGTTTTTCCCTTACATGGACCTGTGGAGAACCTCGAATGAACGTGATGACATGTTGTATCAAGGAATTTGTCATGATAACGACCAATCGAACGACCTCCATGTGGGAAATGTTTACACGCAAGACCAGCTCAGTAATGTAATGACAGGAGAAAGAGCCGTCACCGAGGCATACGGAAATCGATTTTGCATACCACTCGTTTTCGAGCTGCTCAAGGGGCACATGCCGTTTTACCAGGCCGCGCGCTGGCCAACAGGCGGGAATAGGAACTCATGTTCAACAACTAAGGCAAAGTTATCTTTATGCCGAACGGCACCGAGGTCAGCTTCGTAGTCGACAACATCCATCCTGTACGACCACATGCTGCGGCACCAGACGATCGTCAAGGACAAGAGCGACACGTTGTGGAACATCAACGTGAATGTGCCGGCTCTATCAATGAAAGGCATCTTTATCATTCCCGTGGCTGAATACAAGCCATTTTGAGGAAACAGCGAACTCACATGGAATCCCGAGATCAGGAAAGGGGAAGTGACCGTCGAAAGGGGAAGTGCCAAACCAGCTGTTCAGCCAAGGCATGAGAGCTTACCAGCAGTGGGACGTGATAGAAAACTACCGGCCATCAAGCGATACTCACCGGAAGTCAATGACATCATCAAAGACCTGGGTTTGCCCTACGTGATGCTCCATAAGTACCTGTATAAACATTACGCGCTGTGGCTGGACATGCGATCCATGGACGACGACAGACTACACGGCAGCGGACGTGTTATCGCAAATGGCAGTGAGGGGATCACCATCCAAATCACCAAGAAAGCTCAAAATCTGGCCGGCAAGTTAAAATTATATTTGTACATCATTATGGATGCGCAACTCAATTTATAAATGAAAGATTCGTTCAAGCCATTAATTGATTTACATTGCAATCCCCACTGCGTCATCATGTGCAGTCGGACAGGATGCGGCAAGACGGCATTCGTGCTGGACATGCTTGAAGGATACTATCGCGACGTGTGCGACAACATCTACATTTTCTGCCCGACTTTATGGGTGAACAACACGTACACGGAGAGACAGTGGGTGATGACGGACCCGGACGTGCACAAAATCGATCATGGAATTCGTCTGCGCACTTACCACGACAAACTGAAAGGAGAATCAACGCTGTTCATCCTAATTCGTCTGCGCGCTTACCACGACAAACTGAAAGGAGAATCGACGCTGTTCATCCTGGACGACTGCAGCACCAACAAGGAGATGGGTAAAAAACGAGACGCGCTGTTGTACCTGGCCTTCTCGGGCTGACACATGAAGCACAGCGTTTGGGTTCTGACGCAGAAATTCAACTCGGTGCTAAAAGATTTACGTGAACAGACGTGATGGGTCGCCTTGTTTCATTGCAAGGACAGTGATTCGTTCGAGGACTGCTTGCGAGAGAAGGACGTGATCCCGACCAAACAAGAACAAGAAGGAGTGAAGAAACAGCTCGCCGAAACGAAACATGCCAAACCTCGTTTACATTCAGTATAAATATAGGCACGCCCATCTTCATAAATATTTGGGGGGATTAAACTGCAAGTTTATACATTATAATAATTCAGAATCGTGTCACTTTTTGAATTTTATAATACGTGTACTTCAATTTGCATATTCATATCAAGGTGAAGAATATATTTACATGTACAGCACACCATTATGTTTTATGTACTGGATGTGTGCGTAAAATGTATATGAAAATAAATACTATCTCTACTCTGAAATCCAACTATTTTGTTTTACTTATCGAAAAACACTAAAATGTGTTTTCGATCTCTGAGATCTATCCACTCCTATATGTCTTATGTGTATATTTCATAGATCGTTACGATTATGTATGTTTAACGTACACAAACTGTTACTGTATAGCCAATAATCAATCTATATCCAGCTGTAGAGTGACCAAACGTGGTCTTCAGAAATTTCGCCCACGCCCCATCACCTGCCCCTTCCTCTGTGACAGGTATCCCATGATACGATTGGTCATAGACAACAAATGATCAGCCACTTTATTGAGTGATTGAGATACTGCATGTTCTATTGGGAAAATTTGATAACGCCCTATCACGTGCCTCTTTGTTTCATGTCTATACAAGGAATCGGTATTATACAATTTCTATATGTATGTTCGTATGATAACGTATGTTTTTGCATTAAATCTAGATGAAACAAAGTTATGAATGTGCTCTTTGTTAGTCACAGACTAGCGTAATAGTACTTTCCTTGAAATATTCAGTATACAGTAGAAATCTATCGGCAAAAACGCTAATATCGTAGATTATAAAGCATGTATGTAAATTACAGTATGTCATTATCATAGATATTTTGTAGAATTAAACCTCACACAATGATATATGGGAAAGAATTTGTTTATGCATGTTTCATCTCTTACATACAGAAAATACATACATATGTTGACAAAACATAAATGTACAAGCCACCAAAGGTCTACAAGAGAAACTTGCAATAAAATTACATAAAACGATGCCATACATGATATGTATTCACGCCTGCTTTTTTTTAACTTGTATCTTTACGACACAATTAAACAATCGGAGCTTGTTTGTACGAGTAGACAGTTTCCTGTCATCCCCGAAACCTGCCAGGGAAATCAGGTGTGAATAGCACTAATTAGCTCGCAACAGCGAGCCGGGCAATCAGCGAGGGGTTCAAGGTGTTGAGTAGTGAAGTGTCTCTCGGGCTTAATGAGTTAAAGAAGAAACAAATAACGATAATAATATACAACATGGATGCGCACCCGGAGGAAACGACAATGCCGACGGAGGAGGAAGCGACGACACCGATACGACTAGTCACCACCACCGAGAATCCTAAAAAAGTCGCCGCCGGTAGAAAAGGTTGTTTAGCCAAGCACCACAAAAATAATAATAATACTCCGTGTATTGTTGCCGCAGCAACGGGTTTATGCGTGGTCGTCGTCGTCGTCGTTATGCTGCTATATAATAATAACAACCACCACCGCAACAGCAGCAGACGATGCAATTAGAAATAAATCCGCATGTTATGTTATAAAAATGTATACATATATATTGTACATATATACACACGATGTCGTGCGAAGGAAAAACATTCGTCAACGATGCATATCACGCCGCTGTGGTCGCCGGACTAACCGTAGGTTACGCTCGCTTAACGAAAATGGTTCTCAAACAGCCAATGATCAAACTCGATTTCAACGTGAAACAAGGCATTATACAGAAAAATATTTTGAAGTAATATTAAAAACACAGAATATATAAAAGAAATGGCTACGATTGCCATGATGGTCGGTGGTGTATTAGTCAACGCCCTCTCATTTTCAGGCAGCAATTATCTCTTCTCCAAATTACGAACGTCGAACACGGCCGAAATGGAAGTGGAACATAAACGTCACGATTTGGCCTTGGAAAAGCTGCAAGCCGCGCAAGCCGAGTACGCCAAAAAATGCGTGCAGAGAATACAGTTCATCAACGACCAACTCTCGAGCGAAAACCACGCCGTTCAAGCATTCAAGAACGTCGACGACGCCATGCGAGAATACTACCTGTTCACCGGCAAACGACTGGAACCACCTGTCGGCGACGAACCCATCCTCTCGCAGTTTTACATGCCTTCCATGGAACAGAAAGACCGGGAACTGATTTTCGTGGCGCTGGGTCTAGCGGCGATCGTGTTGATCGGCAAACAATTAGACAAAGATATATTTATGTGCGTATATACATAAAGATGGGAAGGCGTGCACCGTATAACTGCAAGTAGGTCCTGCTAGGAAAAACCAAAACCTGCGCCAAGAAATGCACCACCGAATATTGCGGCATACACGTGATGTCCATAGGAAAGGGTTACGTGAATTACACGTGCGAAATGTGCGGTGTGGGCGTTAAAACTGAACCTTTGACATTTCTCGTAAACACAACCACATTCATGAAACACGTTGTGCACATGCATTACCTGCACCCAGGCCCTGTAAAAGCACAAGGAATTGTGGAACCGATGGATCGCCATCGATGGAGTCACCACTTACGCGTACAGACACACGCACATATTAAACAATTAAAACGCATAAATACATACATCATGGAGAAACTTTATTACAGCCCCCACGCGGGTACTGGAAAGGCGAGGATGCCATCCCGAAACTCACAAAAGCCGCTAGAGTCTAAAAGACAAAGCCAAAGCTTGGCTTAAAAAACAAGCCATCTGGCAAGTTTACCTGCCGGCGCCTCGGTACATCCCGAGAAGAAAATTCGACATTTCAACGCCGAATCGCGTTCACCAAGCCGACCTCCTATTTCTACCCCACGACAGGGTGAGGCGTAAAACCTACAAATATGCCCTGACAGTCGTCGACGTCGCCAGTCACTACAAGGAAGCCGAACCGTTGATGACCAAAGATTCGAACGAAGTCACCAAAGCCTTAGAACGCATGTACAAACGCAGTCGCAGTACTCGCAGGATTTAATGGATCCCAAAAACAGAAACACGGAATGGGTCGTACGCTTACCGCGAGTGGTGGATGTCATCAACAAAGAAGTCACCAGACTCGTGGTAAAGAGACCCATCGAAGCCATCAAAATGAAATCTGTCGAATCATCGTCGGCAGTGGCACATCGCTATAAAACAAAGAAAACATTACCGGACCGTGTCAGCGTTAGGTACTTGTACCAGCCGGGAGAATACGAGGGAGACAGCAGAAAACGAGCCACTGATACGATATGGTCCATGAAAACAAACAAAGTAAACCTTGTCGACATCAAAGACAGCAAACCGAACTTGTACAACTTGAAAGACGGACCGCCGAGAGCATTCGTCAAAGAGGAGTTGATGATCGTACCTCACGGCAGAGTCCCTTACACATCACCCACCGTGTGATCATAGTTTCTCGGCATGATTTTTTATCAGTCTTGCATGACTATTTTTCTGGTTAATGTAGCCAGCCAGCCAGCCAGCCACACACCCGTACACCAAGCCGAGAGAGACACACGCACACGCACTGCTACTCGTTCGCCCACAGCGCTCGGAGGAGCAACCACCCCCGAGGCGACCCGAGCCTTTTTTCCCGACCGACCCCATGCTCACTTAAAAGTCATTATTTCAGAAACTATTTGACCGATTTTCATAACATTTTGCATGCACTTCAGTAGTCGTATACACAATGGGGCTACAGGATTAGGGACTCCTCAAGGGCTCAAATTTTAACTGAGCCCTTGAGTCCCTAATCCCGTACCCCGATTGTGTATACTACTCAGCGACACTTGGAAGTATTGTCAGCAAGATATCTCAAGAACGGTTCACTGGATTTTCTTCATAGACTTTCAAGACCTCTCTTGAATGTTTTGTATAAGCAATTTTTTTTATTAATTTACTATTTTTTGCATATTTCATACACCGTGACATTCATGTCAAGGTCAAAGTGAGTCTTGAAATTATTTGTGTGTTTCAACAGCTACAGATCAAGGTATCAAGAGAGGCTGACTGGTCATGTTTTTGTTGACATTTAACGTCATCTTTCACTTTCATTACATTTTGAGCTTGATTTGATAATTTGCGGCGGGGATTATGTCACCTTAGGAACAACTGCTTGTTCTTTTAAATATTCAGGTGCACATTTCAGGCCAAACGGAAGTCTAAGCCAACGATATTGACCTATTGGCGTGTCGAAAGTGATGCTTCATCCTGGTGATGCTTCATCAAGCTGAATTTGTTGAAAATAACTCTTGGCATCTGGAACGGAACATACGGCTGCGTCTAGAATGTCCTCAACAACATCCTGGATGGTGCGCGTCTGGTGATGTTCCCTCTGAACTACAAGATTCAGATTGGAGGGAGTAAGGCAGATACGCACTTTTTTGCTTCTGTATGAATCCACCATAGATATCACCATAGTTTTGTATATGCCAATTTGCTTCCACATCATTCAGTTCGGCAACAGTTTGTTTCTTGATAGAAACGTCTTGATGTCTGGTGGCACGTACAACACCCTTGGCCCCTGACGTAAGTTTATCTGTGTTAGTGCCCAGTAAAGTGCCAGTAGTTTTGGAAATGGTGACGAGGAATTGCTTTATTGCGCATGACAAGAATGACACATTGTACTGACATTGTGCAGCTTGTATATACCTCCCCTTCCAATAGTCAACAATCAGATCTTCAAAATCTCTACGATCAACCATGGGAGATCTTAACGGACACAACTTGCTTTGGGGAAGTGCCCATACTCATAACAAAGGTAACTCCTAGAGGAATTCATTTCCGCTAATAATTTATGTATTGTCATTGATGATTCAGCCACTTATTTACATCCATCTACGGGAACATATTCTTCCCTTGATCTCTCACTTGCTGACTCCATTTTGTATAATGAATTTGAATGGATGGTCCACCTCCCCACCATTCTCAAAACAATCAACCCTGGTAATGATCCACCTTTATCAAGAAGGAACTTCGCCAGGGCTGACTGGTCATAATATGAGACTGTGTGTGTTGAACGCTTAAAACATGACCTTTTAAGGAACAGTAAAGATCCTATACAGTTGTTTTCCGATATGCTCAATGACATTGCTGACCAAACTATACCCAAGTCCTCTGCAATTCCACATATTCGTAAACCATGGTTTACTAATGAGTGAAACCTGGTCGGAAAGAGTAGGAAGAAAGCTGAAAAGTTTTTTCGTAAACATCTTACAGTCCATTATTTAGATAAAGTTTGAAATGCCAAGGCTCGACGCACTTTTAAACAGACTAAGCGTCAGTCTTGGAGGAACTATGTTTCCAAAATTAATTCAAGCACACCTATTTCAAAACATGATTCAACAAATAAAGGGCAAAAGTTCCAAATCTACTGTCAACCGTCTGAGTGAGTGAATGAGTTAAGATTTAAAGTCACATCGCCCATATTTCAGCCATATCGTGACTAAAACTAGTTCTAAATTCATAATACATACATATAACAAATAAAACCATGTCAACGAAGGACAGTAAAACCACTAGAGTATCACAGATTGAGTTAAAACTAGCTAGCATATATCTTAAAAGTAGAACATTATTTTTTGACAATACAATGTAAAAATGGGCTATAGATCGCCAACAACTGAAGGTAGATCACCATACTAGGGACCATGGGGACCTACAGTGCCTTTGCTACCTGCATGGACCCTAGTTGGATTTACACCATCCCTTCAGCCGCTGGCGAAAAGTGTAGGAAAAGTGTAGCCGAATTTTAAAGGAACAAATATACTACGTTTAAAAATAGGGTAAGCAAAAATTTAACTTTGAAAGTTTTGGGGCTTACGTACCCTCTCAGGAGGACAATAATTTTACGATACTTTAACCCCCTTCGAGGATACAGCCACTAACATTCGCAGTTGCAAATTCATACTACCATATTTAAAACACCATTTATCTATTTACAAATCATTTAACAAATCTAATACTTTTCAAAATGCAGTAAATAAATCAGAACTGACATTATTAAAAAGATCCTTGATAGTGATTTGAAATAGATATCCCTTGTGATGGAATATTCAACACAGTCAAGCAGGACATGTTTGACCGTGATTCTTTCATCACAAGGGATACAAAACGGAGGATCCTCACCTTTCAATAGGTACTCATAAGTATATCTTGTGTGGCCAATACGACATCGTCGTATGATGACCTCTTCAAATCTGGACTGACAACCCAAGTGTAACCAATATAGGGTTTTATTTCATGTAATTTATATATACCTACCTGGGTGTCCCACTTCTTCTGCATTAGATCACGGATATAAGATCTGATTACAGCTTTATAATCAGAGTATGGAATAAGAAATGGTGTCACAGATATGTTGAGTGCTGCCTTGGCACCAACATCAGCCATTGTTTCCCAGAAATGCCAACGTGGCTGCGTAACCAACAGAGGACGATGTTGTATTGGCCAGTAGAAAGATCATTATATAATTCAAGAATTTCTATTAAACTGGATGTTTGCAAGACAGATTTTTAAAAGCCTGAAGGCAAGAAAGAGAGTCAGAAAATATTATATATTGTTTATATTTAGGGTGATTTTTAATATATTTAAGCGCTGTTAATATGGCGTTAGCTTCTGCTGTGAAAATAGAGCTGTTATTTGTTAATCGGGAAGATATTGTTCTGGATCCAATGACAGTGACACAAGCAACCGCGCCACCATCCTTGGACCCATCTGTAAATAAGCAATTATATGTATACATAAAAGTTAAGCACCCCCGGTAATTTGACGATCGTCAATATTTTTTATGATGTCAGTCAATTATCCCAAAGGTAAGGCTGGATATAAGAACACAATGCTGTATGAATGACCTCTGGCAATAACAAAATAACTGGAATTCAATGATATTTGAATGCGATAACAGACTTTATACACAAGAGGCACTTTCCATACAAAAATCATACACGATGAAGTATGGTCCCCAAGACCTGGAAATGTCACGAAAACGTTTGTTTTCCATTGTGAAATGTTACTCAACGCTTCAAGATACGATTAGGAATGGTAAACGTTCAGTGTTTAGTGTAACCACCCTGTGCACGAATAACTGCCGCAACCCTCCTTCTCATACCCCCAGTGTATCGACGTATTCTTGATGCAAGGCTGCTTCCAATTGCCTCAAATCTGCTACGGGAGGGTCACGCTGTTGTATACGTCGCCCGAGAGAGTCCCATATATGCTCTATTGGATTAAGGTCGGGGCTCATTGCTGGCCATGGAAGTGTTGTAATAGCGTTGTTCTGGATAAACGCTGTCACGGCATTGGAACGTTGCGGCCTAGCATTGTCGTCCATAAACATAGGTCTGCTGGCAAGTGTATGGTTGTCAAAATGAGGAACTACGACTGGGTTCAGTACGTCCCGGATGTAGCGATCGCCGTTGAGGTTTCCCCGAATAGTCACCAAGTCCATCTTGCAATAATGTGACAGACCTCCCCACACCATTATTGAGCCCCCATCAAAAGCTACTGTTGGCATGATGTTTCTGTCTGCGAAAGCGGCATTCCTGTGCCTCCACACTCTCTTACATCGATCGGTCATGTGGAGCAAAACCTGCTCTCATCTGTCCAATGAACACGTCGCCATGTCCGTAAATTCCATCCTCTTCGTTGTACACACCATGCTAAACGTAACCTACGATGACGATCTGTTAACAGAGGACGTCTGATGATCCTCCTTGCCCTCAAACCAGCATGTCTCAAACAATTCCTCACAGTTCCCATGGAGATTCGTCGACCTGGTAACCACAGACGTCTCAGTTCGTTGCTTGACGCAACGGATGTCGACGCACATGTCGTGATAGGGCTCTGTCTTCACGCTGTTAGGTCACTGGTTTTCTTCCAGACCTGGGCCGATCTCTGACTTTGTGTGTCTGCCTGTGCTTTCTGACCAGCCGACTGATGACAGTGTAGTGGATGTTCTGCTGACGTCCAATCGCTTTTAAGACATTCCAGTTGAATGCATTCCGATAATTCGCCATCTTTGAGCTTCAGTTGTCTTCCTTCGTGTCATGATGACCAAATGTGACAGTATTGATACCGGTGGTCCCTTAAATACAGATTGTAGGGCGAGTGCAACTGCATTTTGTTGAAACCGTGCGCTGTTGCGTTCGCGTGCAGAAATGGTTGCGTTTTCGTGCTTGATTCCGTTTAGCACTACCAAAACAGGTTCATAATCATCTACAAATATATCCTTGCCAAACCACTTCATTAAAGGATTGAAGTTATGTCACTACTTCAATATGGGGGTGCTTAACTTTTTGCTTTATGTATGCTATATTTACGTTTTAATTGATTATATTCTTGTTTATATTGTAAGTCATTAGTTTCTGATTTTTTAAATTGAGTGAGTGTTAGGTCGACTTGCGGCCTAACCAATTGCCAAGGAGGAGAAGAAAGAAGACGGGAAGGAGATATATTCTCTAACTCAATGCCAGCAGCAGAAATATATTGTTGGATTCTTATCCCCAAGAGGTGGAACAAGTGAAGTTTATGCAAATCCTCATAAAGAGGATTAAAAACGCAGTTGTGAGCAGGGTTTTATTCATTAGAGTACAACTTTGTGATATATTGTAAAGACGATTTGATACGGCGAAGTTTTAAAGATGGCTCATCGGCCTCAACGTAGAGTGAGTGTAGTGTATCACCTTCTCATATCACCATACAACATCTTCTTGTTTCACACACTTTAATCGCCCAAGAGAAACATTAGAGGTACATCGCTAGGTTGGAAGATGGCCGCCGAGTGACGTCACATAGCACTCGCTTATATTTATACTCGACCCTAAATAACCTCTAACCCAGCCATGCGGCCAGCCCATGCACGTGAATAACATGAATATCCTCAATACAAAGTTCAACCAATCAATACATTACAGTGAGTGAGGTAATATTTAACGTCACATCAGCAATATTTCAGCCATATCGCACTAATAGCACTATTAGGATAATACAAGTTAAAAACAGGCTATAGATCGCCAACAACAATAGAGCTGTGATTTGGTAATCGAGAAGAGATTGTTCTGGATCCAATGACAGTGGCACAAGCCACTGCGCCACTATCCTTGGACCCATCAGTAAATAAGGATTTGTGTGTATTATATTTACTTTTTCATTGATTATATTCTTGTTTATATTGTAATTCATTAGTTTCTGCTTTTTTAAAGGTCAACTTGTGGCCTAACCCTCAACGTAGAGGCTGTCAATGGGAGAGGTTCTAAAGGACCCAAGACAAAGTCTTAGACCTTCGTGGTGGACAGAATCTAATAGTTTTAAGTTACTTTTGCAGGCTCCACCATAAACGATCGAACCATAATCAAGTTTAGAACGTATTAATGCTCTTTACACCTCCCCACTTAGCATTGGAGACGATTTTTAATAGATCTAATGCCTTCAGGCATTTTGCCTTAAGATATTTAATATGAGGTAAAAACGTAAGATGATGGTCAAATATGATACCCCCAAATTTAGCCTCCTTAACTACTTTAATGGGAGTACCCGATAGATGTTAGTCTGGGTCCTTGTGTGGTTTATATTTACGAGAGAAATGGATGCAGTTTGTTTTAGATTAAGAAAACGTAAAGCCATTTCGTTCGGACCAAACATTAATTTTTTTGAGACAGAGCTGCAACTGTCTCTCAATCGTGTGCATATTTTTACCCGACATGATACATTAAAATCATTAACAAATAATGACCCATCAACAGAGTCATTTAACACTTTCGATAAACTATTTATTTTTATACTGAACAACGTTACACATAATATGCTACCTTGCGGGACACCTTGATCTTGTTCATAAAATTCAGACAAGGTGGAACTCACACGTACCTGGAAATGGTCTTGCAAACACAACTAGTAAGCGATATTGGCCTATAGTTGGAAGGATCAGTATGATCACGGCCTGGTTTTGGAATTGGAATAATGACAGCATTCCGCCACGATGAAGGGAAATTACCCGTTGTCCATATTTGATCAACAATATTTAACAGGGTTTCTAAACAAGAATCAGGTAAATGTTTAAGTAACTTATAATGAAAACCGTAGCAGTATCATGAGCTTGCCCTAAGGCAGTATGTATCTCATGAATGATGAAAACCTCATTGTAGTCCTCACCATTATCAGACGCAAAGTTGATTTTAATTTTGTCAGCTTGTTGTTTAGAGTTTTGAAATTTTGGTGTATAATTTGATGAGGAGGAATGTTGAGCTAAAGTTTCTCCTAATTTATTAGCTATGTCAGATTGATCAGTTAGTATAGTGTTCCCATTCTTAAGATGATGAACACCAGATTTTGATCCTTTACCTTTTATCCTTTGCACCATATTCCAGATTTTGGACATAGGTGTTCGTGAATTAATTTTTGAAACATGATTGACGTTTATTTTGCTTGAAGGTACGACGTGCTTTCGCATTTAGCATTTTATATTTATTTAAGTTATGGACAGTTGGGTGATGGCAGAAATATTTCTGTGCCTTTTTTCTCGCTTTTCTAGCATGTGTACAGTCTGCATTGAACCATGGCTTAGGTGCATGTGGAGTTGTAGAGGACTTTGGTATACATTCATCAGCTATTACATTTAAAAGGTCAGAAAATACCTGAATAGGATCAGGTCACTGAAACAACGTCACTGACACATTCGGGTCTTAGTTTAGATGTGCATAAAGTTTGAAAGAAGGACCAGTCTGCCTTGGAAAAGTTCCATCTTGTGTAAGATGGAGAATCAGTTGGATAAATTTCTGATAATTTCGTTGGAAAGTGATCACTTCCACAGAGGTCATTGTGGACTGACCAGTCAAATTCATTAATTAGATTAGAGTCTGCAAGAGACAAATCCAGAGAAGAGTAGGTGCCGGTTGGAGGATGCAGATAAGTGCTCGAATCATCATTGTATATGCACAAATCATTATTGGAGATAAAATCTTCCAGAGTTTTACCATTAGTGTTAGTATTTGTACCACCCCAGAGTTGATTATGGCCATTGAGATCACCCATTATAATGCAGGGTTTCGGAAGTTGATCATAGAGAGCTTGAAGATCAGACAGTTGAAGTGTTGAAGAAGGCGTGCTTCAATGCAGCGGAGCATACTACTGATCAAAGAAGTTAGAAAGTCGTGGTCCATGCTGTCCCAATATCGGACAACCTCTTCTTTCATTTCAGCAATATTTGTCAGATTTTTCATATTGACACTTTCCTTCATAAGTCCCCAAACATTTTCTATTGGATTTAGGTCAGGGCTATAGCTTGGCCAATCTAATAATGTCATATTTTGGGTCCGAAACCAGGCCTGTGAATGCTTTGAACGATGTTTTGGGTCGTTGTCCTGCTGGAAATCAAACAATTCCCATAGAACACGTGGGCAGATGGAAGTAAATGTCCCTCGAGAAATCTGTGTACCGCTCACTGTTCATATTCCCTTCAAATACACAGAGGGGCGTTGCCCCTAACACAGATATGCCACCCCACGCGTTAAATTTCGGACTGTACTTTGGGCGATGATACAAAGGTTTTTCAGTTTGTTTGGTCCAGAATTTCAGTGTATTGGGAAACAGCCACCCAGAACTCTCATCTGAGAAAATCACAATGTCCCAGTTAAAATTTTCTGCCAACCCATTGCATGCAGCTCAGTTCTAATTGTCTCCTTACAGACAGCCACAGTTCCTCTATCAATCATATCCAGCATTAAGTTTTCTTAACTCCTTCGTTTGTTTTTTAGAAACAAGAATACCAAGCCGCCTCCTGTCACCGACAGTCAATTTTCTGGGCCTCCCTGCGCCTCCCTGGTGCTCAATGCCATATCCATTTGCACTTTTTTTTAAACCACGATAAACATTGTACAAAGGGATGCCTGTTCTACTTAAAATCACTTTAGCTGATCTGATGTCCTTGTTATAATACTCTAAAATCAACTTCCTCTTCTCCAAATCATCCATACTGAGGATCACTGAAAATGTCGTCTGCTAGCAAGTAAACAAAGGGGGATTCTCAAACTAAAGAAAAAGGATTAACGGAGTTGTCTCTCTTGAATGACACCAAGCACTTGATAGCTGGTCAAGGTTGTTTATACTAGAAATCCAATTAAACATATTCCTAAAATTCTCAATAATTTCTGGTCATACTATACAACGAGCATATTGTGAAGGCAACCATTCTCTTCCCACAGAGGTTACTTGTCATATCTTCCTACGAACCTCTGTTCTAATACGGCCATATTTCCCGGTTCTCGTAAAATCCCCTAGCGGCAAAAGATCGCAACACGAATTATCTCCCTTCTTTCTATCCAATCAGAACACGTGTTACATCGACTTAGATTCAACTTGACTAACACAAGCAAATGTGAGGCCACAAATATCCCCCATCTGCCGGGGACTTGTGTTGATGTTACACACAAGACGTTTAATGGCTAGCTTGTCCGTTGTCAACGAGGGCGATGGAGACGCCACTGATCCGCCATAACATGACTGAGTTCTGTCTAGAAGAAACGTTTGCGCATCGCGCAGGGGAAGAGGTTTAGTTTTCTCGAAGTATACGGAAACTACCGAGGCCTTGCGAATGATCACTTTTGAAACAACGTCGCTGATTGCACAACTAAATCTGATTGCCTCCAACCATGAGTCTTGAACGCTCACACCATAAAAGGGCCGTATTAGAACAGAGGTTACGTAGGAAGATATGACAGGAGTAACCTCTGTGGGAAGAGAATGGAAGGCAACATGAAGAGTAAGTCTCACTGCTTGAAGATTAGTTGTAAGTGTGAGAGGGGTGTGAATTACATTCTGCTTAACAAGGATTGAAGTCCCGCCAGTGGCCCTATCTCCCGGAGGTGAGAAAGAATTATGTTTCGAACTGACGTAGAATTGAAAGTATCTGTCTGTTTCAGATAAGTTTCCTGCAGAGAGAATGCTGATGGTGCCAGATCCTGGACTAATAACTGTAATTCATTAAAATTAGTCCTTAATCCTCTACAATTCCACTGTACTATAGTTTTAGAATACAATATCTTTTTGGTGGGTTGATTGGGGATCTACCTCGCACTTTTCTTGTGGGCGACAAGCTATGTGACCTAGTTTGGATGTTTTCAGACAAATCCATGTCGTCGAAGGATCCGAACTTATTAAAAAGTTGGATTTTGTTATTGGACCCCTTTGAGGCTCTGACACTTTGACTCTTTTGTGAAGATTCACATCTAGATTTAGGCTTGTTTTTACCTGTTTCTTTCATATTTGATTGAGATGTAAATTTTGCATTTGGCTGAGATGATCATGATTTTTCCGTAGTACAAGGTGCATCGTGAACACATGTGGTCTCTCGAAGGACTTTGGGTAGCAAAATCTGAGGAGTGTCAGTATTAACCCAAGTTAAGTTGGTTTGACAGCATGCAGAAGATTTGACTATGGTCAAGATTGGCTCAGGTGATTTTCTGGTGACGGAAGCATAAGTTTCTGTTAAGTCCGATCTTTAGGACAAGATTTTTCGCATCTGCAAAACTAATGTTTTGAGTAAATTTAATTCTGTTGATTTCCATTTTCCGTTTCCAAATTGGACATTCCTTTGAGAAAGATTAGTGACTTCCGGCGCAATTAGTGCATTTTTTAAAGTTGTTGGTGCAATCTTCTGTTGTATGTGTCTGCTCACCACAATGGGCGCACGTGACAGACAATGTACAAGTGTTCACTCCATGACCGAAGTTTTGGCACTTCAAGCACCTTAATGGGTTAGGAACATAGGTATCAACAGTGATGTTACAGTAGCCAGCTTTTAATGATTTCGGAGCAATTGGAGATGAAAAAGAAAAGAAATACGTGTTGGTTGGAACAGTTTCTTTGTGTTTCTGGATTGTAAATCTTTTGACATAAATGACACCTTGATCTTTCATCTCTGTTACAATATCTTATTCCGTCATGTCCGCAAACAATTGATCACGATCTCGAATTATGCCTTTACTTGTGTTTAGCGTTCTATGAGCTGAGACTGACACTGGAATTCCTACAAACAATTCTGTTGACATCAGGTTTGTAGCTTCCCACATAGCAAAGGTGTGTTGGGCCAATGTTGGTATATGGTTGGTTGGCCAACAGTTTGACAACATTGGCCCAACGTTATCTTAATGACTTAAAAGTAACGGTGGCTTTTGACACGTTGGGCCAACATTGGGCCAACATTTGAAAAACTCTGCCTATGTTCCCTGATCTTACATCTATTTCACAAAGTTGGGCCACCGTTGGCCCAACATTGTGAATAAAAGAGTGAGCACACGGCCATTTTTAGCCATGTTTTCTTATAAAGATTTTGATGAAAGTTGAAATAATTACACAGACAAAAAGAAAGAATCCATTTCCCTGTTTTTTAACTATGATGCAGTGAATATTACAGCGTTGTTTTCTCCAAATTGAATACCAAATTTGTCATCATTGATAGCTTTACCTGATATTCAAAGAGCAGACGACACTACATTTCTGGAGGCCTTCAACTGGTAAATATGCATTGTTATTTCTGTGATACTGAATTGCGAATATATTGTGAAATAATTAATTAAAATCATCATTTAGGCTAAAGAAACTGACACATACCGTATTGAAAGGCAATTGATTGAGTAGATAAAAGATTTAATTGACTCTTTTCTTTAGGTAGCCTGTTTTAACCACTTTGATAAATCTCATTTCATTTTGAATTATTTAAATTTATTGTGTTTACTTTATTAACATTATGTGTTTGTCAGTTACACTCCTGTTTCCATATACAACTCTCTCTATTATTCATCTTAACAACCAATAATGGCTAAACATCATCATATCAGATATATGTGTCACAGTTACAGTAGTTACTCGTCATATCCAAATAAAACATTGTTTGAACAGCATTCCAGAAGTTGGTGAGTCAAATATGAAACATACAACTCTATGGATGACAACTTCTTGTTTATTGCATAGAGCGACGTTTCGATGTAGATTCTTACACCGTTATCAAGCTAAAAGTGACTACCCGTACAACTAAATGATGAGAAGTATATATACATGTACATAGTATGTTTTGTCAAATAAACATAATTGGGAGCGGCCAGTTGGGGACTAAGAACAGCAAATGGATCTAGTGATGAAACCAATTAACAAGGGTGGGGGTTGGGTTGTTAGGTTGTAACAACCTGATAGGGTGATTTGATAGAGTCTATAGTTTGATTAGTTCTTCATATCCCAATGGTATGTAGTATCCTTGGTCTCTATTGATCAAAGGTTTGTGGCGGCTGATTTTGATGGCTTCCAAAAGTTTTCTTTTTGTGAAGTCCTGATTCTTGGTGGATAAGATTTCGAATTTGCCAAACCAGCCCCCTAAAACTAAGTCTGGCGTCATCTCAACCCTGATCAAGCACGCTAAGAACATTGCTCCAGCAGCCATGACCTAGGACATGAGCGGAACCACCTGCAACATGTCTTCACGAGCCTCAACCAGTAACCCACCAACTCATAGTCTGTTTGATTTCATTTGAGACCAATGAATTGCTCACTAACACAAAATCAAATAATTGCAACAAAACCAAATTTTGCAGTCACATGAAAACGACAGACCAATGAAGAACTAATCAAACTATAGACTCTATCAAAGCACCCTATCAGCTTGTTGTTACAAGTGAATCACCCCCTGTTTATTGGCTTCATCACCATTCCATTTGTTGTTCTTAGTCCCCATCTGGCCTCTGCTGATTGTCAACACATACTACGCATATATACTTCTCATCATTTGGTTTTTGCTTGATAACAGTGTAAGAATCTACATCCGAATGTCACTCTGTGCAATAAACAAGAAGTTTTCAATCATTAAGTTGTACATGTATGTTTCAAAATAAACATAAGGTCAAATACTGTCCTTTTATGATAGATATCTGACAGTTTCATGAAATTTTTGGGTTGTTTTTTTCAGGAGCAGTTCGAAAAAACTGTCAGCGGCGACAGCCACAAAAGACCTAAAACAAGAATATTTTCAAGAAATACAATAATGTTTAAATAACAATGAAAAAAAAGAATTAAATAGTTCACTTGATTAACTTGTTTTGTTGTTTATATATGTTTATGATTGCAGAGGTCAGGAAAGAGCTAAATGTTGAAATACAGTTGTGCCAACATAAGGCCAACTAAATCACATCGTTGGGCCAAGTATGGGCCATGGTTTAGTACAAAGGTCAAGAAAGAGCTAAATGTTGTAACACGGTGGTGCCAACATAAGGCCAACGAAATCACTACGTTGGGCCAACTATGGGCCATGGTTTTATGTGAATTTTCATTCGTTGGCCCAACAATGAGCCAACATGATGGGCCACTGTGGAGCCGATGAGCATATCCAAGTAGGCCCATCGTCAGTTTGACAACAATGAGCCAACCAAACCGGTGATTATGGGCCAACTATGGGCCAACATATCAATGCTATCTGGGTTGCTGTCTTTTACTACATTCAATTAGAAGATCTCCTGAACGCAAGCGTTTAACGTTTTTGACATCACCGGCAATGCCTTGAATAGCCTTTGATACCGCAAAAGGGTTCAACTTCAGTGGCGTCTTATCTTGAGTCTTGATCACTATAAAGCGTGGACAGAAATCAATTGATTGGGTCGGTCTGTGTTCTTCATCTTCACGATCAATGTCTATAGTCCGTCAACTTAACATTTGGCACCCTGTTTTTCACAATTTATATAAAACTCCTGAATATTTTAAAACACTACTCTGTTCATATGGTACTTGTATACCGTGACCTAACAAGATATCGATTTAAGTAAAATTAAAACGATTATAAAAGATTGTGCCTTTAAACCTGTCATATAATAATGGTAAAACTGTTGAGAGTTTGACCAGGGGTTAACGCACCTGATGGAAAAGCCAACAACACTGTAAAATGTGTGTCAGCGTGATATGTACATGCACGGGTATTTACATTAGCACGCTTAAGTGATGTCAAAGATCGTCAACACGCACAGGTTGTAGAGAAAACGAGGTTGCACGAAGATGACCGGCAAATCATCAAAAGAGTTTACAACTTTTTCAAGCGCGAGGCAAAGCGACAAAAAATTCAATTTTATTTCAATTGAATGTTTCTCCAAAAGACATTTAATGCCACGAAGATCTGCAAAAGAATATTGCAAAGAGTTATCTCCCATAACACTATTTCAGAGCCTGACGATGACATGGCAGTTAAATCGGGGACCGTCTGAAAAACTGCAAAGAAAACAAAGCTTGATGAATTCGATAGAAGGGTTGTGAGGGACGTCATGCCTCGGTCACATCGATCCATATTGTCAAGCAAACTTAAGAAAATATTGTTCTAAAGAAGACCATGACATCAATGTATCAAAGCCTACCATATGCAAGCTGTTGCTCAAATTTGGATATAGATACAAGAGATCAAGCAACCAGTCTGTAAAGACTTCAATGAATCTACTTGTTTAAAATGGATTTATGATGATTATAGAGTCCCTGTAGATTTATTTTTTCGGGGTCGTAAGCCATGGTTAATGTTAAATGTTTCATCATCCGAGCTCCCCGCCCACCACGGAGTATCACAAGAACAATGCTAAAAGCAAGCGGATCTCCGACTTGCAGCACCAAGGATACCCGGATAATATACTCGAGGATATATTCCACCAGATTGGCCCATGAGCCACCGCCTTCTGGGCATACGACTCGAGGCAAAAACATACATGAAATTGTGCAGTAGAAATTCATAAGTTCCAAAATATGCCTAGCCTTAAACATATCACCTAATAATTCTCAAATTTTGTGCAACATTTTACAGTTGTAGCACAGGGCTTGGCGTGACCAGCCGACTGGTAGAACCGGGCCAGTTCTACCACCCGTCTAGGTGAAGTAAGGGGCGAAGTGGTGTGTTGGCAAAGGAACGCTGATCCTGGAACCAGTGCCCTCAACCACCAGACTCCCGTCCACCATCTGAAGGATGGTGACAATTTATTAACGGATAAGTTTGAAATTGCCAATAAGCTTGGTGAAACTCTCGCCAAACATTCTGAGCCATTACGTGCAAGAATTTCAAATCTGTCAGAAACAACATGAGAAGAAGAGAATAAATTTTGACTCAGACAATGGCAGAGACTATAATGAATTAGTCTCATTATATGAGCTCCACACTGCACTTGAGCAAGCTCATGATACAGCAACAGAAGCCGATAATATACACTATCAGCTCTTGGAGCATTTACCTGAATAATGTTTGGAAACACTTCTAATTATTTTTTATTCAATATGGACTTAAGGGAATATCCAATCTTCTTGGCGTAATGCCATTGTAGTCCCTATTCCAAAGCATGGCGAGGATCATACTGATCCGTCTAATTACAGACAAATCTCTTGAACGAGTTGTGTCTGTAAACCATGGAATGAATGGAAAACAATAGATTAACATGGTATCTTGAAACCAATGACCTTATAACATATATTCAATGCGGTTTCAGGGAAAATCTTAGTACCATCGATCATTTGGTACGTTTGGAGTCCTTTGTTAATAATGCTATAATAAAAAAGACCCATGCAGTATCGATATTCTTTGATCTCGAGAATGTATACGATACCACCTGGAAGCATGGCATTTTGAAGGATTTACATGACTTCAGTTTGAGGGGTCGTTTCCCTCTGTTTATGTCATAGTTTTTAGCAGACAGGCAATTTCAAGTCCGAGTGGGTTCAACCCTGTTTGACCATAATAATCAGGACCAGGGTGTCCCACAAGGCAGTATTTTGTCTGTCACCTTCTTTAGTATCAAGATCAACAGTTTATCCAAGGTTTTAAATGATTCCATTGATGGATTACTTTTTGTGGATGATTTTAATATTTCTTGTCGCAGTAAAAATATGCATACTATTGAACGGCAACTGCAATTATGTATGAACAAAATAAATAAATGGTGTCTTGCAAACGGTTTTAAATTAATTTTTTAAAAGAATTAGTTTTGTTGAATGATTTGTAAATAGATCAATATTTTTGAATTGGTAGTTTAATTGAGCAGCTGAGATTGTGAGTGGCTTTATCCTCACAGGTGGATGAAGCATTGTAAAATTATTGTCCTCCTGTGGGGGTGCGTACGTCCAAAAACATTCAAAGTAAATTTAAACATACCATTATTTCTAACCTTAGGTTATGTGTTAATTTTATTTATGGCTCAATTGTCTAAACTTGCTGACAGCTGAACGGATGGTGTAAATCCAGCTTGGGTCCATGCAGGAAGCAAATGTACTGTAAGTCCCCATGGTCCCTAGTATGGTAATCTACCTTCGGTTGTTGGCAGTCTATAGCCTGTTTGATATTGTATCGTCTTGTATAGTAAAAATGTTTTTAAATATACATCTGTGATAAACTAGTTGTTTTACTGTACTTCGCTGACAGGTTTGTATAATATACCTATAATCATTATAAATATATAACTTTATATAGTCACAATATGACTGAAATATTGCCGATGTGACACAAAATTTTAACTCACTCCACGAATGTAGAGTATTTATTTAAAATGTGCGAACACGTGTCCTGAAATGAGTGAATAAGTGAATACTGCTTAATGCCGCAGCTATTCGCGGCGAGAAAATGTCTTTCGTTTTACAATACACTGAAAACAGTAAACGTGATGTCGAAAATCACTAAAATGTCAGTCAAGTAGCACATCAAAGGTAAAAAATTATCTCTGATATACGAATCTATATTTGTCATTCCGTTTGATTTCATTTAAAAATTGTTGAAATCAGGCCATTAGAAACATTTCTGAAAATTCACATACAGATGGATCATCATTATAAAAACGTATGGGGAAATTGACACATTCAAGCAAAATGTTCACTATCTGTTGTATCGCATGCTAGATGTTAAAGCTGATGACGTAGTTATCTGCGGGATGATATTACTGCATATGACGCAGGTTGACTCATGCTGTGTTCAAACCATATACCATAAAGTGACATTGGGAGGTGGGGGCGGGGGCATAAACCATTTGGTAACATTACGCCCATAAAGTAACATGAGATGTTTCATTTTTTGTTTAGTAAACACTTACATTTTATTAGTAAATGGCTTTATCCCTGATTGCGGCCACGTGGCCTTATCTTGTTGAAACGACTATTTGTCTGGACCGCTCCAAGAAATAAATACACCAGGTAGGATCCATAGTTTGCCGTAGAGTATGTGACGACTGAGATAAGACGAAGGCAGTATCTTAAAACATAAACATTTGGTTTATGTATGTTGTTCAAAGTATATCAACATTTCACAATGCCAGTGCCTTCAACCTTATCATGTAGGTAACTCCCGTCGACAATGGTTACCGAGCTTCCATCACGATTGTAATTTTAAAAGTTTTGTTCCAAACTTTAATTGTAAAACCATTTTTTAGCTTTGCATCTTTGGTCATGGTAATGCCCTGATATGATACATAAGGTGGTAAAACTTTAACGTGTTTTCTAGAAACACATGTGTGAAGGACACTGGCTGGTTACACCCAAACATGAAGTTGAAATCAGTCACTGACATGAATAATAAAAGCATGTCAAGGAACACAGCTTTCAAGGATAAACAATAAAGCTTACACCTCGCTCTGGGAAATAAAGCAGCACCACACATACTAAAATTTTTATGACGAGTGGGTGAAAAGGAAAATACCCGAAACTACTACATTAGCCTTTGCTGATGATACAAGTGTCCTGTATATATTTGATAAAACCACAGAAACTAAATACAATTACCTGTTTCTAAGAATCACCTTGATGTCTGACGAGATGGACACTTCAATCCCAGTTTTTATTATGGGACTGTAGATTTGGAATTTTATGTCACCATAGTCTACATCTTCAACCTTGACCCACACAGCAAAGGTAAAGTCACAAATGGACGATTGAACGCTGCCTTCCACTGGAATTGTAACAGGTCCTTGAAACAGGATGTCATATGCTGAAAACAGTACAATAAAGGTTAGGGTTGGTGTTGAAAAAAAAGAATTCAGCTAATATTTTAAAAACAAATAATCATATTTCCCAACAGTGACAACAATTAAGTGATATTACATAACAAGTTATAACCCAACAGCCACAAGGCTATGTTCCATACTTCAGGTTGTTTAGCTTTACAGGCCTAAAATCAGGAACAGATACCATGCCTTCAGCAAATATGAGAAAGAACCTGAGCAAATTTCTGCAGTATCCCCTTTACCTCCAGTCTGGTGGTATCATTAGCCGAAATATCCAGTGTACATGTATATATTTTGAACCACCATGTCTACCTTTAGAAAGACGTTCGGTCCAATGATATGTCATCAGGGTGGGGTAAATGCATGCCATTGTCTGACATGTTTATTCCCAAATAGACATGTGAAGGTTAACCCTGAAATCTGTACCTGTGTTACGGTTTAGATATTGCCGTGACAAAAGATTTGGGAGTCCCATTTACACCAGCAAAATAAAACACAGACAAGTCTACAATATTCAATAAAAAATTAAAGAAACAATGAGCAAGGTTACAATGAATGACAGCTCACAAATCTAAAACATTAACTACATGTCTATAATTACCACAGTCCTCAAAGTTGGTTGGAACATCTCAGCAACCAAACCTTATATACCTATCACACTGTTTTCGAGAATTCTAGTAGTAGCAACGCTTCACTACGGCCATTTAGATCACAATACGATCATGTAGAACTCACTCACTCGAATGAATGCCACAGTCTTTCCAGAAGCAGCAAACCGGAAGCAAAACAAACAATGGGATGAAACTCTAACTCCTCAACTTACTCTCAACATGTGGAATTACATGGCCTAAGCAAGATGCGAGTTCAAATCACACTAAGCCCTTTAAACTTTTGTGATCCTATAATAACGAAAAGTTAATCAATGTGACATCTTAATTAACAAAACAAAAACACCATCATAACACCTGCAAAATATACGTTCTGTGCACTTCACAGTAGATGTGGAGCATTCTATCCCATAATATTTTTTGTAATGTGCAAACAATGCTTACAGTCCCTTGAGCCAAAACCCTTTTCTTATATTTGTCTCTCTCAGAGTAAGCCTGTGCAGGACTACGTAAGTTACCATCTATACTAGCCACATAAAGAAACTGTTCATAAGTACGATAACAATGTCAAAGGTAAACTTTAATGGTGGGATCATGAGACCATAACAAGTCGGGAAAATTTCAATTGAAAAGTCAATCACAATGACGTCACGAGTCCACAAGCGGGACAGGGGTCAAACGACCATGTCACAAGCTCAATAACGGGTATGTCCACCATCGGCATTGAGAACAGCACTGCATCGACGACGCATAGAGCCTATCAAACGTGCAAGGAAGGCTTGTGGGATGGCACGCCAGATTCTCTCAAGTTCTGTTGCAAGGTCAAGGACGTTATCTGACGGATGAGGAAGACGGCGTAGACGTCGATCCATCTTGTCCCAAACATGCTCTATCGGGGAGAGATCCGGTGAATTTGCAGGCCAAGGCAGTAAGTTAACGTTATGGTGTTGCAAGAAATCCATAGGAACCCTTGCCGAATGAGGGCGGGCATTGTTGGAATGTTAACCCAGGGCCATGACGTTGCAGAAAAGGAATTGCCACAGGTCGAAGAATCTGATCCCTGTAGCCCACACCAATTAAGTTGCCCTGGACAATCACCAAAGAGTTCTTTGGCGTGCTGTTTTTACACCCCAAATCATCACGGAACCACCACCAAAGCGATTCCTCTCCAATACACAGGCCTGTGCATAACGTTCTCCTATGCGTCTATAGGCACGTTGACGTCCATCACTATGACAAATGTTAAACCTGGACTCATCTGTAAAAACAACATTTCTCCACCAAAACATGTCTGCGGACATGATTTCGGCACCACATTCGGCGAGCTTGTCTATCACGTTGTGTCAGGATGGCGGGACGTCGTGGTCTGATCCCGTGATGACGTAAACGTTGTCGAACTGTGTTGGGGTGGATACGGCGAAGTCCTGGGATGGTTAGGGCAGTCATAACTGCTTTCTGAAACCTGTGGCGAAGATGGGTCACCCTTATCCATCTGTCCTGTCTGGCGTTGTTACACGTGGACGTCTAGAACGTGGCCGATCGATGACATCATTTGTGTTCTGGTAGCCTCTCACCAGTGCAGAAATGGTGTTCCGGTGGCAGTGGAAATGTGCAGCCACTTGTCGTTGAGACATTTCTCCACGGACCATCCCAATGGCCTCATGACGTTGTCCAGACGTGAGCCTTGGCATGCTATGCGTTTCAATAGCCGTTTAATTTTTTGGACGATCGCAAGGGCAGGGGTTGAGCTTTCCAAAGTGACAGTATTGTGTGGCATTCATTTGCTCTGTTTCTCTTTCCCGGAATGCACGTGCAACAACGTATTGCACGTCTCAAGGACGAACCCACTGCCGTCACGGAATGTGGCACGTGCATGCATGTTGGATACATGTCACTAATCTCTTAGTTTAAATCCTTATGTGTCTACACAGGTTTGATAAATTTAGATTTAAAATGTTTGTATGCACAGTATATATGATCCATTTGTTTCAATGTGTGTTCAATGAAAACTAATTCATATTTAAAACACAATAGAATATTCTGGAAATAAATTGGCAAAATGCAATGTGAATCACCTAACATTACAATGCTTGCATTCACACGAGCACCCACCCAAATATTTAGTTTTCATGCACACTGAGAGAAATTCACAGGTCTCAAATTAAGGTATTTGTGATTGTATGAAACACCACATATCAGTACCTGGTGTAGTCACCATTCGCACATAAAACGTGCCAATCTCCTACTCGAATTCTTTGCCATTCCTCATGGACTGAGTGAGACAATTTCTGCGGAGTTTGAACAAGAGGATCGCCAACTCGAACTCGGCGTCCAAGATAGTACCGAAGTTGTTCGATTGGGTTCATATCGGAGACGAGGACGGTGGTGTCTTGCGTTGTCATCCATGGTAAGGAGATGACATGTTAATAACCTTGACCATTGCATGTCCCATTGATACAATGAGATCCAACTTGCAGTCATATGAAGCGCAACCCCATACTATGGGGTTGCATGGATCATTTCCTGGCCATGTGCCTCGTCTCCATTCGCGTCAATGGCCGTTGGTAACGTGTAGAAGACAGCGACTTTCAACAGACCAATGAACCCTAAGCCATGTACACAAATTTCCCCGTAGCTTGCACCACGCCAGACGTTCCTGCCTGTGCCCATCTGTGAGGACGGATGCCTGATCTAACGACTTTCCCTCAGACCAGCAGCCTGCAGACTCCTTCTGATGGTACTTCTGGAGACGGTACACCTACTCTCCATTGCAGGTGCAGTTCTCCAGCATGGGTCATACCTTTGCGTTTTGCCAGTCGAATTAGGAAACGGTCATTGGGGCCATTGGTCTTCCTAGACTTACAGGTTTTGGACGATCCTTTACTTCATCGATGGTTACATGTCCTCATATATACCATGTCGTTAATATTCACGTTAGCCCCGATGTTGTGACAGGACATTCCTGCATCATGCATGCCAAAACACGCCTTCGTGTATTCTCTGAAAGTCTATGTCTTGTCATTCCAACAAGAGTTGATTCTGAGGACTGTCCTCTTTTATATGCGTTAGGAATACTGTATCCCACATGCTGCAATTATGACATTCATACCCCAATGACCTTGGCACCTTCGAAGCACGTGACTATGTGACTCACAGATTTGAGACTCGTTGCGAAGCACGTGTTTTTTATGTGCATTCCAATATGGTGGAGTATGTGCGCCTGTTTAGATCAACATTCTTGAAAATTGCCATTGGGTTCCGGTGGTGTGTAATAAATGCTCATATGTGTATCTCCTGATATTATATTGTTAAGGGTTTCTTACCAGAGCAGTTTGATGCTGAAGAAACGCCTTCATCCAGTGTTGTTTCGCCACTGGGACACCTAACACATTCATCCATATGATGGCGATCTTGATATGTACCACGCGGGCATGGAATACAGGGAACTACACCAGTCTTAGAGAAAGTGCCAGGCACACACATATCTGAAACAATAGTTTAAGGAAGGTTATTTATTCATGCACAAACGACGTGGATCGAATATCCTGACTATTTCTTATCTGATTTAGACAAACGAGTGTATTTTCAATTCACACGAAAATGTTATATTGGTTTTGTTCATGTCCTTTGGTTCATATGTAATTTTCGAAGTCATATTGTGATTAGAACAATACAAAGTCAATATTGCTGCCTTACGCCTATAACACAGGCGGTGAATTCAGAAAAGAATCAGATAATGGTGATGTTGTCAAGATTCATAGCTGCCATCATTACAAGTTCATTGATGTTATGTGGCTTGATCATTATAGCTGACATAATATCAGTCATCGGAGAATTCCTGAACAATATTTCCATAAAAACAACTATTTGCTGCCGCTGCATACTTTCAACGGAAGTATATCTCCGGAAGACGTCTACGCCATGGAAAACCACTTCAAATAATGCCTATCACACCTACCTTTGCAAGATAAACTGTTTGTATTGGCCAGAGTTAAAGTGGTCTGTTTTTCTGGACACACTGAACAGCTCAGCTGCCCTTTATGCTCCTGATAGTATCCATAGGTGCATGCCATGCATTCGTTTCTGGTAAAGTTGAAGTAGGATCCCTCTGGACAAGGCACTAAAGGAGAGAGTGGGTTTATTAAATTTATCACTCAGGTTAGATTCAGTCTTCGGAAAAAAATAATATACATGTATATCACTGTAAACATACATGTGACATAACATCAATGTAGTATATTGACAGAATAGGGCACATGAAATTACTCTGACACTATGTGTTGTTCAGAACATGGATGGATTTCACTAAACAAAAACTGTGTTTGATACTCTCCATTTTAAAAACATTAAAATCTTTATACAAAGAGAACATGTCCCGGACCGAGAAGAACCGACTCAGATAGTACCAACCAACCACAATTAAAAGGCAGATAATGTATAACACGGGCTATAAGCCCAAATTTAGAAATAAGCACCACACCAACAATTCGATGACATCCTGATCCCGTTATTCCCCTTTTAGACAAAATCTAACCCGGATCTTCACATGTCGTTTATGATACAAGTAATTTGGGTGGAAAGATCTTACAGCTTGTTAATGTGAATCACTTGCGACAGCAAGGTCAACAGTCCAGCAAAATATGTTTGAGGCTGTGACTTTCATCGCTTAGGAGGGACGTCATATGTGTCATTTCTGCCGCAAACCGACCTTCGGTGAATACGATATCATGGGAAAATGTCTGACAATGGAAGTATTTTGACCAATGGTTACAATTCATGAAGTAAGTGATTCCAATCTTGGAGTTCCGTTTTTTTCAAAAGATCCCGGGTTTACCTTTTAAAAGATGGCTTCAAATCAGTGGGTGTTGCGATAACGGTTTGTCAAGGGAGCATCGGCTTTTGTGTTACCTGCTATGCCTACATGATCTGGGATCCAGCAAGAGACACTGCCACATTGGCCAATACTAAAGAAACGGTTTCAGAGTTCTAAAATATCGAGAATGATAGGATGACTATTTATTCCAGCTTGTTTAGAAACATCATCAAAACATGATTTACATATATGCGAGTTTGCAGAGGATTTAGGACTTCTTTCGTCTGCAGCTGTATTTATTACATCTGAAAATAGTTGTATGGGATCAAGAACATTCCTGAAATTGTCAGGTTAGAGTTAACCGCTACACACAGTTTGGAAAAGAGACCAAATGGCCTTTGTTAAATGAGCGAGATTGTTGGGTTTTACGCCACATTTAACAATATTCTAGGCTTAACACATTGCACACGAGAATTAAATATGGGCTTTCGGTGTGAAGAGGGCATGCTTTAGCCACTGCGTTACCGAACTGTTCCTTATTGGTGTTTGTTGAAAATAAAATCGTCAATTACTTTCCCCTTATTATTTGTATCCGTACTCTCCCAAAAGGGAAGGAGGAAGATACAGTGAACATAATGTTAACAGTTTAAATACTAGTATCAAGGGGATCTGGGCTATGGATTATGTCATGATTCACCAATATATAAGATCACCCGGTCGTTCTCTATCACTACAATAGGAAAAAGAATTGTATGAGCTGTACTGACGGGTGTTGATCTTGAAGTCCCTTCTATGGTGATCAACCTTCAGTTGTTGGTGATACTCAACCCGTGTTTACATTGTATTGTCTTAATTTGAACTCCTATTTCAGAGATAGATGAAAGTTATAGTTCTTGATATTGTGACATATAGTTGGTTTTACTGTCCTTCGTCGACAGGTTTTTAAAAATTGTGTATTTATAATGAATTTATATTCAGGGGTGTAGTTACTATTATAAAAAAACGCCCGGGCATACACATAATTGTTGCCAAAAGGGTTGGGCAAGTCCTCAGCACTATCTAAATGTAAAGCTTTCCAACCTATCGGGCTTACACGAAAAAAAGGGCTTGCCACGCGCCTGCATTAGTCCCGATATGGCTGCACTACTGCCGCTGTATAAACTGTAACTCGCTTACTCACTATATCTCGAATGATAACTTGTTGATTCATGAAGCTTCCACACGTGATATACCACACGAACGTGAGGCAGACTGTTTGTAGAGCCACATGTACGCCTCAAGACTGCGCCATTTCACCCATATTGTTCATACTCTATACAAATGACTGTAGATGCAAAACTGACAAGCCTTTACAGTTAAATATACTGATGATGCCGCATTGGTTGGACTTATTAGAGAATCTGAAGTGTGTTATAGGAATGAAGTCAATAACTTCGTCGAATGGTGTAGTTCAAATGTTCTACTTTTGAATATGGACAAAACAAATGAAATAATCATCGATTTCCGAAGACATACCATCTAACTAACCAGTAAGCATAGGTGGCGAGGATATTGAGTGAGTGAGTTTAGTTTTACGTCGCTTTTAGCAATATTCCAACAATTTCACGGCGGGGGACACCCAAAATGGGCTTCACACATTGTAACCATGTGGGGACTCGAAATCTAACACTAGTAATACATACAAAATGTGCAAACAGCGATTACACCTTCTATGGAAATTAAAACACTTCAAGTTAGATCAAACCATAGTGATGCACTTTTATAAAAGTTTTGTTCAGAGTGTTCTGATTTCCAACTATACTCGTCACAAAAAAACTAAGCAACAAGTATTTTCAGTGTAATGTCTTTATCAATCTCGGTAGCTTTTTTTGCCGACATGTTACCCTAACGTGAATATCTAACCTTTAGTGACTGTCAAACTGATTTATCTGATAACATTGACAACATCACCCGAACACAACCACACTCAGAAACAACATGCAAAATGTGTGGCATAAAAGTCCTACTCTTCACACATGCAGCCTGATCGGTGTAAACCTACATGTAATCATTTCTCTGGCACAACAAGCAGGTCCTAACTTCTTTGTTATGGATGATAATGCCCGTCCATGGATGATAATGAAAGAGAGAAAGAGTTTTTAATGATGTTGTTTAGATCAACAACTTCACACATATGGACTGGCCTACAAAGTCACTTGGTCTTAATCCCATTGAAAATGCTTGGGACATTATTGGAAGTCGTGTTTACGGTCTCCATGTTCACCCCCAGACTCTGGATGACCTTGAGCAGGCGTTACAGAGAGAATGGTGGAACATTCCATAACAGCAACTTTAAAGGCTCATTTGGTCAACGCAAAGACGTGTAGAATCTTGCATTTGTGCTCATGGTGGATATAAGCGTTACTGATCACTGTCCAAAACTGACTTGACCCTTAATGTTAACATTTTGCTCCATCAATACAGCACATTTTGCACGGCTATTTCGCGGGTACAAGCTTTTGATGATTTGTAAGTTTAATATTGCTCAATACCATTTCATTTCATTTTGTTAATCGTGTGTACACATGTTTTAACTTTCTATTGCATCATTCCATGATTTGCAATTTTAATAAATGAAAATGTAATGAGACTACAAATTTGTGTTGCTTAACTTATCGTGAGGAGTATATATCTGCTGGTGTGGGAACCCGTCTGTTCAAAACAAAAACAAAATTTTCAAAATTCTCAATACTTCCTCAAAAATAATTGGATTACCTTTGGAAAGTCTTGGCAATTTTTATGAACAGCAACTTATTAAAAATACAAACAAGATTTTAATCGTCTCTTTTCCATTCTCCCTTCTACGTGTGCCAACATTAAGAACCGTCAAGTATATGAGAAATGAACAACAAAAGAGATTGTGTTTAAAAGAAATTGTGGCGTAAAATGTTACAAAGTGATGTATGTATGTATGTATGTATGTATGTATGTATGTATGTATGTATGTATGTGTGTGTGTGTGTGTGTGTGTGTGTGTGAGTGTGTGTGCCATTATACGATTTTATACACTTGTTATATGCTGATTTTGTTATTTCAAATGTATTGATATTGTTTTTCATGAATGGAGAACTAAAACAGTGCAATAAAAATTTCCTTTTCGACAATAAAGACATATCTTATCTTATCTTATCTTAAATGGAGTTATGGGACTCCTCAAGGACATGTTACGTTTGATGGTGGTGTCTGTGTATGGGTTTCCGCTTAGTTTAGAAAAAAACTTAAACTAACAAGTTTCCATTTAGTTTCAGTACATATTGTTTGACTGAATTGCCTGAAAACTGCGGAAACAAACAGGTCTATTGGTTTCAGCTTAGATGAAATGGCAAGCTTAGCTTGGCGCTGTTCCGTAGGGGGACTATATGTACATTCTGTTACATTTGCAAGATAGTGTCTACAGATTTTTAAACCCCTTTTCCCCACCCGCCACGGAGTGTCAACGAGGACAGTCTTGTAGTGGAGCGGATCTCGAAGCTGCAAAGATCAATGGTAAACGGGTGTTATACTCCAGCTGTAGCTATGTACCAACTTAAAGGTAAGGCTGGTTGGGCTCATTCCAATCAACTGGAGAAGTATATAATTCGGGGAATCTGTCATGGAAGAACGGCCCATGCAAAAGTCTACTTCTAATTACTCAAATTTTAGTGGGGATAAAATGAGTCCACTGATCCCTCTAATACCTGTTCTGCCTTACAGGGAGATCAGGAATTTTCTTTCCATCAGCTGTGCTTCACTTCAAAACAGTAAACACTTGTACCTCTGGCATTGGAAAACACGATATTTTTGCACAAAAACCGATTAAGCTCTTTGGTTGTTGTCTCGCCACAACACAAATTTAGTAGATATCCTGCATAATAAAATCATCCGACAATTAAGTGATGCCGGAAAATAAAATCAACTTTTTAAAATTTCAACAAAAACGCATGGAGTTACAGCTGAGGTTGGGAGCAAGGACAAAATCAGAGCAGAGGTCTTGGCTGTTGAACATGTGAGAGCCTCACATTGCGAGTGACTAAATCAAAAGTGAAACAAGTGCATTTGTGAAAGGATGTCGCCACTCATACTCTATGTGATCACACAGTATTAAAGATATATTTCCCAAGGATACATGGGAGGTCAATCAGAAGCTACATCTCCAACAGGATTAATGAAGGGTTTATTAACAGTTGCTTCATTTATCATGATCTAGTTATAAACCATTTTGTAAGTACTCACCACATGAGTCCTTGTGAAAGAAGCCAACTTTATATCCTGGTTTGCAAACTGGAACTGCATCTCTCACTCGAACTTTAAAGGCTTTGATAAGCTGGCCACCAGCATGAAATGATGATCTTGCTATTTTTCTGGCAATGTGCTTCAGTCTTGAGACATAATTTTGCTTGGTTTTGGAAAACGATTGTGATTTCAAGTCAGATCGTAGCACAATATTGAAATAAATGTAGTTAGACGATTTTCTTCTACGACGTCTATCACTTCTGCGTATTGAGCGTTTTCGACGAAAATCCAGAATGTCATCATCAACTTCATCACCACACCTGATAGTGACATGTTCAATGCTGCAATATTTCTCTGAACAAACTTTTCTACTTTTCATTGCCTTAAGGAAGTTTCTCTTAATTTCTTCCTTCATCTGATTACATCTTCCAGTGAAGTAATATATTTCATCCATACGAAATCCATCACTGTCTGCACGGTCTGAAATATAAGCAACATAACTGAAAATATTCCACTTAGAATATGTGCTGCTTTCTGGATGACTTCATGGCAGGGTACATTTTTGTGAGTTGTCTATGCTATGCATGAACTCCATGAGCGAAGGACATGTATACGAAAAGAATCGGTTATAGAGGCATGTGCAAGAGTGTATCGGGGAGTATTATATGGTAAGGTTGTAAAAAGGACCTGTCACAGAGGAAAGGACAGGTGATGGGGCGTAGGCGAAATTTCAGAAGAGCACGTTTGGTCACTCAACAGATTGGATAGAGACTGATTATTGAATATAGCGTTGACCAGTCGATATGCTGGGTTTCGGCTTTATCAACTCAAGCTATCATGTAACAGTTTGTGTATTGTAAACATACACACTGGTAACGATGTATGAAATATACACATAAGACAAATAGGAGTAGATAGATACTTTGGCGAGTTTCTTTGTCCTCATTTTAATGTTCTTCGATAAGTAAAACCAAGCGATTGAAATCCAACCATTGAGTAGAGATGGTACTTATTTTCCTATAGATTTTACGCACACAACTAGTACATAAAACATAATGGTTTCATGTACATGTAAATATAATCTTCACCTTGATATGAATGAATATCCAAACTAAAGTACACGTATCACAGAATTCACGAAATGACACTATACTGAATTATTATAGTGTAGTAGTAGTTTATTTCTGTAAATCAGGCCACAAGCCCATTTTACAATTATAGTTTGACAAAGATGTTGATGTCGCGCCACCAGTGCAAGTAGCAATGTTTAAGTTCTGCAGGTTATATCTAGTACAATATACATGTGACTATAAAATATGTAGGTTATGTAATGGACAATTGCTTGCTCCTCATTTTCAGAGCAAAGAAAGTAAACTTGGCAAGGTTATTAAGCATGGAGGTATTTTTGGTGGTAAATATAAGTTTACATTTACACTCTGAAGGGAATTTGTAGTAATAGCGTGGCAAGAAATTTCTTCTAGGATCATTATAGAATGGACAGACTAGACAGACAATTATTATAGTGTATATATTTATACATGTACTTGCAGTTGAACCCTCCCTCCAAAAATTTATGGAGGGCGTGCCTATATTGATACTGAATGCAAACGAGGTTCATAAGATTACAGATGTGCATGCATGCATAAACATTACAGAGAGGGGCGTGACTCCAGAAAGCAAGTTGTCCAATGTTATAACAGCGCATCTGTTTATTTTACACCTGTCACGGGACAAACCTTTCAACAAGGACGTAACTATACTGAGTCAAAAAAGAAACTTCACATTCTTTCTTCAGGGCACTATAAAAGAACAAGATATGGTAAGATGGTTAAATTGTTATTATTTCAATGCTGAGATCAGTGTGATGTACTCGATACACTGACAGTGCCATAATCAGTTCCATTAGGCTACACCGCCGTTCCAAAACATGGGTATACAGAATGTCAAGTCACAAGAATAAAAATTCGAAATTTCTCGGTTCAATATCGTGAATGGCCGCCACGCGCATTCACCACTGCCAAACACCGTCTCCTCATCGACTGCCTGATGCTTGTGAACACGTGGTTGGGGATTCTGCGCCATTGCTCTTGCAAGGCAGCGCCAAGTTCCTGCAAATTCTGAGGTTGGTTCCTAAGACCACGAAGCCTTCATCCAAGTGCATCCCAAACGTGCTCTATTTGATTAAGGTCAGGGGACCTCGATGGCCAGTCCATGACGTTGATTCCAGCGTTTTGAAGGAAATTTCGTGTCAACATCGCGGTATGCGGCCGAGCATTATCATGCTGGAACTGTAGACCTTGGCCATGAGCCGCCATGAAAGGAACGAGTTCAGGGGTGAGCAGCTGTGAGGTTTCTACGGATGACCAGAAGTCGGGAACGGTTGTTCCCACAGAAAGCACCCCACATCATGCAACTTCCGCCCCCGAATCTGTCGACTTCCTGTACACAACATTGGGCATACCGTTCACGACGTCGTCTCCAGACTCTATGCCTGCCGTCCGCGAATCTGAGGGTTATACCTGGATTCATCGCTAAGGACGACTCGATTCCAGTATCTCTGGGTCCATCGGAGTTGACGTTGGGCCCACAGCAGACGTTGACGTTGATGAAACGGCGTCAATATTGGCCCACGATATGGACGTCGAGAATGGAGATTGGCAGCCCGCAACCGATTTCGAATGGTCTGTGAGGACAGTCGACCTCTCAACATCTCAGCCCTGGTTCGTGTAGCCGGCAGAAATCTGTCACGTAGGTGACGTAGGACGATTTGACGGTTTTCTGCTCGTGACGTCACACGTGGACGACCCGACCTTTGGCGATCAGAAGTGGTGCCAGTTTGTTGTAGACGACCTCGCAAGTCATACACAGTACGACGGCTGCATCCCATTGCTCTTGCGACGTCAATAACTGATCTTCCAGCTTGCAACATGCCAACGGCACGTTCACGTTGCACATTTGACAATCGTGGCATTTAAAGTACCGTTAGAACTGTGGTTTAAAAGTGTTTTTTCAATTCTTGAGGCCAATGCAAACACGTGCATATGAAGAAAACTGCGATGCGAAGATCACGTGATCGACTGCACGCGTAAAACCTGATTTGGCACTAACGTCATTTGCACGACGAATGGATGGGTTTGAGTGGGTTTTGCTGACGTTTTTCTAGAGTCGAAAGATAGGGATCCCATTTCGGATACATAGATGTATCATCAGCGAAAATATTTTCATTATTTTAAAAAATTACATTTTGTGAAGTTTCTTTTTTTGACTCAGTATACATATGCATTCTACCGGAGGCTGTTATTTCAAGGTCGAAAGAGGTGTTTAATTATCTCATGACTGTAATCTGATTCATCGATTATACGCATGTGTATCGATACCGTAACTGATTTACTATCCAGCTTTTATTGACGATGGATCAATAGAGGCTGAGTTCATTGATACACGTGATAATTACACCGGATTTGATAATTACAGTGATCAAATACAAATGTTTGACACGATGCTCATGTAAATTGCATAGAAAACTTACAATTCAAATCAACATGAAACTTTCAACAGCTTGAACAAAAATGTTTGAAATACCTTTGAATGGTTTATATGTAATAACTTATGATATTACTGCTGTCTATGTGTTAGAATTTTTGAATTACCAACTTATTGTGTTTTCTAAAAAACGTAGTAAAAGATTTCATTGTTGTAATAACACTGACATGTATATATATTCGATGCAAAGGCGCGATATTCGAATAGGTAACATTATCAACTTTAGATTATTGAAAAAAAATAGTTACATTTTCACCGTGGCCCTACTACGCTTCCGTACAATTCAGTAGGCTTCAAATTATTAAGCTCTATACGAGCTTGGAAGTAAAATTATTTGTTTATACATTATATTTCATTATATGAAACATGACAACATAAGAATACCTTAAATATAAATTCAAACTATTCTATTGTGTTTGAATTCTTTGTTTTTCCCTATTTTCGTATATTGTTTCCTATTTATAAGGAAGTTGAAGAAAATATAATCTTCAGCAACCTCTAAACCATTACATCTAATTCAATCAATGTGCATACGAAGTATTTTAGTATGGAGAATACCAGACACTTACCTCTGTAAAAACATCATAATCCCCTTTCTCGCCGACATGTGTTCATTTGCCAAACGCTGTACAAGCCTATGATAATGATTAGCATTTGCAATCAAAACGCTTTAAATACTTCTTCTGATCGACACTAAAGGTAGCATCTCTCGCAAGAAAAGCTAATATTTGCTAAGTACTACTAAATTGGTTGAAATAATAGGTACAGTGCTATTTTTAAAAGTACAACATACATGTGCGTCTCTCGCTGAATAAGGGGTGCTTTCTGTTGACGAATATATGTGGCTTTCGCTGTGAGAAACTGCCAATTACCCGCCCCATAAACACGTCATTCGCTGTGAGGCGCTGATTAATTTGCCCCATATATGCGGATCTCGGCCTTAATGAGTTAAAGGCTGGTGCTAAGATTGGCTTATCTAACCTTAAACTGTAGATGCTTGTTCCCATCAATTATGAATAACTTTTCATTTCAATTTTTATGACAGTTGGTGGAGTATTTTCAATGTTGATTTTGAACTTTTGCCGTGTGACCACACTCAAAATGCCAATATCAATGCATTTGAAGATCCGGGTTAGAACTGATCTTCAGTAACCTATGCTTGTCGTAAGAAGCGACTAACGGGATCGGGTGGTCAGGCTCGGTGACTTGGTTGACGCATGTCATTGGTTCCCAATTAAGTAGATCCATGGTCATGTTGTTGATCACTGAATTGTCCGGTCCAGACTCGATTATTTACAGACCGCCGCCAAATAGCTGGAATATTTCTGAGTGCGGCGTAAAGTTAAACTCACTCACTTTGCATCTGAAACTGCACATATGTAAAATATTGTTTCTTTTGCCTGTTTTTTGCATGTTAACCCGTAGAATGTAGTGTTGATATTGTAAATTGTTGACTACGTATTAAGAAAAAATCTAGAGTGTCCAAGTGCTATTTGTCACGAAAGGGAAAGTAATAACTGGTAATCTGAATTTCTATTTTGCCACACATGCGTGTTTCTGAAAGTAATTGTTGTTCATATAAGAAATTTTAAAATGTACCAAACAAATATAAAGTCAATAAGAAAGGATGGATTTACTATATTATGATGCGACGTTTCAAAATAGATGCTTATCATCCAGAACGGTGTTCTCCAAGGAGATATCGTTTTGACAGTAGATTTTGTACAATGCTATAAAGTCATGAACTTGATGACGTGACAATGTTATGATATCGTTGCACTGCAAGTCTAATGGCAGTACCGTGTTCAGAAATGTACATTTTTCTTTGAAAACTAGAGTGATTTTATATGGTAAATACAATTTCCTCTGATCAAATCTATCAACACTCGTTGATGCAAGTAAAACATTCCTCGGCAAGCATCGGATATTTGTAACTTTATCAACTCTTGGTGATATATTCGTTATTCTATATTTATAGCGTTGTCAAGCAAGAGTGAAGTACTAAAACACAGAACAGGCTTACATCTAATCTGGCATGCATAAAGGGAATTAAAATACCAATGATAATGGTAATTAATGCAGTAACAACTGAATGCTAATGCTTACTGGTTTTACATGGTGAATATCTTGGCTCCGGAATCTTCATGACGGATAACGGGGATGGATGCATGTCCATCCGGACTTTTGACAAATTGAAGATGTAGATATCATCGGACAATACGGTATTCCCTATAGCATTTGAATGTTGGTTCGGTTCAAAGGGTTTCAAAAGTATGTGACCTTGTGTCACTTGAATGGATGCCACGAAACGCAAGAATAAATGTTTAATAAGTGTAACTAACACTTACATGTACAGTTGGGTACAATATCAGTGGGCCACTTCCCTGTATCTATTCCACAGAGGAACAGTTTCTGTAAGGAGACGGAGTCCGGAATGTCATAATCGTCATTACACTGCAGTTGACATTGACTACCCCCTGTCCAACTGTCACAGACCATGGCCCCATTGTTTGGAGCAGGTAAAGGTTTGCACTTGTGTACTGAAACAAATATATACTGGTTTTAGTGCAGGAAAAACAAGAAAAGATTACGGTTAATTAAACCTAAATATAACTCTGTATTAATATGCATGTAATAAAAAGAAATACTTGTTCTGTTTAATAATGGGGTAGCAGCTGTTTCCATAATTTTATTCGAAACTTTTTAAATTATACGATATGTGTTATATGACAATCTTGGAAGATAGTATCATATTACCGAACGTGTATCTCTTTTCAAAGTATTTGAAGCAAATCAGGATTGCAGAATGACCAATTCACTGACTATAAATACGTGTCAATTTTCGTCCTCGTTTTAATTTATCAACTTAAATCCAATAACTCTTGAACAATTTAGACCTGCTGAGCCTCGCATGCACAACCCAGAACCAGGGCCTGTTTTCACAGTCATCTAGCTAAGATCGCGTTGTGGAACTGGGGCCGAGTTTTCACAACAATAGTCTCAAACTGAAAAAAACTAGAAGAATAACTGAAAATGGAAAGAACTGTTCTTGAAACTGGTTTTGTAACCATGCTTGAAATATTTGTATTATTCATAATTGCTAGATGACCTTTAAAGGTTGTCTTACGTGTCGATGTGCATGACAGTGATAAGAACCAACAAACGACAAACATATTGTAAATGAAAGAATTACGATCCGAGTTTTACACTGCAAGGGGAAGGTAGGTAATACCAAATGTGGAACTACTGTTCGATGTCATTCAATGGTCTTTCTGTTATGCAGGCGTCACACTGTGCCGACGTTGTCATATGAGCGAAATATTCTCAAGCACGACGTTAAATTCCACCACCACCACACTGTGCCGATTTTGACATGAGATTGAAAACCAACTTGATAATGTGCAAATTCGCAAAGGATCGTAAAGCAATCGGGGCATTCGTAAGGGCATCATAAGCCATCGTATGGCCGCCGGAGGAGTTTCTCCGCCTCCGGCAGCAACATCGGGAGAGCGGGCAAAATCTTTGGCATGCCGAAAAAGCCCTGATACCCTGTGCGAAGGTTCATTTTCGTGATGCATACGTGTCTCCATCTTTCCCTTCGCACGGCCATCGAGATGGCTTCTTGTGAATTCGTGTCATCACCGTATTGCCTTCGTCTGTCCATCGGTACCATCGGGAAATTTTCACCTTGCGAAGATAATACGAAGGAAACATGATGCTGCCCGATTGTCATAAGAAGGCAACGCGACTTACAGGTAAACATTGTTATATTGCACTCTGCCATTTGTCGCTTTGCTTTTATTTGTCATGCTATCACTTGACTGTGTACTTATCTTGTTTTGATTTTGATTTTCCAGGGCAGGGACAAATAGAGGTGCAGGAGGAAACCGAGGTGTGTGTGGGTCGTTATGGCCACTACACAACTCTACTTGATGAGCTGAGAACTGAAGATGAGAAGGCATTCGTCGATTACACAAGGCTTCCCAGAGGGGTCTATGATGAAGTGCTCAGAAGGAAAGAGGACAGAATAATCAAGAAGTACACATGGTACCGAAGGTCAGTCCACCTGGTCTCAAACTGACAATCACTCTCCGACACCTGGCCTGCGATGATGATTGTCCAAGTCTGTCATAAAACTTTAGCGTTGCTCCAGATACAATCTCACTCATCATCAGTGAATTCTGCGATGCTATCAAAGCTGCGTTTGCTGCTGAGGCGATTCAGTGTCCAACTACAACTGAAGGCTGGGCTGCCATTGCTGAGCAGGTTGAAAAGAGATGGCTGACCCTACACTGAAATACACAATGCCACAATCTTACACTGCTGTGGTGCTCTGGATGCCAAGCATGTGGCAGTCACCTGGCCCTGGAACACTGGCTCTGAATACAGAAACTACAAGGGCTTCTTCTCCATTGTGCTCATGGCCTTAGTTGACGCAGACTACTACAGGTTTCTGTGGATTGATCATCTGATGGCTCCAGCAATAATACCAGTATCTACAGTAACTGAAGGTCTGGAAAGTGAGAACAACACATCGAACCTGCCTGATGAAAAACGTCTACCAGGAGATGTTCCAGTGCCTTAATTTCATAGCCGGGGACAATGATTTTGGTCTCAACAAGCGTCTGATGAACCCATTTTCTATTCGAAATATTGAGTAACATGAGAGATTATTTAATTATTGACTCTCAAGAGCCAGGGTCCCGTTCCTCAAAACGATCGTATTGCTACTTCAGTCGTAACTCTATGTTAAAGTATGGGAGTTACGATCATCTTGGTGCTACGATCGTTTTGTGGAACGGGACCCAGACGTGTAGTTGAGAATGTCTTTGGCATTCTGGCACACACGTTCCGAGTTTTGTTCAGAACCATGAATAAGAGAACAGAAACATACAGAAAGATCGTCACAACCTATGTCATACTTCACAACCTTATGAGAATGATGTACCCTGCCACCCACAGTAACTAATGGATTTTGAGGACCAAAACCATAACGTGACCCCCAGGCTCCTGGAGAAAGGACGAAGTGCTGGCTGATGTATACCATGAGAAGGCCAGGATTGCTGGCATCCAAGAAGGGAGACAGATCAGAAGACATCTGGGTCATTATCTGGCATCCAAGGCTGGCTCAGTGCCATGGCAGGGCAAGATGATGAAAGTGCATGACACTACTCCCATTATACACTGACATTATCCTGATTCTAGTGACACTGATATTGTCATGATAATGAAAAGACTTTTGTGGCAATGTTGATGTTGTTCAGCCTGTATCGCCAGGTTTGGTGTTGTGGGGCAAACTGTAGACGTTCACGCCGATGACAAGGGGTGAAAAGAATTACACGGTAAGGTCTACGCCGACCCCAACGCTCCCGAAATGGATTACAATTCTTTAGTACAGACAGTGCGAAATTTACAGGACACCATCAGTTTGAATACGAACTCTCTCCTTCCGTTGCACAATCAGGCAAGCTCAAGCCACACTGTCCCAACAGCAATAAATTCAACAGTTTCGGGCTACCATCCAACAGACTGCTTCCACCTCACCATCTGTGCCTACTGGTCGGAATAGACCAACAGCCGGAAATTTTACCCTATTCACAGCTCTACATCCATCGGAACATGTTTCCCAGTGCACAGGTAATTGTCATTCCTCCACTTATACCTCGCTAATGGACGTAGATGTTGTGTCTCCATCCCTTAGGAACCAGATTGTGGAAGGAAAGGATATCAATTTGGCATGTTTGTTAATGCCAGATGATGTGGTGATTCAACCGAGAGTCGTTGAGTTGGGTCAGCATGAACTACATTTAAAATCCCCAGTTGATGCCAGACTTCAGCATATTCTGACGATTCAGGAATTCATCGTGACATTCATCAGATACAGAAATATCATAATCCTAGAGTGGCCTAGACGTAAGGACAGCCTAGACAAGTATCAAAGATTATTTGTTGAAATGCATGCCAGATTTGGTGGGACCCTGTTTTACCAATATCACAAGACCTTTTCTGCCAAGGCAGCTGCAGCTTTAGCACTAACAAACACTGTACCTGCATGGGACAAGCATGACGAACAAATATATTTCACTATCGTCGCTGGGAATCGCGTTAACACCTGCGAACTGTGCTTCATGTCTGACCACAAAACCGATTTTTGACCTTTGGTGAGCAGCCGCAGGCCATCAACACAGAGGGTTATCAACACGGCAAACATTCCACGGACAAGCTCTCCATAATCCACATCTACGAGAAAGCAAGTCCCCCAAGTCTTCAGAGACTTATCCATTTTTCAACAATTTCAACGAGGACAAATGCACATACCCATCCTGCCGATTCCTGCATGTGTGTACTCTCTGCAAGAAGCCTCTCCCAAATCACAAGTGCGAGGAGGCGACCGATAAGATGCTCAAGCCAGTGGCCAGGAAGACCAAGAAACAGTGACATGGTCAGAAGAATTCACCTATAAATGTGTCGTTATTACATAGCATGCTTCAACACCTTCCGGATAGACAATTTGTTGATCAGCTAACATCAGGTCTCGAGTTCGGCTTTCACACAGGAATCCAGTTCTACCAGTCACAATCTAAGGAATGCAGGAATCTATGCTCAGCTGCGAAAGATCCTCAAACCACAATGGAGCTCGTCATGAGCCAGCTGCAGAAAGGTTACGTGATTGGCCCCTTTCAGACACCTCCATTTCCAGTCGTCAGAATCAACCCCACTGGGGTGGTACAAGGAAAGTATTCCAAAAAGCTCAGACTGATTGTGGACATATCGGCCCCGCACAATGACCAGGACAATCCCAGTTTGACTCATCGACAAGGCAGACTTCTCTCTTTCTTATGTTAGAATAGACGACGCCATCACATTCATCAAAGCCTTGGGTCCTGGGTTCATACGTGTACAAAACTGACGTTGCTGACGCTTTCAAGTTGATCCCTATCCATCCCGATCTGTGGCATCTCCATGGTCTCAAATGGCAGAACAAATACTACTTCCATACCCGTTTAGTACTTGGCTTCCGATCAAGTCCCAAACTTTTTGATCTCCCACCACAGGTTAATTGCTGGTTAGCCTCCACTCATTATGGCATCCGAGACATTTTACACCTCTTAGACGATTTTATCTGTTTTGAAAACGATTCACACTACTAACCGCCTGCCAATTTCTATTGACATATTTACGGACTTGTGTCAAAAGCTGAGCCAAGGTGTGTTCACGCCATATGTTGACTGACTTATGAAGGTATCATGCTGTATAGCCTTCTTCGCCTTTTTAAGATGTGGCGAATTCACTTGTGAGTCGTACAACCCTGAACTACACTTGTCTTTGAACTCTGAGTCATTCAACCCTGATTTATCATCAGTTTCACTTCAACTTAAGGCTTCCAAGACTGACCCCTTCCGAAAAGGGGTCATCATCACGCTTTACTGATTGCCAAACACATCAGTGTGCTGCCTCGTTAGGACGCTTCTCCAATATCTTGTGCAACACAACCAATGGCCGGCACACCCTACGGACCCATTGTTCCCAATGCTTAGTGTTTTTGCCATGGATAGGAAATTCTCCATCGAACAGCTGTTAAGTGTGATTGGGTATGATCACACTGCGTACAATGGCCATTCCTTTAGAATCGGTGCTGCGACTACAGCAGCTTCAGCAGCTTCAGCGGGCATTCCGGATCATATGATCAAGACCCTGGGACGCTGGTCTTCTGACTGCTCCACACGATATATACGTACAGAACAATATAGCATTCGTCAAGCACCAGTGCCTATGGCAAGTCACCCGTGTGCATGAGACGTAGTGCAGATTCAGCTTGTCCAGGTGTTCCCAAGGGACTATCTGCCCTATAGTGACGTTACGTTACCCCTAAGGTTGGTTGTGGGCCTCCCTAGTTGTTCCAGGTGTTCCTATGTCATTTTTGAATCATTGTCAGTGGCACATTCAGACTAATTCCTTTTCCTTACTATGGCCACATGATGCTTTGTATACTATGCGATAATGTTAGCTTCCCCAACTCCTAGCTCGGTTCTTATTCTCATGTCAATGTACTACATTTTATTTATGTTTTACTTAATCAGTCTTGATGTTTTGGGGATTGTAGTTAGATAATAACTGTTCATAATGGCTAATGGAGATTCTAAGTTAGATCATAACTCCATTTTGGGCAGTTTTTACCCCAAAATAATCAGTCAGGGTAAGTTCACAGTCGCTTGGTAGGCACCTTCAGTGGGCTGCACCCGTCGGGGTAAGCTCGTCAGCTACACTGTCATCTGTAGCTAGTTCATACCCGTTGGGGTATTGGTTGCCAGCTACACGGTAATCTGTAGCTAGTTCATACCCGTCGGGGTACTGGTTGCCACTATTGGTTGGGGTACTGAAGGCGTAACGCCAATTATTGCGTAGCACAGTCTAGGATACATCACCGGGGTTAATTTATCAGCAATTACTCGTCAACTTAGTGCTACACTCAACGAAAATCCCCATTTAAGCCAAAAGCAATAAATGTGGATAAGAATATTATGTTTATGTTGTTTGTCTGACAATAAAGGGGGGATAAAGGAGTCCAATTACCTACCATATCGGAAAACAAAACAACATCATCAGCAAATAACAGAAGAGACAGCTCGAGTAAGTCAGGGAATAACTGAACGCCATTTGTACAAGTGGACGTAATTTCATCGACCAATTCATTGATGAAAAATGAGAACGGAACAGAACACAACCTTGCCGTACCCCTAGAGAACTATCAAATGTTTCTGTGTTTTCGCTATTCGATGTACGCACACATGCTTTCACGTTTTGGTACACAGATCGCAACACTTTATCCATTTTTTAACCAAGTCCATTCTTTTTTAATAGATACCAGAGCTTTTGTCTGTTGACAGAATCGAACGCTTTTGAAAATTCAATAAAACAAGCATAGATTTGTTCACCCTTTTTGAGAGGTATTTACGGATAAGGGCCTGCAAGGTAAATATATTATCAATGGTAGAGTATCCTGCTGTGTATTGCAGCACTCAGCCCAGAATATAAGTCTATTGTTTAAGATATTAGTATACCAGCCACATAAAGAAACTGTGCATTGTCAAAATATTATCCCAGTTGATAAGTACGATAACAATGTCAAAGGTACATATAAACTTTAATAAAGGGATCATGAGACCATAACAAGTCGGGACAATTTCAATTGAAAAGTTAATCACAATGACGTCCACAAGTGGGACAGGGGTCAAACGACCATGTCCCAAGCTCAATAACAGGTATGTCCACCATCGGCATTGAGAACAGCAGTGCACCAACGATGCATAGAGCCTATCAAACATGCAAGGAAGGCTTGTAGGGTGTCATGCCAGATTCACTCAAGTTTTGTTGCAAGGTCCAGGACGTTATCTGGCGGATGAGGAAGATGGCGTAGACGTACCAAACATGCTCTATCGGGGAGAGATCCGGTGAATTTGCAGGCCAAGGCAGTAAGTCAACATTATGGTGTTGCAAGAAATCCATAGCAACCCTTGTATGAGAGCGGGCATTGTCCTGTTGGAATGTTAACCCAGGACCATGATGTTGCAGAATAGGAATTACAACAGGTCGAAGAATCTGATCCCTGTAGCCCACACCAGTTAAGTTGCCCTGAACAATCACCAAAGGAGTTCTTTGGTGTGCTGTTATTGCAACCCAAATCATCACGGAACCACCACCAAAGGCCCGTTGAAGTCCATCACTACTGTAAAAACAACATTTCTCCACCAAAACAAGGGTCTGCGGATATGATTTCGGCACCACATTCGGCCAGCTTGTCTATCACGTTGTGTCAGGATAGGCCGTATGGTGGAACGTCGTGATGACGTAAACGTTGTCGAACTGTGTTGGGGTGGATACGGCGAAGTCCTGGGATGGTTCTGGCAGTCATCACTGCAGTCTGAAACCTGTGGCGAAGATGGGTCACCCTTATCCATCTGTCCTATCTTGGCGTTGTTACACGTGGACGTCCAGAACGTGGCCGATCGATGACATCATTTGTGTTCTGGTAGCCTCTCACCAGTGCAGAAAGGGTGTTCTGATGGCAGTGGAAATGTGCAGCCACTTGTCGTTGAGACATTCCCCCACGGACCACCCGAATGGCCTCATGACGTTGTGCAGACGTGATCCTTGGCATGCTATGCGTTTCAATAGCCGTTAAATTTTTTGAACGATCTCAAGGGCAGGGGTTGAGCTTTCCAAAGTTACAGTATTGTGTGGCATTCATTTGCTCTGTTTCTCTTTCCCGGAATGCACGTGCAACAACGTATTGCACGTCTCAAGGACGAACCCACTGACGTCATGGAACGTGGCACGTGCATGCATGTTGGATACATGTCACTAATCTCTGAGTTTAAATCCTTATGTGTCTACACAGATTCGATAAATTTAGATTTTAAATTTTTGTATGCACAGTTTCTTTATGTGCCTAGTATATATAATTTGCCAAATACACTGAGAAGTGATATGGCACGGTAATTTGCAGGTAATGCTTTATCTCCATTTTTTTAACATGGGATAATGATAGCTTTGAAACAGGACACAGGGAACTCTCCTTTATCATAAAGAGAACTGAATAGAATTTCCAGATAAGGTAGGATAAAATTTGCTGAAGAATTAAACATTTCGCCAAATATGTAATCATCCCCAGCCTCTTTATTTGCCTTGAGCCTGCTAATACTGGCGTATATTTCACCCATACTAATTGGTGAATCAAATATATCATCAGGGGTTTGCAAGTCACATTGATTGAACAAGGTGTAATCACCGAACGATGGATCGTTGCTGGGGTCAATCTGGTTTTCAGCAAACAGGTCCCGAAAGTAGTTTCATCAAGTCTCTGGAGATACATTACTAGTATTGGATGATGAGCCCCCACGGGTTAGGTGTTTCAGTTTTTGCCAGAACGATTTAGGATCACCCATTGCATCATACAATTCAATTAATTGCTTATGGTCATAGTTGCGCTTGTCCGTCTTACAAGCTGATTTGTATGCATTTCTACTTGTTATATAGGCAGCTGGAGACGCCTCATCTTTGCGTTTATGAAATATGTTAGTAGTATACACAATGGTGGTACGGGACCAGGTCCACCCAAGGAGTCCATAATCCCGTACCATTGCAGAGGCCCAGATAAGCTGCGTATCCGGGTAAAATACGCATAGAAAATTTCCAATTACGCATTGAAAAATAATTGTTGCGTACCAATTACGCATTTAAAATGTTAGATACGTAAAAAGTTTAAAACAAATGCGTACGGAATATGTTTACAAAAATTGCTTTCGTAATGCAAAAGACATTGATTGCTATCAAGTTGTACTGTTAGTATAGGGAAAGTGTTGTACTGTCAGTATAGGATGAGTGATTTTTTATGAAATCATTTCCATTATATTTAAGTTGATTTTGATTAGACATGACATAAGGCAGAACATACCTGCTTAGTAAACTTACTCAGTCACATAATACTTAGGTGAGTAAAATGACTGAAATACGCACATATTTGAAAACAGTGGGTAACGGAAAATGAAATACCCACTCAACATTCATAATACCCACTCCCAAAAAATACAGTGGGTACAGTACCCACATGAGCTAAATCTTATCTGGAGCTCTGCCATTGTGTATACTACTACTGAGGTGCAAGCTAAATTTGATGAAAATCGGTCAAATAGCTTCTGAAATATTGACTTTTAAGTGAGCATGGGGTCGGTCGGGAAAAAGGCTCGGGTCGCCTCAGGGGTGGTTGCTCCTCCGAGCGCTGTGGGCGGACGAAAAAATCATGACAAGAAACTATCATCACACGGTGGTTGATGTGTAAAGGACTGTGTCGTGAGGTACGATCATCAACTCCTCTCTGACGAATGCTCTCGGCAGTCCGTCTTTCAAGTAGTACAAGTTCGGTTCGCCATCTTTGATGTCGACAAGGTCTACGTTGTACGTTTTCATGGACTATATCGGATCGGTGGCGCGTTTTCTGCTTGTATTCTCCAGGCTGGTACAAGTACCTAACGCTGACCCGGTCCGGTAATGTTTTCTCTGTTTTATCGCGATGTGCTGCTGCCGACGACGATTCGACAGATTTCATTTTGATGGCTTCGATGGGTCTCTTGCCCACGAGTCTGGTGACTTTGTAGTTGATGGGCGACTAGACTCATTCGAATCCCCCGTTGGGGAGATACTGACTCATGGCCCAGACATACAGGTTGTTGGTGTCGAGATAGAATATGTGTTTGGTTGGTTTGCTGGGGTGGTGACCTTCCACGTACTTGTTGTTGGCTTTGGCGAATCGTTTGGAGGCCATGTAAATTCCACCTCGCAAGCCTTTCTCTACGTACAGATGCATGTCGTAATCCATTAGCAGTTTCAGTTTCACGCCGGTCTTTTTCAACAAGGCGTCCAAAGAGAGACTGGGGGAGGAGAAATACCACACGGGATCCAGGCCCTACTGTTTCGAGCACGTTGCTGAATATCTCGAACACGTCGGCCAGGAGCAGCACGTCTGCTTTCAAGTACAGGTCGTGATAATTGCCCAGAGTCTTGCAGCCCAGTTTGTCTCACATGTTAATCGCGTGCGAGTAATCGTCCGGGACGAGTCGGTCAAGTAGCTGTAAAAGTGATTGATGGGAGGCAATCGTGTCTTGTCGAACCTGGACCAGCCGTCCATGTATTCGTAGAGGTAGAATCCCTTCCTCAGCAGCAGAGATTGAGTCTCAGCGTCGGTGTATAGATTGGTGATGTTGAAGTCGTTCGGGTCGTTGGTGTTCACCAGACAGATGTGAAGTCAAATCTCTAATGGGGTTTTTGAGTTTTGCTATGTTTTTCACATGTGAAGTCAAATCTCTAATAGGATTTTCATCGCTATGTTCGACTGCGAGTCAAAATCTCTAGTCGTTTGTTTGGTGTGCGAAGTATGTCTCGCTGTTAAATGTTAGCAACCCCGTCAATATGTTGGATAGTTAAACTTTCGACCGACTTATAAAAAATATATAAAAATATTAAAAAAGCGATGCACGTTAGATTTTTATTCTCAGCAGTCGGTTGCGTTCGTTGAGGTAGTTTCTTTTCGTCAAGTAGATGAGATGGCCTTGGACCACGTCTGCTCTGTGGGCTTTGCAACGACGATAATGGCATTTCACACCCACGCCGCACACTTCGCACGTGTAGTTGACAAAACCCATTCATGTCAATGCCCCAATAGTCGGTGGTGCATTTCCTGCTGCAGTTCTCAGTTTTGCCATGAGGCATGTACTTGCATTAAAAGGTGCTCGTCGTCCCATGTTTTTGGGTCTTTTTTATGTATGCACACATAAATATACTAGCCACATAAAGAAACTGTGCATTGTCAAAATATTATCCCAGTTGATAAGTAGGATAACAATGTCAAAGGTACATCAAACCTCAGAGCCTATCAAACGTGCAAGGAAGACTTGTGGCATGTCATGCCAGATTCTCTCAAGTTCTGTTGCAAGGTCCAGGACGTTATCTGGCGGATGAGGAAGACGGCGTAGACGTCGATCCATCTCGTCCCAAACATGCTCTATCAGGGAGAGATCCGGTGAATTTGCAGGCCAAGGCAGTAAGTCAATGTTGTGGTGTTGCAAGAAATCCATAGCAACCCTTGCCGTAGTAGGGCGGACATTGTCCTGTTGGAATGTCAAAGAATCTGATCCCTGTAGCCCACACCAGTTAAGTTGTCTTTGGTGGCCGTCCCAAGTCGAACACGAGCATGCCCATGTCTTGCAGGTTGAAATTGAGCTTGGGTTTGGGTGCCGGTGGTTTGTGATCATTTTACTCAATTGAGCGTATCCTTTGACCAGTACGCTGACCACGACGGCATGATACGGGTCGTTGACAAACGTTTTTCCATCGGTTGTCGACATTTTTATAACATGATGTGAGGGTTTACTTCTAACTGAGTGCAGGCACCGCTGCCCGGGGTGGTGGTGGTGGTGGCAGCTACTTTTTTGGGGATCCTTTTATTTCTGGTTACGGTATCAATCACTTCTGGTTGTTGTTGTTGTTCCGTCGTCGATGACATCTTGTATGTTGTTATCATTATTTTCTTTAAATTGACAGTGCTTTGCCGTGGTCGTGATCGCCGCAGTCAACAGAGCTAAAAACATGCCGTACCTGTGGTACATGACGCAGCTGACGGCGCTCAAAGCGTGGTCAATGAACGGATCTTTCTAGAGATCTTCCCACAGGTAAAGTCAACGTTCCAGTGGAATGGGAAGGAAGTACGAAGCTACGCCGGCGTAGATCTGCGACATGACCGCCCCTATGGTTTTTGTCATTTAGGCACAGAGTCTGGCTTCGTATCTCGCGTAAAGCTTGTCGATTTCTTTGACTGGCATTTTGTGAATTATATCAGGAGTCTGGTCGCCACCACGACCCAAGTATTGTTTGGCCTTGCCGCCGACCGTGAGCGCCACCAGTCTCTCTCACTCATTCGGGTGAATGTTAACGCCTACACCAGTCTGCAGGGGAGTCACCATGACCGTGGAAGACCAGATATCGCATACCAAGTTTTTCCTACTCGACAACATACATCTCATGGGTTTGAAATGCACATCCGAGGAATTATCTAATAACCAATTGAAAACCATTTCATAATTTTGTATAAAACAACGGAGGAACAACCATCATTCCAACGTAACGCTAGTCGATCTTGGGGACACGCGGGGATTCGATCTGCTTGGCGAGGAAAACACCTTGTACGTCCTGCACTTAAAAGACAACGTATACGTATAACTTCAAACAGCCAGACTGGTTGATCGACATGACCCTCACCTCACCACACATATCTTTAAAAAAAAATGGGTACGTCTCCAAAATTACAAACAACGGGATCTTTCTCAGTCTTTCACTCCAGCGTTTGATGTACAAGTTTTATGAATACCAAGTCACACGGGCAACATGCTAGCTTCAAACAACATGTCTTCATATTTACGGTTTGACGTACCCGATTACCAAGGGGATTTTTTCAATTCATATTTGACTATCAAATCACACACCTCGTTTGTAATAGATGTCTATCTCGCTGACGCTCGTGGGAGGTCAGAACGAACACTTTTTACTGGGTTGATAATACGCTGGTTCACCAGACACAATGGCCAACGGTGTCGTATCCTCATAAGACCGAGATCGACACCCTTAATAAGCCTCAATGGAGTGCGTGTTATAGAAAAAAATTCGATTCATGTATCGAATATTTACATGTACGATAATCTAAACCTTATCAGTCTCAAATACATCGATCGGACATTAACAGAAAACCAATAAAATATTCTTTTATAAAAAAATATATATATACACACACATAAGATGGGACTGTACCAGTCGTGGATGAAGTAGCAAAAACACTGGAAACCAGTTTCGGGTTTCGTTTGCGACAGATATGCGAGATCAAACAACAACTAGAACGTGAACGCGATACGTGGTCAGCATCACAGAAAAAATATCACAGGGCCGTCAATTCCGTGGACGGTGTTGACAGCGCTCTGGTTTCAGTCAACATGGGATTAGGCGTTGCAGGTATCGGGTTATTATCCACCATCATGGCCGCACCCGTGGTGCTAGTAATCGAAATAACAGCCGGAGTGGTAGGGATGATGAGATTGACCCTTAAGTACGTGTCTCACAGACTGCAGCGTAAAGCATTGAAACACAAAGAAATTAGAATTCTGGCCAAAGCGAAGTTAAACACGATAGACGACGATATTTCCACCGTGCTCACCGACTCTAAAATCTCTGAAGAAGAGTTTCGTTTGGTACTATCAGAAATCACAAAATATCACAGAATGAAACAAGAGATTCGGACCAAGTCTCGTAAAACAATGTCATTTGCGAAGACAAGATTTTTTTTTCCATAAAACACGGAAAGCAACAGGCCCAACAAGCCTTCATTACGACAACCAAACAAATCATAGAAGATGATTCACAATAAACATTTTTGCGGACATCAACATAACGAAGCCAGGCATCTCAGCAAGCTGTAGGTAAAAAGCCAAGCCAAGACATACACACTGCAACTCGCACACAGCGCTCTCTCAATGCTATCGAGACTATCGCTCACTCAAGCTGTACAAGCCAAGCCGAGCCACACACTGCGATTCGCCCACAGTGCTCACTCGGTCATACCGAGATGACGACCAGGGGAGTAAACTGCCGAGAGATGTGTTTCATTCACTTACAGACATTTGTAGCCTCGCTAGTCAGCCTGCCATGCATCATCATACACGAGCCGAGAGACACACACACTTATACTCATCCACAGCTCTCGCTCAAAGCAACCCCCGAGATGGTAGCGAGGTGATGACTTCCGAGACTTGAGTTTCATTCAGCTAAAAACACCTCTCGCCTAGATAATATATAACAAGAACGACAATACACTGGATTATTAGCCTTTCGCCAGACCGACCCCATGCTCACTAAAAAGTGATTATTTCCTAAACTATTTGACTGATTTTCGTGAAAGTTTGCATGCAACTCGGCAGATGGTTACGCTATAACAAAACGGCATTGGGAACACTCTCGATGACTTCATTAGATGAATTAAGACTTAATTTCGACAAAATGTTGGAAATTTTGCCTTTTCCCGACTGACCCCATGCTCACTTAAAAGTCAATATTTCAGAAACTATTGGAGCAATTTTCATCAAATTTTGCTTGCACCTCAGTAGTAGTATACACACTGGTGGTACGGGATTAGGGACTCCTCAAGGGCTTAATTTTTAAACTGAGCCCTTGGGGGGCCTGGTCCCGTACCACCATTGTGTATACTACTATGTTAAAAAAATGACAGCGCTGCTGTTTAAAAGATTGACATGCATTGTTAAACGAATTATGTGCCTTACTGCTTGATGTAACAACTCGCTTCATACAATCAGCTGACCTCAACATGTTAACCCCTTGTTCAACATCAAATAAAGAGATATATGTTGCATCATTTAAAGCGTCAGATGAGTTTTTGAGCATTTACACATAGATATGTTCGAAATCAAGCTTCCACGTGTGCTTGGTGAAGCTTAAATCAGTAGTAACAGTGACAGTTATCAGCAATATTACCCGAAACTGAGTTGGTCGTAAATGAGAATATAATTGGCAGGTGTTCAGAATCAGGTTTTGACTGAATGTCAAAAGATAGTATTTGTCATAATCAATAACGCTGCAACCATTATTACGAATAAAAGTAAAATCACCAACACCTTTATCGCTTCCACAGCGGCCATTGAATATGTGCAAGTTATAGAGTCTACATAGATCAATCAGGTATTTGCCAAATGCATTTACACCGTTGTCACAAGAGAATCGTCGTTGCTTAAAATGATCAGATATGTAATCATTCACTTCTTCAAAATCAGGTGCAATATATTTATAGTTATCATCAATGTAGTCATCTAATTTGCTGGTTCTTCAATTAAAGTCCCCACATATGACACTTTCATAATCTGATAAGGTTGACGTAAAATCACTGTAAATATCCAACAGTAACAATATGCCGTTTTTACAAGTCTTATCTTTGTACCAATTAGAGCCTTCCGGTAGGATGTATACAAAGGTGAGCAGTACATCTTTTCCAAATGGAAACAAAGATTAATCAAATAACAGAAATATGCAGTTAGTGCTTTTATGAATATTCTTTACAAACCTAACAAGTCAGATTCTAATGAATACCGTAATTTCACCTGACATCCTTCCGGTGGGTGATATCCTTGTTCCTGGAACAGCAAAACACTTGTGATTTGGGAAAAGCTCAAAATAATCGTCACTAGTCCATGTTTCTGACAGATGAAAAATATCCAAATTCTTAACAGAGTCAAGAAAACATATATCGTTTTCTTTATTCTTTATACCAGAAATATTCCATGTGGAGATACAAACATGTTGTCAAGTGGCCGTAGAGATCAGGGGTGCATTTGGACGAGCCCGCCCGCGTTCCTATGGCCTCCTAGGCCTGGGACCGTTCCTATTAAAACGAACAATTTGTCTACCGTTATCCTTTTCTCCACGTTGTCGAGGTGCATGTGTGGAATGTTCATAGACGATTATGAGTTTTCCATTCTAGTAATAGCCTCCTTTACTGTTCGCTGATAGGTAATGGAGAACTTCTCTCTGGTTCGGAGTGAGATCACTTCCAATACCAATGTTACTTGATCTTAAGTCCTCTCGTTTGTCTCCATGTCCCAGAATGAAACAATGATAGGTCTGGGTTTGGAACTGTCGTCACCACCTAATCTGTGAGATCTTTTTATGTCAACTGCTTGTAAAGAGTTATCTCCATCGCCACACACAGAGTTGAACAACTGAACCACCTTTGATATACTCTCGCTATATGATTCCCCTCGTCCATCCTCTGGAATTTCAAAGAGGATAACACTATCTCTGCGGCTGTAGATCTATAATCTCTCTACTTGTTTGTCAAGCTCCTCGAACTGATGAATACATAGAGTGCTGATCCTGCAGTTGTTCGTCCAAAGCGTCTAAGTCTAAGCGTAGAAATATGTTAACTGTCATTTAGTTCTACATCATCCCTCTTTCAGTTCATTAATGACTGCAGACACTGACTTGAGGTTTTCCTGGACATTGATTACTTCACACTTAAGCTGACTCTTTGTTGTACTTCAAGCTTGACTAGTTGGATTTCCCGAGTGAGAACGCATATGATTTTTTACTTCGAATTTTGGAGGGATACGTTGTCCTCTGGTCCGGGATTGGATTCAACATCACCACAACATAACAGTGGTTTGCTCCGGATAATATGAGGTGGCAAAACCTGCACGAGTAAGTCAGAGTGAGGGGATGTAACGGCGTTAGAAGCTGACACCATGTCTGACCATGTTACATCGTGACTGCCATGTCCTCGTGCAATTCCAAAACTGCACTCCGAGAATATGGTGTGATGAATGGATAACAAAAGACACTAGTAGTAAGCTTACCATTCTAAAGTTTAGTTCTGTTGATGTACTCCATGTAGACTCTGGGTCGTATTTAGTCGCCATCTTGTCTATCTGTCTCCAACCGCGACGGGTGACATGTCGTCCACATCTCCCTTTCCAAGTCTCAGTGTCCATCATCTCTTCACGATTTACACTCAGGAGTAATATGGGAATATACACCCCGTTATGATTCAGTTATCAAGTGTATAGCGCAACTTACATGGCTAAGTAGTCCAAGTTTTCAAGTCAGCTGAAGTGAGCACGTCCACTCACACCCGGCGCATGCCCAGTCCCCCTTTTTTTCACAACATTGCTCTTTTCTGTCACACTGCTGTGAAATGTCAATGTCAAGGCCAACTCGATAAGGGATGTAACTCCTGTTTATTTCCTAGGTGAATTTTCACTTTGTGAGATGACGCATAATGGGAGTTCAAGTCATGATTTTCATTAAAAAAAACAATTAAAGTGAAAATATTTTTGTTCATATCTTATTGATTTTTTAGCAGACTTTCAAACTCTGAAGAAAAATGTTATCTGCTTGTTGAAGAAATGAATTTCATGTGATAAAAATATCGAGTATATTTACATATAAGTTCACTCTGTTTTTCTTGATACAAGATATGAATATTAATTAGATCTAATAAGTCCATCAAAAGCTGTATTTCAGCGCTTTCAAGCTTTTTACTAGTCTTTCAATTTACCTTATAAACGAGATTGTAGTTGCCCTTATATGTGTGTTTTTCATGCAGTGAATCATGGGTAATATTTAGGTGAATCCCCAGCTTAATGAAGGTTTTCCTATCTCACCTACTGAAGAGCTCACTATCCCAGCTCGGTCCTAGGACAGGGATAGGACAGTTTCGAGAAGTGGTCTTATCCTAACGGTAGGATGTCCTAACTCCTGTTCTAACTAGTTAGGATCTGTCTTAGCTGGGACACTTTGGAGGATAGGCACCACGGTATTTAGAATTATTCTATAAATAGTATTGTGAATGTGTTAACATGGTGCGTACAATAATCATTGAAAAGACAGAATACAACATGCGGAGGAGATCACCTTACAAGCTACAAGATGGGTGCTTTGAGGAAATGAATTTGGAGGTATCATTTCGGATATAAACGTACTGTGTTTGGAAATTAGATGACTGTTAGACCCGTAGCTACGCATTCGGCTTCAACTGAAATTGAGAGACTATCAATTCGGTCTAACAGTCATCTTATTTCCAAACACAGTAAGTTTATCTCTATTCTACCATAACTGATTTAAAATCGAACTTCCTCGTCCTGCGGAAGACACTGCGTACTCCGGCATGTGACGAGAGACGAATTGAACTCGTCTGTGAAGGAAGTGGTAGGTGCCGTTCGTATTTTTTTAAAGATTGCAACATAAAAAATATTCTGTCCAAAAGAAAACAAACTACTGTTTATTCAATGCAATAATGTAACACCTAAGAGCTTGTTTTTTATAATCATAACTCAACACGACCGAAACCAGCCTATTGTTTTGTGTGCCGGGTTACTGTACCCCCCTGGCCACACTATAATGGAATTGTCTGACCTACTTATTTTCTTGGAAGTAGACAGTTACACAACAGTTTGAAATGGCGGAGGAGCCAGTGTTTACATTTTGCGAAAGGTTGAAATTTGAAGCGACAGTGGAAAATACTTGACTGACTGTCGAATCTGAACCCTGCACAATCGAAGAATAGATCCTTTTTCTGATCGACCTACGACCTGTAACTCATCAAAGACTGTTGACTTTTATGACCGGCGAGTGTCGATCATGATTTGACGTACGTGCCTCCACCCCGGCATGCGACAAAAGAGTGACAGTGCTGCTTTGTGTACATGCGACTAACTTGGGATTCCTTGGAACATTGTTCTCATCATTTGGGACTGGATTGTGGCCAAGCTTTTTTCAAAGTGTACGAACATAGCAGTGACAGCCTTGCAGGGAAGATGGCAGAGAGAGAAATTCTCGTGGTTTAATTCTTGACATTTTGAACGATGCAACGGGACATGATGGAGTATAAGTGGCATGAATGTGGTGTTTCGCTTGACCGTTATCTTGCGAATTTCCCATTCTAAACGGAAACAAATATACCATTTACCAGGTAGGTAAATGTTTACGAACGTTTTGCTGCACAACTAGGGATAGACAGGGATGTGTTTTTTACAAGGTTTTCTGATTTATATGTTACATATTGTTTGTTTATGTTTGGGGCTGTGTATTGTAATTGAGTTGGAATATTTTTATAATAGAAGGTAATAATTATGATAGTGATGTTCCCTAATAATTGTGGAGGAGAAATCGTATAATTGTATTTTTCGAGTTTTAATAAATGTTTTATCAGCATTTCCATCACGTCTGTTGTGTTGATATTAGTCATGTTGGCCAAGCTGAAGAAGTGCAGCAGTGATGTATACGTGCGCAGTGAAGTGCAGTGAAATCAGACGCATTGTCAATCTAAAATGGATACCGTCTGATTTTATTGATTGACCAATCAAATTCGAGCATTTTACATAGCCATGGTAGAATGGTGGGATGAATATGCCCAGTTTCAGATTTGTTTGAACAGTGGTTTCCATAATGATGACGCTTTCATAGCCATCTGAATGGATTTAGAACATGGGGGGAAATACAGGTTAAAAAGTAAAATCTGGAAAAACCTATATTATTAGCATGTGAAACCTAAGCTTTAAGACCAAAAGTACATGACAATAACACACATGACTTTCAGTCTGGTAAGCTAAACACTGAACTAGTTTAGCATAAAAAATCATCATGTTTTGACCAATTCTGAGTCCAATGGGGGAATACACTTTTATGAGTATATATTACCAACGGATAAGACTTACCTTTGCAATACGACTTTTCGAGATTCGGGGCGTCATACGAGCCATACACCCAGTGTCCGTCCTCTCCGTTCGTCTCTTTCTTGCAAGTGATGTATTTCTCTCCTACCAGTGTTATGGCAAGTTCACATTCCAGTTTACATGAAGCACCCTCACGAAAGTTCAGACAACCCGGCGTATCCAGGTACTTGTCATCAAAGCGTGGTGGATCGCATGTCACAGCTACAAATGAAAAGTTGATCTAACAGTATTAGCGTCAATGACATTTCTTACAACATGTTTATAAAGTACGGTGTCAGTTCTTGTGTACTCCAAAACACGCACCAATGGTTGTTTTTAATCAGTTCCTACAATTCTAACACCAGGATAGTGTAACGTGCTTCATAAGTAAAAAAGAATAATAAGTTGAGCTTTTAAATTGCTTTTAGAGGGATCAAAGAAAAAATGTTAAAAATGGCACAAAAGGGGTACAGATGAAATGGATTCGTACGAATCCCCTCGGTTTCTACTTTTAAAGGGATTAAAACATTTATTCTATAAAGATGTTTCAACTACATGGAAAAAGAGAAATATTTTTCCCAAAAGCTCCCAAAACATAGTACAGAACATGTAGTGGACGGTCATTGCGAGGTACAGTAAGTATTAAATCTCTTACATGTGGTGTATCCTTGTGGTTGAGCGAAAAAACCACTCTGGCGGAAGCAATGACGGAGGATCAAACACAAGCAAACACATTAAACATTCAATTTTACAGAATTGTCTTCAAATTTCCGTGAACTGTTCCGTCTTTTTCACATGGAACCAAAAACTTAGAATAAAAGAAAGTCCCATTCAAACAATTACATTTAGGCAATAGGCAATTTTAATGGTCCAAAACAATGTTCTTGGATGTAAATATATACTGAGAAAACCTCTTAAGCCATCTTTCGTGTCTGAGTAATCACAATACCGGGGAAAAACATAGTTATGGGACATTTTGCAGGAACATTGGCTCGTAACATGCCGCTCAGTCATTCAGTTGCTGCTATATGTCTAATGAGGCGGTGGTTCATAAGTGCACATCTCCCTATGCTATTACTGTTAAACGCAAACATGAACTGGCGGCCAAAAGAAATACAAGAAAATACAAGTACAAATCAAACCAATGCAAAACCCAGAGTCCAAACACAACAGTTCTTTACGCTGAAACTGATACACGTCCACGACACGTTTTTTTTTAAAAATAAAACGTGAAAACTCGTGCTCCTTTGGATATCCGCAAATACACGAGATCAGAAAGCTGTAAGAGGCTATCAAATAGCAAACGACTCTACCCGACAATCAACAGACATCAAGGTTATTACATCCCTACGGTTCGCCATTATCTATTCAAGGCCAATCAAGATTAAGCACCCCCTTTGCCCATCTGGCTTCATAGCCATTATGTACAATCACAACAACTTTAGTAATGTCATCACACTGTACATCAACCTCGTTAATTGTATAAATTCAGTCCTTCATGTATGTATTTTCCTTGTGCATACTCACTTTGCATGATAACGGCGCTCGCATCTACACCGAAATGTCGCATCTCTTGCAATAGAGAAGTTCTCTATCCACAAAGAATTGTTCCCCTTCATCATACCAACTTCTACATGCCACTCAAAGAAGCGATAAATGTAATAGATAGATGTAGCTCTAACAGGTACTTGAGTACTTGTAAATTATGTGAATTTCAAAGTTTTTTATCAGGGAGACACGGGTACTTGGGTTAAGTCATGTGACTATTTACCCTCAAGCGCCTCACAGGAAGATCGATGATGATTTCAATTTAAGCAAACAGCATGATATGCATAACAGCAAACCAGGAAGCAGCTGCATGTCAATCCCTGTTTTGACAAGAGCACGTGAAACCCCTGTTTTGTAATAACAGGTACTTACATTGCACTTTCAAAAGGAAGAAACATGGTTCAGCCTTGTTGCCAGATGGATCTGATGCTGTGAAACTAACAATATGTGTGCCAACAGGAAATGTTCCACCACTTGGTAAAGCAGAAGGACTGCGCAGAGGAATAGGTTCTTTTGAGTTGTCAGACACAGTAATAACTGGCCACTGAACATAAGTAGTTGAAGCGTCTGGGTCAGCTGTTTTCAGGATTGTTGTTGAAGGACAATTCTTGATTTGTGGTGGTTGAATATCTGTATGGAAATCAAAGTGTCAGAATGCAAGAAAACACATTGATCTAATTTGAAACATATTATCTTAAAAAACATATATATTTAGCAATTATCTTGTTTTCCATGATCAAAAGAAATACCGTATAAAAAGAACATAAACGACACTAATTTGTCTAAAAGGATATAACAATTAAACAACATGAAGATTTTGGAATGGGAGGCCGATCATTCAACTTATTTTCACCTATTTAAATGACGCAATTTCATGTCAGCGTAGGTGATTCTACCTTGTCTGAGCATTACAATCATAATCCGCAAATATGAATGGGTGTCCCATAAGGCAGTATTTTGTCTGTCACATTACTTAATACAAACATTAATAGTTTATCAAAAGTTTCAAAACGTCTTAATTGCTGGATCGCTATTTGTGGATTATTTTCATTTTTTCTGTTGTGGCCAAAACATGCATACTATTGAAGGGCAACTGCAGTTGTGTTTAAAAAACTGATACAAAAAAGGAATCAAATTTTAAAAATTTAAAATAAAATTGCATTCATATTTGCGGGAAAAATAAACATCACAAGGACCCAGATTTATTTGTAGATGATACACCTATTAACGGTGTTGGTGAAGCTAAGTGCTTGCTAATATTTACGATGAACATTTGACCTTCCGGCCAGATTTCAATTATTTGAAGAATATATGCAAGAGGGCACTTATTATATTAAAATATTTTTCAAACTAGACGTGGGGAGGGATCAGAGCACCCTCCTCCAGCCTTACAGAGCCCTGGTCCATTCTAACCTTGATTACAGTTCCATCATCTATGAAGGGGCTTGTGAAAGCAAATTATTTGATTCTGTTCATCACCAAAGCCTAAGGTTTTGCTTTAGAACCTTCAGAACAACACCAATTCCTAGTACCTATGTGGAGGCTGTTGAGCTGTCCCTCAAACGGCGCCATCTTAAATTATCTTTACAGTCTATTCCTAAATTACGTTCTACTAACTTTTATCCTGCATGTGACAGTGTTTTCATCCACTTTATATGGACCTATAATGAAAAATGATCACTTATCCCACATCTTGGAATAAGATTACAATATGATATTTCATTTACAATAGTTCTTGAAAATATAGACCCAACTAAGATTTACCCTCAACCACAATGATGGTTAGTGAGGCCAAAGGTGGACCTAACATCAACTAAACTAGAGAAATCTGAAAACAACCAACAACAACAACCATATAATGGATTAAGAAACACTTACACATGTATCTTCATAGATGGACCCAAGGAATGTGGCGCTGTTAATAGTGTCACTATCATTGGGTCAAGAACAATATCTTATAGATTACCCGATGACAGCTCAATTATCACAGCAGAAGCAACCGCCATATTACCATCACATAAATATATCAACAATCACTCCAAAAACAGTATTTTCACTTTCGTGGCTTAGGCTAATAAATCTGTGTCATCAACAGCTGGAAAATATATACATAATCATGTATATACCAACTATACCAAGTTCATCACATTTGCCGATTTTAGCTCGTGTCGTCAGGCTATTATAACGTCTTCCAAACGTCTACTGTGTTCTTGCCTCGTGAGATCGCACGAGTTTGACTGTCACCTGTTTTCTCAAGTTTTCCATGGTCTTGCCGATTACCGAATTGCTCATCAGTTTGTAGAGGTTTTTCTCGAAGTCGCTGGTGGCCTGTTTTCCCAGCTCGGTGTTCAACCTAGTGTAAGGTTCCATCCAGGGACTTTGATCGAATTGCAGCACCCAATGTATTTGGTCAGCTTCAGGCCCAGCGACAGGTACGGTTGCAGATTCCGATAGTGCACAACGTACTTGGTCTTGTGCATCAAGTTTGGAACGAGTTTTTCCATTTTGGCCAGTTTATTTTTCCCGAGCAACGTTAGTTGATAGTCCCACATCCAGTCTCGGTTTACCGTCACTCGTTCGGGAGCCAGCGGATAGCTGTTGTGAGCAGTGTGCAATGCCGCTGGATACTCCAGATCCACTTCGAGGATGTAGCCTTTGTTCGAATCCGGCATGATGCTCCTAATATCGATCTCATCGTCCAAACATTCGAACCCACCCGTAGGTAGAGACTGGCTCATGGCCCAGCCGTACAGGTTGTTGGCGTCGAGATACAGGAGGTGATCGCTGGGCTTGTTCTGTCGTAGCCTTCCACGTATGGGTTGTTGGCTTTCGCGTACGGTTTGGAGACCATAGAAATCCCATCGCGCATGCCTTTCTCTATGAACAGGTGCATGTCGTAATCCGTGAGCAATTCCAGTTTGACTCTGGTTTTCTTCAAGAGCTCATCCCAAGAGAGACCAGGGCTGGTGTAGTACCAGGTAAGGTCGAGTTGATACTGTTTTAAACACGTCGTTCTGAATGTCTCGAACACATCGGCAAGCAGAAGCACGTCCGTTTTCAAGTACAGGTCGTGGTAGTCGCCCAGAGTCTCTCAACTCAGTTTGTTCCACACGTTCTGAGCGTGGTGGTAATCGTCCTGGGAGATATGGGATTCGGTCAAGTTGCTGTAAAATTGGTCGATGGGAGGTAGTTGGGTCTCGTCGAACTTAGGCCAATCGTCCATGTACTCGTATGGGTACACGCCGTTTTTGAGCAGCAGAGGTCGAGTCGCCTCATCGGTGTATCGATGGGTGATGGCAAAGGTTTCGTTGGCCTTGACCAAACTATCGAGCGATGACAGGAGGAACTGAGCGCTATCGATAAATCGCAGACCGTTAAGCGAGAACGAAATGTATTTCTCCTTGTTTTTCGGAATGCACTTCATCGCCATCGATGTTCGAGATGGCCTGTATGATCAAGTGAGCATCGTACCCTCTCAAATTATGGAAGACCACGGGGATGTTGATTTTGTGGGGATCGATTCTAAGTTTTAAGTTGCACGCGGCACCTCGGTACCGGCTGGTGATGAGACAATGACACCCCCGACATCCTCGTTCAGGGGTGGGTCTCACACGTGGCAACACTTAGCACGATTGTGAGTGAGTTCTTCCTCCGGCGTCATATTCATGGGAGCAGGATCCGACAACGCTTCCCTGATGTTTTGCTCTTCGCGTTGTAAGAACGTGAGAAACGTTTCGTCCACGTCGGGACCTCGGTAGATCACGGGAGTCTCTGTTTCACCGTCGCATCGAATGACCACGTCCCCGAACCCGCAGGCTTGGTGTTCTTGCGTTTTGTACGTAAAACTTTTTTCCCGGGATGGGGCAATGTGGTCAACCCGTTTGATGAGCGCGCTTTAAAGTCGGCATATATGACGTAAGGCACGGGCATTTGATGTTTTGTGGTTGATGAATTTTAAGATGTTTTCATGTTCTTGAGGCATGTCGATTAGGATCACCGTCTTTCCCATGCCTCGGCAATCCTCCTGATGCGCTTCCAGCAGGAAGCTGTGCAGACACCGTTCGCAGAAATGTTTCTTTTCTCTGTGCGTCGATTGATCATACAACAGTCTGCTCAGACGTTCAATATGTGTATAGTGATACTTACCCTCATTTTCGGTCATAAATAAATTGATTTTGCGCACATCATCGGGCATGGAGCTGATTCGGTGTACGATGGTCGTATTGCCTTCGTGGCCGAAGACGTTGATGGCTAAATGGTTTAGTTTTTCAAACCGGGTCCAGTAGGAAATAAGCCAGCTCTCACCGAATATATTGCACAAGCATCGTCTTTATTTTTAATGTTATTAATGGCTTTTTTATTTCTGTAGTAAGTTGGCAAGTCTAGGTACGATCTGCCTTTGAACGGTACGTAGTTTGCTACGTCCAAATAGATGGGGTTGACACTTCCCACCACCCACCCGGAGCCCCTGTGCGTCCATCATTCCAGCAATTCTTGTATTTTTGGTAGCGAGGTATCGAGGGTCGAAGGGATCGAGTCGGATTGAAGTACAACTTCCTGCTTGCCTCTGAAATAAGGCTCGATTGACTCGGTACTGCCATCCGTCTGCTGTTTGTTGAGCGATATGTGGATGGTTAACTGGTATTTGATACGTTTTAAATCATCCAACTTTTCTTCGACTTTGTCAACGATCAGGGGTTTGACGCTGTTGACGTCGATGTTAGACTGGATGATCATTTTCCAGCCTCTCAGATGCTTACCTACGGCATGGTCTGTCGGCACGAATCTCAACTCGACCGGTTCGGTGTCTTCCAACAAGGTGAGCAGTTGGGCTTTCCTCATGTGAGAATAACCCTTCAATCCCCGTCCTTAACCTCGGAGTTTGAGGTCTCGCACGGTATGGGGCTTGACATATTTCATGTTGAGCAAGGTGAGCACTTGGGGTTTCCTCATGCGAGAATAACCCACCAATCCACGACTATTAGCGAGAGCTTTGAGTTCGCTGACGGTAGTCATGATTGCTATATCCACATGCAAAGCTAATGTCTAATAGGTTTGCTATATCCACATGCAAAGTCAAAAGTCTTATAGGTTGATTTTTTTCAAAGGGAGATAACTCCATCAGCCTTCTCTCTTTTGAACTGAAGCGCTCATAAAATGTGTATGCTGCAGTACCCCTAGGTCCAGCATTTTGGTCCAAGTGAGTCTCGGCTTTTCCCAGAAGCACGTATATGGAGCAGGTCTTATCTTCGCTTTATGCACTTAGATACATTTTAGTCTAATTGCTTGGCAATCATTACGGTGGCGGCTAATCCTAAGGCCACAAAAATCAGCTTCCGGTCTTTGTGTGACTTGGAAGGGGGTGTAATACTGAGAGAGGATGGGTTCGCGGCAGAGGGGGTCGAGTCGTTTGCCAGTGAGTAGGTAGTATTGTCGCATGGCGTCGTCGACGTCCTTGAACGTTCGAACGGCATGTTTTTCATGTTGGAGTTTGGCGTTGATGAAATCGATTCTTTCCATGCGTTTTTTGCGTACTCACCTTGCCCGGCCTGCAGTTGCTCCACGGCCAAATCGTGACGTTTCAGTTCCGCTTCGATTAGGAGGCATTGGATGTGCGTTATTTTGAAAAGAGATAATTGCTCCCCGAAAAGGCCAGGGCGTTAATTAATGCCCTGCCGACCATCATCGCGATCGTAGCCATTTTTATATATCATAACACGACTCCTTACTTGAATATGTTTTCCGGAATGATGCCTTGCTTGACGAGCATCTCTTTGGTGGCCATCGTCAGTCCCACGTCTAGCACGAGCATGCCCATGTCTTGCGGGTTGGTAATCATTTTGCTCAAACCAGCGTAGCCTATCACCAGTCCCCTGACCAGGACGGCGTGATACTCGTCGTTGACGAACGTTTTTCCATCGGTTTAGACATGATTATATCATAACGTGTGGGTTTACCTCTAATTGTGGGTTCGCTGGTGGTGGGATCGTCACCGGTGGCGGTGGCGGTGGCGTCGTCTTTTGTTGATGGAGCCATATCGTGACACCCACGACAGCGGCTACCACGGTGTACGGAATCCACGGCGGGGTCGGTTTACGATGCTTAGCTAACCCTCGTTTTTTACCGGCGGCTACTTTTTTTGGATTCTTGGGTTTCTTCGTGACGGTATCAATCACTTGGTGGGGGATCGTCTCCCCTTCCGCCACTTGTGTCGTTTTGGTGTTCGGCTCCATCATCTTGCATATCATTAATCGGGCATTTATGTTTAAATTGGCAGTGCTTCGTAATAATGATCGAGCTAAGAACACGCTGTATCGGTGATACAACTCGCAACTGAGGGTGTTCAAGGCGTGACCGATAAACGGATCTTTGTCCAGATCTTCGCACAAATAAGGTTGATGTGCTGGTGGAATGGGAAGCAGAGACGAAGCGATCGTGGTGTAACATTGCGTTAGCGTCGACCTTATGGTTTTCATCATTTCGGGCCTGAATCGGGCTTCGTATCTCGCGTACAGTTTATCGATGTCTCCCTCAGACATTTTATAAAATTTATCAGTGGTCATGTTTTCGCCCAAGTATTGTTTCCCCTTCCCACACACGACGAGGGCCACAAGTCTTTCACGCTTATCACCGACCCGGGAGGAAGCATCTTCAGCTTCCTTCTCCTCCTCGGATATCACTTGTTCAAGCATTTGGGCCAAATCCATCTTATAATATCTCAAGCGGGTTTTAAATCTAATATAATGAAATATGGCAGAGCCTAAACAGAACGAGATGAATGTCAGGTAAAACAACACGGCAATTTCAAACATCGTCATGGTTATAATCTATAGGGGTGTACATTTAGTTTGCTAAGCTATTTGCTAAGCGTTGCTCAGCAGGTTGCTGATTTTGCTAAGCAGGTTGCTAGCACACCGCATAAGCCACGGGTTGGTCTGTTTTCAGCTTGAGTTTGGCGTGTTTCGTTTGGGCTAACAAGGTTCTCACGCGTTCTCGCTTAGGTTTGGTGGTAATGATGTCGTTTTCTCTCAAACATTCCTCGAACGAATCCCTATCCTTGCAGTGAAATAGGGCGACCCATCGCGTCTGTTCCCTCAGGTCTTTCAGGACCAAGTTTTTGCGTGGGGACCCAAACGCTGTGGTTCATGTGGCATCCCGAAAACGCTAAATATAATAACATGTCTCTCTTTTTGGTGATCTCCTTGTTGGCGCTGCAATCATCTAGGATAAACAGCGTCGATTCTCCCTCAAAATTTTCATGAAAGGCTCGCAACCATTCCTGTTAACATACTCCCGGGTCGATTTTATACACCTCCGCGTCATTCATCACCCACGCTCTCTCCGCATACGTTTTATTAATGCGGGGCAACATCACGGAACTCAAATTGTACGTTTTAGATTTAAGACATAAACCAATGCATATCGGCTATCTCAGAGCCACGCTGAACATCAAACAAACATGACTCAAGCTTCGGGTCCGGGAACGGTCATGCGAGTGAGAAAATGCCCTAAAAAATGACGGTCATGTAGGGCCGCTGTTACTATGCACGGTTGCCATCTTGGTTTGGCTAAGCGACGATGGTCATGTAGGGCCGCCGTTTCGAAGTTCCTCCACCATCTTTGTTTCACCTAGCAACACCTTCCAGTGCAAAAGTTGCTGCTGATACCCCGTCTCGAACTCGCATCACTGGATTACAAGTCCTACGCTCTACCATCACACCACCAGTACTCTCATTAAGTTAGTTATCAGAACTTTGGGTCTAGGCTGGATGCACATCGGAGGATGGCTCGCGCTATACCTTCACCATTCTAAAGGGGGCTGGGAGGCTAAGGTCCCATAAATAAGCCTCTAAGCCGCATGCGATGCAAAACCCCCATTGTACTACTACTATGGATGATGTTTCGCCGACACCACTCATTATGCCAATCAGTGATACTAAACCTGACATTAGATATTACGTACGGGATCTGAAGCAGAAGAAGTGGGACACCCAGGTAGGTTTAAATAGACTACATGAAATTAAACCAACTATCGGGTTACACCCAGTTGGTTTGTCAGTCCAGATTTGAGTGAGTAAGTGAGTTAGAATTTACAGTCACATCGGCAATATTTCAGTCATATCGTGACTAAAACAAGTTTTGGATTCATCATAAATTCATGTAAACCATAAAAAAACTGTCAACAAAGGACGGTAAAACCAATTAGAATATCACAGTATCAAGTATTAAAACTAGCATCTCTCTCTAAAATTAGATTTAAATGAGTGCAAGACAGTATAAAATGGGCTATAGATTGCCAACAACTGAAGGTAGATCACCATACTAGGGACCATATAAGTTATCACATCGTGTCGAGGGAAATACGGGGTTTTATCAGTCCCGGGTAAGGTTGTATTCCCCGAGCCGAGACACGATGTGATAACGCATTTATCTAGCCGAATGTTTTTACTAAATCAAAAGAAAACAATACACATCGAATCAACTTGCTTTTATTTATGTGAGATGCAATGTTGACAACAGCTGATTGATTGACCTCAATGCAGCGCACGTAACTAAAGGCTTGGCGATACACGCTTTTCTCACTTCGCGTGGTCACCGAGGCGTGGCGGGATAATATGACTTTTGTACTCCCTGCTCGCGGATCGTGACGGGTGTACATGGTATTTTGTCAGAGTCACGTGAACCAATCAAACCTTGACATTCTTACATGAGGCTGGATAATGGGGACTTACAGTGCTTTTGCCACCAGCATGGACCCAGGATGGATTTATGCCATCCCTCAGATGTTAGTGATTGCAGACAAATCTAGCCTTAAGTTAAAACAACATATATCCTACGATTAAATAATGTGAATTAAGTTTTCCTTAAATGTTTTGGGACTTACGTATCCTCTCAGGAGGGCAATTATTTTACAGTATTTTAACCCCCTTTGAGGATAAAGCCACTAACAATCTCAACTACCAATCACAAAAGAACATTTATTTATTGAAGAGGTCATTATCCGACGATGTGTTTGCCTTTCCAGATATACTCCTGAGTACTTGTTGAAAGTACAGGATATCCACTGTGTATCCCTTGTTATGAAAGAGTCACAGTCAAGAATTTTCCATCACAAGGGATAACTATTCAAAGGTTTTAACCTTGAAGGATACTTTTAGTTATTTTAAAAAGCAATTTTGTAGAATAAAATAATATAACCAAGATATTTTATGGATTTACGCTTCTTTTATCTTTACCCCACAACGTTTCGGGTGTGACAGTTGATACTATGATGTCATAACTGTTATGACGTCACAATACATGTGACATCTCAATCCACAAGGAAGAGTATAGTATAAGTGAAGTTAAAAACTTGACCTGTTAATTACATAATGATGATTAATTAATTCTAGATAATAGAGTTGAAACTTGAATTGCTAATACACAAAGATTGCTAATTACACAATGATTGCTAATTAGACAATGATTACTTGATAGTAGGCTTTTCAAAATGAATAGAAAGTGTCAACTGTCACTTCACCTGATGAAGGGATCTGTAATGATCCCGAAACGTAGTGTGGGAAAGAATAAAGAAGCATAAATCCATAAAATATCTTGGTCATCTATAACAACTTCTAAATGCAGCCAAAAGAGATCTAAAGAATATATATTGTACAAAGTAAGGAAAAAAGTTGACTTGGAATAATAATACATTACTGTGATTGTTAATGGTTGTGTACTTGGAATAGAAGTAGGGTAAACTAATTGCTCAATGAGAAGGTACTTAAGTCCAAAGTATTTTTCATTCTATGTTATTTTATAAGTAAAATATGTGTGTCTAATTTGGACAAAAGTCGCCATCACCTCAAGGAATCACGTAAATCTAGCTAGGGTCCACGCAGGTGTTAGTGAGTGAGTGAGTTAAGATTTTAACTCACATCGACAATATTTCAGCCATATCGTGACTGAAAACAAGTTAAATTTTACAACAAATATAGGTAAATTATAAAATTCTGTCAACGAAGGACAGTAAAACAACTAGAATATCACATATATAGACTTAAAACTAGTAATTAAATCTAAAATGTTTTAACCATACATGGCAATACCATATGAAAAACAGGCCATAGATTGCCAACAACTGCAGGTAAGTCACCATACTAGGGACCATGGGGGCTTACAGTACATTTGCTTCCTGCATGAACCTTAGCTGGATTTACACCATCCTTTCAAATCTTAGCAATTTTAGCAATCTAGCCACAACTTAAAATAACAAATACACTGCGGTTAAAAATAGTAGTATGTGTAAATTTACTAGAATTGTTTTGGGGCCTGCGTACCCTCAGGAGGACAATAATTTTCGGTACCTTAACGCCCTTCAAGGATACAGCCACTAACAATATCAGTTGTTAATTTAAACTACCAATCATAACACATTTATCTATTTACACAACTTTAATCCAAATTTATCTAACAATTCTATTTCTTTTAAAAATTCAATTATTAAATGATAATTACCATTAAAAAGATCCTTCACTGTTCAGACATTGAAATAGTTAGGCGTGCAGGTATTTAAAGTACTATAAGTCGGCATGATGCATTGTTTTTTTACCTACCTTCACGGGCGTTTACGTTCTAAATTTATTTATTTTAATGTGTATAGAAGTGGCATATTTCATGCTTAACTTACATCGATTATTTAATATCGTTTGATAACCATCAAACAGCCAATTCCCTTAAACTGGTGTACACACCTGAACTCGAAATTAAGGAGACAAGTGAGACCGCCTCAACTGTTTCATATTTGGATCTATGCATGAAGATTCAGAGTGACCAAAAAATCTCCACAAAGCTGTATGGTTTCAACTTTCCAACTGTCACCTTCCCTTTCATATCGATCAATATTCCAATAGATCCAACCTTTGGTGTTTACATTTCACAACTTTTGAGGTACAAATATTACTAGACTTAGCATATTTTCATGACGGGTGAATTTAATTCATCTGAGACGTTCCTATGACTAACAAGATATGCTGGTTCAAGAGTATGGTCTTATTCTGCATCATTGTTTATCACCTGACTCTAACTCATAGCTTTCAGTTGGCTAATTTCAAATTAACGTAATTCCCATGCACAAATCTGAGCACCCCTGTGATAGCACTTAAAACAGTATAGGCAACAAGATTCAGGTTGCAGAATTTTACAGGACAGTGAAATGCTTTAACCCTAAAGTATGCTTACGTGTATTTGATCTTTCATACCCTCATTAAGTTAGTTGCATTCTCAATGTTATTTGGAAATTTGATATATATAGTAATTCTGTAAAATTAACTAAAGTTAGTAAATTATGTTGAAGCTAATATTCATGTGGCATTGTTGGAACTCGTGCAAAACCGAATAGCATACATTCTGATTAATGTTCTGTTTTTACGACTAAGCTCAGCTTCCTAAATGTATTTATGTGCTATGTTTTCTTTGAATTGTGTGAGTGGAGATCGTAAGTGAAAAAGCATTGTCACATAGATGATTGATTAATGTTCTCTGTCAACAACTGCTTTCGTTGTTTTTTTCTTTGGGCTGTATGATTGTAGATCGTGAGAGAAGGTGAATGCATTGTCACATTCATATTCTTTTAATATACGGTTGAATTTCTAAATAATCGCCAAAGCCTGAAGGAATAATGTAACTCAAGCTGGGCGGCACGCAGGTAGCAAAAGTACTGTAATTACCCATGGTCTGTGGTATGCTGATCTACTTCACCTGTTGGCGATTTGTAGCCCGGTCTACTATTCTATTGTTCTCTTCAGTGATATCTTTTTAAGTAAACACGCCAGTTGTAAGCCAAATCTGGGATACGCTGGCATTGTACTTCTTCTTTGACGACATGTTTATATGGACTAAAGTTATTGATGTTAATGTACAGATTGTTCTCATCACAATACGGCTGGCATATTATCGATGTGACGTCCCCATTTCACGCATAAGTTAAAAAGCATGAAGCAAGGGCCATAGTTTTGTTAACAGTTATGTGAAGACACCCATTTCTGGACTAAATTTGTATCGTGACAGTAACAGCTGTGTGTACAATTTGAGTTCCCCATTCTAATTAGTTTAGGAAAACTTGTCCCTTTCCGGAAGAGGAAGGACGGTCCAATATCTTTCGCCCAACTTCTAGGCATAGGATCAAAATGCTACGTCAAAGATAATACGTCATCTCCATTTAACCTGGTGTCAAAATGTATACCATTCTATGACATGCAAATACGATTGTCTTTACCTGGAATACTATTAGAAAACCTTTTCAACTTGGTGGCACAATCAACAGAATTGATGTTTGTAGGTAACTCGAGCCAAAAAGTAAAAGGTCTCTTTCGAATTGATATCACAATTTACTGAAATATGCGATAGGACGTATTTTCTAGGAAAGAGTGTCCGTTAGCCTTCATAAAGCGTTTCTCTTTTCCACTAGAGTTTGGATTACGGACCTGACGGCGATATTGTCTGAGGGAAAATGGGCAGAGCCAACTTCTGGTTACATGTAAAACATTTATAGACACCGTGCTAACATAATGTATACATTGTTAGCTTGTGTGTACGGTAGTTAAAGGAAACAAAAATGTGCATTTTTATTAAATAAATGTCCCACCTTCACACTGCATATCGTTTGTTGTCCATGACTGGTCTTTGGTACACATCGTCCATTGTCCCCTGACTGGTGCAAAACCATTCGTCTCGTTGCAAGTCAACCAACAAATGCTCTTAAACGTCCATCCATTTGTACAGCGGTAGTCCAGGCCATTTTGTGGTGGTAATAGTTGAGGACATTCAGTTGCTAACAAAAAAATCCAGATTGTGTAAGACATCAAACAATTTATCAAAGTGATAATACAAACGGCGAACTTATGTTTAATTTACGCAGATTAAAAATCACATCTGCACAAAAATTTCTATTTTATATGTTATCTTTGAGAAGCGTACGTCTATGTTATTATTGATATGCAGTCAACACAATGCAGACAAAGTTGCTGTACCAATAAAGAAGATTCAAATGGGTTTCCAAAATACGACATGACCTCGGGCAAGTTCTAAAATTTTGGAAACTCTTTGCAATGAGTGAGTGAGTTAAAGTTATAAGTAACATCAGCAGTATTTCAGCCATATCGTGACTATATCAAGTATTATGTTTATAATAATTACAGGTAAATTTTAAAAACCTGTCAAAGAAGGAATTTATCACGTATATACATTTAAAAAACTAGCAATTAATTTTAAAACATTAACTATGCAAGTAGTAGACAGAGTGAGGCTTCTGGACCAGGGTAATCTAAGGCTTCATTTAATAGATAAAGCCTTAGTTGGACCCTTACCATTACCATCTACTACAGAGCTTTATTTCATAAAATAAGACTTTTTCAAGCAAAATGTCCCAATTCCCAAAGAAATGTATTACGCTCCCAAGGGGAATTGTGTCTCTCATATCACACGAAACGGTGGGATACGAACTCCACCGGGTATCTTACCTCTATGTCGTGTTGACAGGAGGTAATACTGTGTCATACGGTACGATCAACAATTCTTCTTTTACAAACCCTCTGCCCGGTCCATCCATCAAGTAGTACAAGTTAGGTTCGTCGGCTTTTATATCCACTTTATCTATGTTGTAAGTTTTGACTGACCATATAGGATCGGTGGCACGCTTACGACTATCACCCTCATGTTCTCCCGGTTGGTATAGATACCTCAGGAGAGCTCGGTCGGGTATCTGTTTCTCCTTGCCAACCCGTGATGGAGCAGCTGGTTCGGCTATCACCGATTTTAGTTTGATAGCGTCTGCCGGTTTCTTGCCGGTGAGTCGTGTGATTTCATGGTTGATTGCCGACACCACCTTAGGGAGCCGCGCGACCCATTCGGTGTTGGGTTTATTTAGACTTATTTCCTGAGCGTACTGATACCCAAATAAACGCTCAGCCAAAGTCCTATTAAATCTCTCTACTATAGCTTGACTGCGATGGGCTCCGGCAGTACCACGCCTAACCCTTGTATCGTGCTTAGCCAGCAACTGTGATAAAACACCCATGAACTCCCGACCGGGGTCAACTTGCAATACAGTAGGCCACGTTAGTGGACTGCGTTTGTATATACGCTCAATAGCTTGAGCTACCTGGGCAGAATCTTTCGCGGTCAATGGTTCAGCTTCCTTATACCGGCTGGCTACATCCACGATAGTCAGGGCATACTTGTAGGTTTTACGTCTCACCCTGTCGTGAGGTAGGAACAGTAGGTCTGCTTGGTGAACGTTATTAGGTACATTAATACCAAACTTCCTTCTAGGCACATAGCGTGGTGGTGGTAAATATATCTGCCAAAGTGCTTGTTTTTCAAGCCATGTTTTGACCTCCTCCGGGGATACTCGAGTTATTTTAGCTATCTTATCTACAGCGCGCTAGCTCCTTTCCAATACCCACGTGGACTATAGTAAATAGCCTCAAATTTTTTTCTGGTTCCGTGACATGTCACCATTTATTTATACCTATGTTCTTGGTTCAATTTTCTCATGTCCGTACGCGTACGTGTTTATCCCATCAATGGCTATCCAACGTTTAGTGTCCATAGGTGATAATGATGTTTTATTTATAGTCAGCCCGTATATCCTATGCCCATCACTTCTAAGTGTGTTCATTTTATGTTTAAAGGTACGGGTCTTGAACAGGGCTTCCTTGAATCTGGCGTGTTTGATGTGTTGTTTCACCACGTACTTCTTAACACCCTTAGCTTTCCGGATCTCACCATTGTCAGCCTTCAGTATAGAGTACATCTTAGGCCTCAACCCTATGTACTCGGCTATGGGCGTGCCAGCACACTCGTCCTTCATCTTACCTAGGACCTTTTTTATTCACCGTGCTGTGTATGGCATGGTCCTTGGGGTAGTCGCTGGTGTCGTACAAATCGAGGTGTTTTTTTCATGTCCTCGTACACGTCCTCGGTTCGAATCTCCATCAGCAGGGAATCCGTGTCAGTATATAGTACTTCACACCTGTCATCGTACTGTTTCTTCAGCTCGTTGTAATAAAAGTCATACATCAGGTGTTTGGATAAATCGAGGATGCTCATCCCAACGTAAACAGGCCGGTTTAATATTATGTGACTTTTCTTCATGTGTATGGCAGCCAGGTCGTTATCGAATATCTTACTACGGTTGAATGCAGGGTTAGCGATCAGCTTCCTGAGTTTTTCCTCCTCATTCGACCGAACCAGCTTCACGTCCACGCGTTTTCTCAGGTTCTCCATCGTCTTACCGAATACCGAGTTGTTCATGAGCTTATACAAGTTTTTCTCAAAGTCACTGGTGGCCAGCTTTCGCAGGTCCGTGTTCATTCTGATGTAAGGCTCCATCCAAGGACTTTGGGCAAACTTCAGCACTCTGTGTATTTTGGTCAGTTTCATACCCAACGACAGGTACAGCTGCAGGTTGCGATAGTGAACGATGTACTTGGTCTTATTCATTAAGTTAGGCACAAGTTTTTCAACGCCCGTCACCCGCCTATCTAACAAGTTATGTTGGTATTCAGACATCCAGTCTGGGTTAACCCTCATACGTTCGGGGGCTAGGGGGGTAACTGTTGTGTGATGTGTGTAATGCCTTGGGATACTCCAAGTCAACTTCGAGGATATAACCTTTGTTCGAATCCGGCGCGATGCTCATAATATCGAAATCGGATGATACCCATTCGAATCCCCCTGTGGGTAGATACTGGCTCATTGCCCAGCCGTACAGGTTGTTGGCGTCGAGATAGAGAATGTGATTGGTTGGCTTGCTAGGGTCGTAGCCATTCACGTATTGATTATTTGCTTTAGCGTATCGTTTGGTCGCCATGGAGATCCCACCTCGCAGACCTTTCTCAACGAACAGGTGCATGTCATAATCAGTAAGCAATTCCAACTTAACTCCGGTCTTTTTTAAGCAAGGCATCCCACGACAGGCCTGGGCTGGTGTAATACCATGCTGGATCTAGTTTATACTGCTTGATACATGTCCTCCTAAATGTCTCAAACACGTCGGCTAATAGTAGTACATCCATCTTCAAGTACAGATCGTGATAGTCACCCAGGTTTTTACAACCAAGTTTATTCCATACATTAATAGCGTACGAGTAATCGTCTTCGGATATTTCCGAGTCTGTCAGATTGCTGTAAAATTCTCTGATGGGGGGTAGTCTGGTCTCGGCGAACTTAGTCCAACTATCCATGTACTCATAGGGATACACACCCTTCCTCATAAGCAGAGATCTAGTCTCGGCGTCTGTGTATCGATCGGTGATAGGGAAGGTATCGTTGGCTTTGATCAGGCTGGCTAATGACGACAATAGAAATTGACACGAGTCAATGAACCTAAGTCCGTCTAAGCTGAAAGAGAGATATTTCTCCATGTTGTTGGGGATGCACGTTATATTACCATCGATTTTCGCGATGGCCTGCATGATTAAGTGAGAGTCGTACCCTCTCAAGTTGTGAAAGACAACGGGAATGTTTATTGTTTTAGGGTTGATTCTAAGCTTGAGGTTACACTCGTTATGAGCGGCGCCCTCTATACTTACCGGTTATGTGACAGTGATCTCTCACCGAATCACCGTTCAGTGGTGAGTCACACACGTGACAGTTAATGCTACGGGAGTGAGCTAACCTGTCGGCTTGGGTTATACGCATGGGAGCGATTCTATACAACTTTTCACTAATAATTTCTTCTTCCTCCTTCAAACACTTTAGAAACCTTTCAACCGCGTCAGGACCCCTGTATACTACGGGAGATTTCGTTTCACCGTCACAACGGACGACTACGTATCCAAACCCACATGCTTCATGCTCTTGTGTTTTGTATGTGAAGCTCTCACCTGTGGGGGTATCCTCAACAACCTTAATTGGTTTGATCAATGCTTCAAAGTCGGCGTATATGATATAAGGCACAGACATTTGGTGCTTGTGGTTGTAGAATTTTAGGATATTGTCACCTTCCTCGGGCATGTCGATGCGTATAGCCGTCTGTCCCACACCTTGACAATACTCCTGGTGGGATTCTAATAAATCAGCTCGGCTGAAACCGTGCAGACATCGCATACAAAAGTGTTTTTTCCTCTTGTGTTTCGACTGATCGTACAACAAGCGATTGAAATGTTTTATCCACGTGTAGTGATACTTTTCACCTCGTTGGATCATGAATATATTGATAACACGTTTCCCCACCAACGAGCTGAGCCTGTGTATTATTGTTGTGTCGTCTTCGTGTCCAAAGACATTTATAGCTAGATTATTCTGTTTTTCTACTTTAGTGATCTGAGATATGGTGGTTGGTTCATCTATACCATCCCAGTTGAGTCCATCGTCTTGGGGATAACTAGAAGGCCTGTTCGAATGAGTGTCAGCTGGAAACAAGGCTGATCTGATAGCTAATCTCAAGCAATCGTTTCCTCTATTCTTGACATTGACTATGGCCTTTTTTTTCTTATAGTATGGAGGCAAGTCTAGGTATGACCCGCCTTTGAACGGCACGTAGTTAGCTATGTCTAGATAGACAATATCGATTTTATCTACAGCCCACCCGGATCCCAAGTGTGTGTAGCGTTCTAGGTATTCCTGTATCTGCTGAAAACTAGTATCGATCGATGTGTTTATAGTCTCTATCTGGGTCACGACCTCTTGTACACCTCGGAAGTAAGGCTGAACGTACTCGGTAACATCCCCTACGTTCTTCTCGAGTGTCATTTTAATTGTGATTTGAAATTTGATACTTCCAAGACTGGCTAGTTCCTGTTTTATTTTATCATCTATCAGGGGCTTAATATCTGAGACATCTATATTCCTATCAACGCCAAGCATGCGCCAGCCTCTTAAATACTTACCTACAGCTACTCAGTGCGCATTTAACTGTATAGTATTCATAATTGCGTACACACCTAAGGAATTAATGTCTAATTGGGCCACCGTAAATGTAAAAAATCATATATCCTCTCCGTCACCCCAACCAATTATATTTAGATGGGCTGTTTCGATCCAGTGCTCACACTGTTTGATATAGTATTCCTTGAAGTTTAGCAGGTATTCCGATATACTTGTAAAACAATCTATCTGATATTGAGTCGTGATGTTCCCCACACATACGAAGGGACGAGTATACTTAACACCATCTTTAATCCATACCATTTTCAATATTACCTGAAATCTGAAGTTTAGTTTATCTTTGAGTATGTTTTTTACCTGAGATTCGATGTCTTCACTGGGATCAAGTTCCACAAACATGTCTATATGTAAGTGTGTAATAATCTCTAATTGGGTCACTGGCAAAGGGAGGTAACTCACACTGCCATCTTGAGAAATCGCCTACGTTCTTTTATGTAGGCCTTTTTATTCTCGTAGATGAGGTGATGTCTGACTACGTTCGCCCCGTGAGCTTTACATAAACAATAGTGTCCTTTGACTCCTATACCACACACAGAACACGAGTAGTTGGGACTTCCCATGTGGAAATAACAGTACCCATGAGTACCGCATCCCCTACCACAGGTCTCGGTCTTCCCCATAAGTATGTATTCGCATCGGTACATGTTAACATATTTATATGTGTATTAGTCTAATTGTTTCACAACCAAAGCAGTCGCCGCTATACCCAGCGCTATGAAGGTCAGTTCACGGTTCATTTGTCCCTTGGATGGTGTGTAGTACTGAGCGAGTGTTGGCTTCTGTAGTGGCTCCAATCGTTTACCAGTTAATAAGTAGTATTGTCTCGCTGCGTCGTCGACATCGTGGAATGTTTGAACGGCATGGTTTTCACGCCTGAGTTGTTCGTTAATGTAATCGATCCTCTGGAGGCGTTGTTTAGCGTGCACTTTCGGCCTGTGCTATTTGTAAGTTCTCAATAGCGAGATCGTGCAGCTTCCTCTCCTTCTATATTTCAGCCGTGTGACTCTCGTAGTTTCGAAAAGAGGAAATTACTCCCGGAAAATGCTAGGGCATTCACTAACGCACCACCGACCATCATAGCAATCGTAGCCATCCTTATATTTATTTCATAATATCTTCAGGTATTATTCCTTGTTTTACTAGGATGTCTTTTGTGGCCATCGCCATACCAAGGTTCATTATTAGCATACCCATATCCTGTAGGTTGAAATCTAGCTTGATAGTTGGTTGTTTAAGCACCATTTTGGTCAACCGAGCGTATCCTACGGCTAGACTGGCGACCACTGTGGCGTGGTATGCGTCGTTGACGAACGTTTTCCCCTCAGACATTATGTATATGATATAAAAATATATATTTTATTGCATGATATGCGGGTTGACTTTTAATTCCGGGGGTGTAGGGAGACCCTCACTTCGTGTATATAACCACGAGATAGCCACGGCAGCAGTTGCGCATACAACTAACAAGAGTCGCTCCGGGTGAGTCACCCTGATAATTTTATGTTGGTTACACCACCGTTTACACCACTCGTTTCTTCTGCCTGGTCACCTGTGTGTCCTCTCCTTGAAGGTCTCCGACAGTTGTGGGGTTTGTGCAGCATCCATCTATACTATTATTATTATTTTTCCTCTCAAATTGACAATGCTTTGCCGTAATAATCGCCGCCGTCACCGGGGCTAACAACATACCGTATTTGTGGTACAGCTCGCAGCTGATAGAGCTCAAGGCGTGTTCGATAAAAGGGTCTTTCTCTAAGTCTTCCCACAAGTAAAGTCGGCGCTCCGGGGGGATGGGAAGGAAGTATGACGCAATACCAGTGTATATCTGGGTCATAGCCGATCCTATTGTTTTTGTCATTTCTGCACCTAGTCTAGTCTCGTATTTAGCGTACAGTTTATCGATTTCTTCGGCTGACATTTTGTGAATTTTATCCGGAGTGTACTCCCCAAAGTAATGTTTGGCTTTGCCACCAACAGCCAACGCCACCAGTTTCTCTCGCTTATCATCATCCACCTGTGGTGATTGGGGTACCAACAGTTGCTCTAGCAACTCCTCACACTCCATCCTATAATATGATAAGTAAGTTTTAGTTTTAACAATATAATATACGATATAAGCGAAACACAGAGAAATAAAGGTTAAGTTGCACACGACGAACACTTCAAATACCATAACTATACTAAGCATTGCTAAGCATTGTTAAAAATTTACTAAGCAATTGCTAAGAATTTACTAAGCATTGCTAAGCATTGCTAAGCTAAAACACACTATAGGCTACTGGTTGGTCTGTCTTAAGCACGAGTTTAGCGTGTTTAGTTTCAGCTAGCTGTTTCTTCACCCGTTCCCGTTCTAATTTGCTCATCACATCGTTCTCTCTCAAACACTCTTCGAACGAATCCCTGTCCTTGCAGTGAAATAAGGCAACCCATCGCGTCTGCTCCTGAGGTCTTTCAACACCGAGTTGAACTTCTGCTAGCACCCAGACGCTGTGCTTTATGCGTGTCGGCCTGAAAATGCCAGGTACGATAGCATATCTCTTTTTTGTTATCTCGCGATTAGCGCTGCAGTCGTCCAGTATGAACAACGTCGACTCCCCTTTAAATTTCATATGGTAAGCTTTCAACCAGTCCTGTAGACGTGGCCCCGGATCGACTCTGTGTACGTCAGGGTCCGTCATAACCCAAGGTCTTTCCGTGTACGTTTTATTCATGCTCAGAGTAGGACACATGATAACGATGTGGTCGAACACATCCCTGTAGTACCCCTCCAACATATCCAACACGAAAACGGTCTTCCCACAGCCAGTCTGCCCGCACACTATGGCGCAGTGTGGGTCGCGGGGCAAATCAATACCATCAGTAGATGGCTTGCACGAATCTCCCATTGTCTATATTAAGTTGCGCATCCATAATAACGTACAGATATAATTTCAACTTGCCAGCGGGTTGAGCTTTCTTGGTAATCTGGATAGTAATTCCTTCGCTACCATTGTCTATTCTACGGCTGCTACCGTGTAGTTTATCGTCATCTGTGGATCGCATGTCCAACCACAGCGCGTACTTGTTGGTTAAGTATTCGCCGATTTGCACGGAGGATAGGTCCAGGTCTTTGGCTATATATGGATGTTTGCTCGGCAGCTTTTTTATCTCATCCCACTGCTGGTACGCCCTCATACCATGACTGAACAGCTGGTTGGGCACGCCCTCTATGGTCACTTCCACCTTTTCAATCTCGGGGTTGAAAAACTTCGCTGTCCCCTCCGAACGGCTTCGTAATCCTCCACAGGAACTACCAGGATGCCTTTCATCGATCGCGCCCGCACGCTCAGGTTGATATTCCACACAGTGTCGCTCTTATCCCGCACGATAGATCTATGCCTCAGTATACGATCGTACAGGATGGCCACATTACCCGAGTACTGGTTTCGAACCTGCCTGGCCAGCTCCGGGTTAGTGACCATGTCGAACTCCAGAGAGATGTTGTCTATGGCGTAACTAGCCTCATCGCCGTTCGGCGTACGCACTACTTTACTGTAGTCATTAAACGTGAGCTCGTATTCAAGCCTATCACCCAGCGGCTTGGTAAAGCGGCGTGTTCCGTGAGCAACTTCGAAGTCGAAGCACGCAGAACCGGTTCCCGTGCATTGAGCGATGGCCTTTTCACCGTCCGATAGCTTGTCTAACTGGTCTGCCGTGAAGGCATACCCAATGCGCGATCTGGTCGATTTACTGATACCTTGGTACACGTCGTTGACACGTTCTCCCTCGCTTTTCCAGAGGTCCCTGTAGCAGTGAAAGACGTCGCTGTCGTCGATGCTAAGCACCTCGTTGCCGGTGATCTTGATGGTCGTTTTCTTGATGATAGCTCGACCTACGTTCCGCACTAGCTCGCGTTTGTCGTTGTCGGAGGTCAACGTGATGTTGAACGCCAGTCGAACAGTGCCTGGTACAATGAGGTCATTCGCGCCAAGGTTTGGAAATCTAACCAGCAGCGTTTGATTCTGGTCTATCTTGCTGGGATTGTTGGTGATGGTCACCGACTGACGCACGGCTTTGACACCTAGGGGCTCTCTCGATCTCCTGAAAGGATCTAGTTTTCTACCGTACATTGTTATATAAATGAAATATATAAGTTTTAATACTAAATAATGGCTGAAGGTGGTCATGAAGAAATACCTATGGATGATATGTGGGATAATAGTGCCCTAACATTCGAGGATGATGAAACCTCATTCTCGCAAGGCAACGAACTCGTGAAGCAGGCCGTCAACGGGTTTTACGATGGTTTAAAAGAGGATAGAAATTACGTAGAGCCGTGGGGGCGAGAATATTCCAGGTTTTTTGTCGATGGTAAGGGCACGCTGCGATTGAGGGCTCACCCAGAGATCGATCTCATGAATAAGCGCACTAGAGAACCGCTTGCTTTATCAACACTCGGCAGTCGCCATGGGGTGACTTTATCCGCGATGAACTAGGCTTCATAGATTACGGGGCGACGGCCTAAAGCCCTTCCCCTTCAAGATCTGCAAGACATCAGGGCGCCACATCGGATCAAGACATGACTGATAACATTGAAAAGCTGTTGGCCACCTACCATGACAAACCCTTACCCGGATTCGAATTTACCGCTTTCGGGAACTGCGGGGCTGGACATGGCCATGCAAACCATTCGCGGCCATCTCGTGAACAACACGGCCAAACTGGACGCGATAGACGACCATATCGCCCATGAAAAGGTCAAACTCGGTGAAACGGAGGACGAGTCTCTGAAAGCCACCATCGAGGAACGAATACGTAATTTGGAAGAGGAAAGGAAGACCCGGCTGGAAACGGCATCCTCCTTCCGAGACCAGCTTCGATCCCAGGTCAGCCGTGTGCGGGAAACCGTTGATCGAGTCCTCCACCAAGACACCACGTTAGCTGACAGGATCCGAATCCTGTTCCGGGAGCAAGGGATCACCATCGCCAGCATTCTGACTGCACTGGGCTTCATCATATCTACCCTGGTGGTGTCACTGAGTGGGGGTACCCCCACACCCCCAAGTGGTGGCGGTCCAACACCCACAGGTGGTGGTGTCAGAGACTGGATTAAAAAACTAGGGGAAACTCTAGCTAAACTGGCTGGTAAGGCCGCCGAAGCCCTGCCCGGTATCCTGGGTAGCATCGTCTCGTGGTTGCTGAGCGCTCTGGCTAAAACTGCCACGTGGCTCAGTCAAAACCTGTGGGCAGCCATCGTCACCGTGGCGGGTCTGGTGTACGTAGCGGCTAAGGAATTTTTAACCAAATGAGCCCCAAAGCTACCCCACCAACCACCATTGCTGTTTTATTATCGATGTGCTGCTCCAGAACGTGTGGGGGTGACCCCACAGGGGCTGTTGGTTGAACCCTAGGCTCCGGGGGTGGTGCCACTATACCCGTTTCACCGGTCGTGGGTGGTTGGACGTGGGGGACGTTGACATCGAGGTTGACGCCCAACTTTTGGTCCGCCGTGGCTACAATTATTTCATTGTTGTAGCCCACCACTTTCTTTATTCTCAGTTGCATATCGCTCGGAGCCATGTACAGTCCCACGTCGAACACGTAGTCGACTTTCGACCTGGCGTATTCCAACACGTCTTGGTAGCGTTTGATTGCACTCGGGAGATCAACTGGAGCATTGATAGCATCCTCTACGTTGACAACGAACTGTTTCTGAGCGTCGTAAGCAGTCCCCTTACCTAGTATATTGGAACGCGTTTGCGTCTGCGCACCCAACAGTGCCCATACGTACGTTCGAATCGAGTCATTCAAGCGTTCGGTGCCGGCACGAGTATACCCTTTCGATTCCAACATGAACTTTTTCCAGTCACCACCCTGCTCGAACCTCCAAACTCGGTAATCCTTACTGTCGTCGAATGCCATGTAACGGTCATCCCACTCGTTGGTTGTGATATGATATGACTTGTATCCCCAATCTTGCAACTTCTTGCTGGCTTCCACGAGAGGCATGTTGTGAACGATAGGAATACCCAATCCGTGGTTCGGTCCCGGCAAACGCCAATCCGTTTTAGTGTCGATTCCGAATTCGTTGCAAATACGTTCGTAGGCCCGTCTATCGTATTGGTTGTTTACTGCATTCCACGCTTTTTCTTGTGAGAGTGGAGCGCTGATCTCTTTGAGGATACGCCTGACCTGGTAGTACACGTGAAACGTGAACACAGACTGACTCAGCGGTCCACGCCGAGTGTCGGATACACCACACCCCGTTGTAGCGCACCACACTGCGAAGTTGAGTTGATTCTGCCAGAACTGCATCGGGTTGTTGAACCAAGCGTGCACTGTCTTAACGTTAGTCACCGAAAACTTATACTTATCGAACACATCTATGAACTGGGCGTCGAAATACAATCCATCAGCGACCACGATCTTCATGTTTTAAAACTATTATATAATGAGTTTATATAACATGTACATAACACTTCCAGGAATAACGAGCGGCGAGGCCGTTCAGCTGACGCGCGATCGATAACACGTCCGGGTCAACTCAAGTCGCACTGTGCGATATCACCTACCTACCACGATGGACTAACATCAACGCTAGCAACAATAAACTGTTCGTAGGTGGCGCTAGCAACAAGATAATTGATGGTTACTACAGCGTGTGCTCTCTAAGCGACGAGGTATTCAAACCATTGGGAGCCGAACTCAAGATGAACGACTCAAACGGCACAGTGGTGTTAATCAACAACGGAAGAAACTCCTTGCGGCTAGGCCGGCCATTGGCTAGAACACTCGGTATATCGCCTGACGAGGTAAAACCAACGACTACAGTCACAGGCACTAAGTTACCCGACTTAGTACCGTACCGAGAGCTGTGCATTCATCTCAACCAGGTTAGCACAACGGACAATATTCAAGGAGGCCACCCTTCCACTATACTTAGAGCAGTGCCGGTTAAAACGGAGAAATACAACGACGGCAGAACCGAGTCGTTTTCAACGTGGCAATATAAGAGGTTAACCCAGGGCAACATCCCTGAGCTGATAATATCGGTGTTAGATATAAATCATAATCTCGTGAATATAGGATACCTCAGCGTAACGCTGCACATAAAATGACCAGCGCACAAGGTCCCGGAATGAAGTTGAAAAAATGCATCAATGTGGGGATCTCCGATCTCGGGGACACACGCGGATTCGACGACCCCGGAGTAGATGGTAAAGTGTACGCCTTGCAACTAAAAAACAGCATTTACAAACGCGTTGAAGTTCCCTCCGGTGGTACTAGCAACCTAAGTGATATAGTAGATACCTCAAGAGCGGCAGTCAACACTAAGTACACCCTTGTCAACACCGGTGATAATTGGATGATATATCCATCGTTCGGGGGCAAACTGTTCGACTTAACCGATGTTGAGAGCACTACCGTCGCCCGAAACAAACCATATACGCTCGTCTTCACCGATGATGACAAGTGGGTGTTATTACCGGTAAAGTCGACTGGTTTCTCAATATTAGGCTCGGCTCCCCTCGTGTTCACGGATAATAAAGACAACCACCTAAACAAAGTCGTGAACAATGGAACCCTGCTCGTGGCTTACATCCCGACTCAGAGACGTAGCGTAGTCATCAGCCCACTCGCCAATATGGCAGCCCACATGCTATCGAGTAAAGCGGGGATGCAAAACGTGGTATTGCAGTTGGTGTCTGAATTCGAAGGTGTGGTCAGGATCCTGGAGAGTCTACCGGCGAACTCAACACTTATCATCCAAGTCTACCTAGGGGAACCATCGCGGGATGATGTAGAGATCGTGAAGGGGGTCAAACTCCGGTGGGGGAAACAACAACAGTATCACGTTTGCAACGTTTACGCAAGCGGGTGGGTGTCGACTCCAAAACCAGTCTGCAGGGTGTCACCGTGGTCGTGGAAGACACTATATCACTAACCAAGATCTTCCTACCCGACAACATACACTTCATGGGGGTGAAGTGCACCCCTGAACTATTATCAGAAAACCAGTTGGAAATTATATCGTAATAATATTATAGCAATGTCTTGGATTCGCCCCAACACTACGCTTAGCGACCTAGGGGACACAGAGGGATTCGATCAACCTGGTGAGGAAGACACCTTATACATCCTGCACTTCAAAGACAACGTGTATAGGCGGGTGTCGTTATCAGATTTTAAAGAGCCCAAATGGATAGTCAACTTAACACTCGCCTCACCTTATATCACATCAAAAGAAGATGGGTATATCTCTGAAATTAAGAATAGCGGTACCGCGCTCGGGTGTTTCGTTCCGGGACCTAATACAAAGATTGTACTAAGCCCGGTTTTACCCAATATGTTACTAGCATTCCACGGGGGGTGAGTTAAATTATGAATGCTACAGACACCGATTGGGATATTCCAGTTGTGTCACCAGGCTCCACACTCATCATAGAAGTCTACATCGCTAGAGTTAATAGTAATAATCTAGAACAACAACTTGTACCTGGGGTGATAATACACTGGAATCCCCAGAAAGTTCATGAACGTTACTGCACCATCATCATACAAACGGACCCCTCAACGGGTTCTATAACCTCCTCAATAAACCCCTCCTATGGGGATCGTGTGGATGTAAAGTTACCTATTAAACTCTCATCTATTTTCCTACATGAGGATTTACACCTTATAAGTCTCAAGTACGTTAATCGACTGTTAACTGAAACCCAATTAAAATATCTTTTGTAATATATATTATAGGATGGGATTGTATCCAGGCATAGATGAAGTATCGAAGACCCTGGAAACCGTAGATGGGTTCCGCTTGAGGCAGTTATGCGATGTAAGACGCCAACTAGAACAAGACCGCGACAAGCGGAAAGCACTGTGTAAGAAGTACCATAGAGCTTTCAACATCGTGGATGGGGCTGATACTACCCTGATGGCAACTAGCATGGGACTAGGGGCAGTAGGTGTTGGGTTGTTGACAACCATCGTAGCTGCACCTATAGTGCTGGGACTCGAAATAACGGCTGGGGTGTCAGGGGTGTTGGGGTTGGGGCTTAAATTTGTATCCCGTAGACTGCATCGTAAAGCATTGAAACACGATGAGATAAGGGTTCTGGCTGAAGCGAAGTTAAACACGGTGAGTGAGCGTATTTCCATGGCACTCGCTGATAGTAAGATCTCCGAGGAGGAGTTTCGTTTGATCCTCTCTGAACTCACAAAATATAACGAAATGAAGCAAGATATTCGGTCCAAGTCTCGTAAGTCTGCTATAAGTGAGGATGAGAAAAAAAAGTACATAGAACAGGGAGTACAAAAAGCCCGGGAAGCCTTTATAACGAACACCAAAAATATAACAGACGATTTACGTTAAACTGTTTCGTCGAGGTCAACGTGACATAGCGACATGTTAACATAGATAAAATGAAAAATGCACTATGATGGATGGGCCAGACAGGAATTATTGATTCCAGACAACGTGTCACGTGATGCGTGGGTGCGCATGATCTACCCGTTAAACTGACCTACTTCAGCTAAGTCCGCGGTAGCTCAGTCGACCCATTATGTATAGTCTGCGCAAGCTGTGTATGTGGGTTCGTATCCCGCCGTTTCGTGTGATGGCCAGCCGGCACAATTCCCCTTGGGAGCGTAATACATTTCTTTGGGAATTGGGACATTTTGCTTGAAAAAGTCTTATTTTATGAAATAAAGCTCTGTAGTAGATGGTAATGGTAAGGGTCCAACTAAGGCTTTATCTATTAAATGAAGCCTTAGATTACCCTGGTCCAGAAGCCTCACTCTGTCTACTACTATGCAAGACGAAACAATATAAACACAGGCTATAGATTGCCAACAACTGAAGGTAGATTAACATACTACGGACCATGGAGACTAACAGTACATTTCCTTCCTACATGGACTAGCTGCATTTACACCATCCCTTCAGCTACTAGCAATTCTAGATAATCTAACCATAAATTAAAAATGGCCACATGCTACGATTAAAATTAGTTGGAGGTGTAAATTAACTTTGAATGTTTTGATACTTACGCACCCTCTGAGGAGGACGGAAACTCTTTGGAAAGTTTTGAAACAGTGTTTAGGAAACTCTTGAAAATGGCTCTGTGGAAACTGGTAACGCTTTAAAAGTTTTGCACATAACAATATTGTGCAGAAAATACGCTGATATTTGCTAACTTGTTAACTGGCTAGTTAGTTCGTTAGTTGGAACTGTCTCGGTTACAAGATGTCAAGAAAGACAGTCCCTTCATAGCAGCTGCTTGTAGCTTTCATATCCAATTAACAAGGACGAAAATTATTTAATTAATAGTTTTCGTTAAGAATCATACTTTGCAATTTTCACCTTATCAGTATGGCTATTTGAGAGAAGTTCACAGAAAGCATATTCAAAACACAAATGTCAAAGAGCGGTCAATAGAAACAATATTCACAGAAACGAAACAAGCCAGAAATAGAAGCTTGAAAATATACCAACAACTAAACGTTGCCATAGAAAACTGTAATATGTGGATATTAATGGCAGAACAACGTTTTATGACCATGACATTGCGTCGTAAATCCAGATGCGGGTCAGGGTTCATGCAACAATGTCACAGACTCAATGTCCATCGAGAACAGCGGTGCATAACTGCAGTTGCCTTTCAGAAGAATGGATATTTTTGCCATTACAAGAAATGTTAAAGCAAACAAACAGCGATCAATCATTCATTCGTTTATAACCTTTGATCAACTATTGAATATACTGTCTTGTCAGACACCCTCATCCTGATTATAACGATCAGACTGGGTAAAACCGATGTTGACCTAAAGTTGACTGACTCGAGGCAAAATCATGTAAATCATTTAAAACTGAACAGGAAGACAAAGTCATCAATATCTCCCGCAATGGTAAAATACTCTTCATGAATATGTCTTACTCTACTGGTTATGACTATGTCAAATGTTTTATATAGCAAAATGAAAGGATAGTTATGAAAGGTTTTCAAATTCTGCTCCAAAAATGAGCACTACCTCCAATTCCAGTTGTTGCCATGGAAACGCAAAATAATTATTTTATTCAGAAATCCAAAACTACCAAAAGGCACCAGTTCATTACTAGACCTGTGTATATGCTCTGTTTGGTGAAGAAATATTGAACGTTTTTCAAAGTTCTGCTCCGGAAAAGACAAACGTGCACGGACGGAAGGAATCCAAAATGATATCCCCGCCGGTAATAAAAGGATACACACTGCATGCTGTATATTAATAATAGCACTTTTGACAAAAGTCAGTCTAAACGTAGAGTGTTACTTCGGTAATAATCAAACTAATCGATTATTGATCATGTGTTCGATGATTTTGCAAACGCAGCTTGTTAGTAAATTTCAAAATAATTTGAGGATCGCTATGATCACGCCAAAGTGTGGGTATTGGGACATATGTAGCATGCATCAAGACACGAAGAATAAAATTTCCCCGAAGTCCAAATGACATCAAATATATTTAAAAGGGCTTCCAACCATGATTCTGGTAATTGCCTCCGGAGATGATAATGTAAACTGACGGGCAAAAGAAACTTATCACTGACTTCACTAGACCCAAAAATAGTAACCGAAGACCTTGGTCAAATTTATTATAATTATTTTACAAACAGAATTCATTGCCAAGGCAATACCTTGACGTTAACGTCGTGCAGGTATTTTCGAACAATTCTAGCGGTGTGAGCCTTGCGTGTCCGTCCTGCAAAATGACTCCTCTTGGCTGTTGTGGAATAAAGGGCACCACAAAAGGTCTGAACATCGAACAGGTGAACTTCTTGAACGCTGTTTGGTGATAGTCGCTCTCCTCTACGTCGTTAAACTCCAACTCCGCCACCGTTTCTGTCCAAACTCAACCGAATTTTGTAAAGAGCTCTCTCTGCCAGTCACGTCACTGCCACAGACGTACAGTTTCTGTCCATACTTTAGAGTACTTTGACGGTGTGGACGGGTCAAGGTCATTCTACAGAAAGGGCGGTAGACTCGTGTACTAGCCATGCCAGGCTGTTCGTCTGCTGATGGCGTGTCCTACTGCTGTCGCCGTCAAGAAGCTGTTCCGGAGGTGTATCCGACGGATGTAGCGGTCTTCGGCAGTGATTCTTTGTCTTCCCGACCGTGGGCAGTCTTAGGTATGGCCTGTTTGCTGGTAGCAGTTTATAAATTTAGTGATAGTGGCCTGGCCACGGTTGAGGGTTCTTGCCAGCAGCAACAGTTTATTATTAGGTAAATTCCAGCTGACATTATGAAGCCCCATATTGGTTTTATATATTTTTTCAGTTACTGCATACCGGCTCTGTCCAACATTGGTACTTATGCCACAATTTAGCCCGTGAGTCTGAACCAATGTCCCACAATCGCATGTTGTACACTTTGAAAAATGCATGATTCGTACGTTGTTTTCAGACAGCTGCGTTGTTATCGGGACCATGTTGCCTTTTAAAGAATGCTTTCTTGATGGGTTCAAACCTGTTGTTTTTATACAGTTACTTTATAAGTGATAATTTTTTTTTGCTCGAGAGTTATGTAAACATTTATTTCTTTGCATTTTATTTGCAATCTTATTTTTTTTTGGGGCTGTTTTCCCATTTTGAGGATTCGGATGGGGAGGAATGTTTATTAGTAATCTCGGATTTACTAGTTTATAACTGCTCTACCTTAAAGAGGGATGGTTCTAGATGTAGAGAGCTTACCTTTAATTATCGGGATATTGTTCCATACGTTTGATATTGGCGTTCGAGAATTGATTTTTGATACAGTATTTTGTTGGCTGTGCTTGAAAAATTTAAAATTTAAGATCTTAAATTATTCAAACTATGGCCCATAGGATGGTAATAAAACTAATGTTCAGCCTTTTTTCTCACCTTCCAAGGTTATGTGCAGTATTGTTAGACCATGGGTTTTTTTGTGTGGAATTGTACAGGACCTAGATAGACATCGGTCAGCTATGTTAGTTTTTTGGTCAGAGAAACCTTTCAGTATCAGAAACGTCCATAAACAGTTCAGTCTGTTGAAAGGTTTCATATAAACAAGGTTTCATATAAATGACAGGTTGTTTAAAATTCCATCTTGACGATGGGGGAACATCAGATGGGTTCAGAGCTTTTAGTGCCGTAGAAAATTGATCACTTTCCCATAAGTCGTTGTGCACTGATCTTTCAGATTTATTCAGTAGGCTTAAGTCTGTAATGGAAATATCAAGAGCTGAATACGTTCCTGTGCCAGGATGTAGCTATGTGCTGGAGCCACCTTTAGCGTTTGCAGTTGTACCACCCCGTGCCCTATGTGATCTATGGCGACTTTGAATCCCTCATCAAAAATATCGACCACGAGACACCTACCTCTATAAGAACACAAAGCTTGTGGGTTCCGGTACGTTATAGTTAAATTTGATGGACAAACTAAAACACCCGTGATCTACCGAGTTCATGACGTGGCTGAAAAGTTTCTTACCTGTTTACAACACGAAGCGAAAGTAATCAGGGAAACTTTATCAAATATTATTGCTAGATGATGAGTTTGCTAATCAACGAGATAAATATTGTCACGTATGCCGGGGACCCCTAAAAGACGATTCGGTGAGGGATCATTGTCATGTCACGGGTCAGTCCCGAGGAGTCGTTTACAATGTATGTAACCATCCCCATCCCATTCCCCGTGGTGTTTCATTATCTTCATGGTTATGATTCTCACCTCATCCTGCAGGCCATCTCGAAAATTGATGGTAAGTTAACGTCCCCAACAACATGAAAAACTACATCTCGTTTTCGTTGGGAGGATTGAGATTCATCGATAGCGGCCAATTTCTCCTCTCATCCCTCGACAGTTTGGTGAAGGCCAACATCACGGATGACTTCAATATCACGAATGAATATACTGATACAACGACTCGATCATTATTGTTAAGGAAGGGGGTCTACCCGTACATGGACGATTGGTCTAGATTTAAGGAAACACAATTACCTCCTATCGAATCATTCTATAGTCATTTCACCGAATCAAATATAACCGATGACGATTACCAGCACGCCCTCCAGGTGTGGGACAAACACTGGGTTGTAAACATTTAGGTGACTACGACGATCTGTGTTTGAAAACGGTCATACTGCTGCTCGCCGATGTTTTTTAGATATTTCGAAAAACGTGCTCGAAACAATACGGCCTAGACCCAGCCTGATATTACTCCAGCCTGAGTCCAACTCGGGATGTGCTCTTGAAGAAAACAAGATTCAAATTTGAATTATTGACGGACTATGCACCTGTTTATCGAGAAAGGCCTGAGAGGTGAAATTTCCATGATTGCAAGCCAACAATACATACGTGAAAGGCTATGACTCGATTAAACCTACCAAACACATTCTTTATCTCTACGCAAACAACCTGTACGGATGGGCCATGATTCAGCCTTTACCCACTGCGGGATTCGAGTGGGTTGATAGCGAACATTTTAACGCGAAGAACATTATTATGGCTATCCACGAAAACTTTGAGATAGGCTACATACTGGAAGTGGACCTGGACTACCCTAGAGAATTACACGAATCACACAACAGTTATCCGCTCGCCCCCGAATGATTAATGGTTAAGAATGACTGGATGTCCGACTATCAACGAAACTTGTTGGGAAACCATAAACTGGCTAACATGGAAAAACTCGTACCCAGCTTGATGGAAAAAAACAAATATATTGTTCACTATCGTAACCTGCAGCTGTACTTATCGTTTTGTATGAAGTTAAAGAAAATACATAGAGTTCTTAAGTTTAATCAAAGTCCTTGGGTGGAACCTTACATAAGACTGAACACGGATTTACGGAAACAAGCCACTAGCAACTTTGAGAAACATTTATACAAACTTATGAGTAATTCCATCTTTGGCAAAACCATGGAAAACTTGAGAAAAAGAGTCAATGTCAAATTAGTTCAACCTCACGACAGTGAAAAACTGAGAAAAATTATAGCCAGTCCGGCCTTTAACCGAAGCAAGCTATTCAATAACGACTTGGCGGCTCTACAGATGAACAAAAGTCACATCAAATTCAATCGACTGGTTTCCGTCGGATCTTGGATCTGTCTAAGTACTTAATGTACGACTTTTATTATAATAAACTTCAGACACAGTATGGTAATCAGTGTGAGGTGTTGTACTCCGACATGTATTCCTTGTTGTTAGAAATTTGTACCAAGGATGTGTACGAGGACATGGCGAAAAACATCCACCTGTACGACACCAGTGATTTGTCTCCAATCATCCACTACACAGAATCACCACTAAAAAGGTACTTGGGAAAATGAAAGACGACTGTGTTGTGACCCCGATTGCCGAGTACATCGGTTTAAGCCCTAAAATGTATTCGATTAAAAACGCCGATCATGGTGAAATCAAAAGAGTCAAAGGGGTACAAATATACGTGGTCAAACAAGGAATCAAACACACCCTCTTCAAACAAGCTCTCTTCCACAAGGGGCGGTGGGGTAGCCTAGTGGGTAAAGTGTTGGTTCGTCACGCCGAAGACCGGGTTCGATTCACCACATGGGTACAATGTGTGAAGCCCATATCTGGTGTCCCCCCGCCGTGATGTTGCTGGAATATTGCTAAAAGCGGCGTAAAACCAAACTCACTCACTCCTACCACAAAAAATACATTCAAACATCAGATGAAGATCTATGGGATAACCCTCAACAAAACGTCCTTGTCGCCCATGGATACCAAACGATGGATCGCTGGCAATGGCGTCACGACTTATGCTTATGACCACTGTTGTATTAATTTTTTTAAAATAAATTTTAACATAAAAAAAATATAAAATATAAAATTTTTTTTTGGTGTGTTAACCAACAACGCATCGCTTGCAACATTTGGCGTCACGACTTATACTTATGGACATCGTTGTATTAAAGGAGAAATATGAATAAAACAATATAATGAATAAGATTTACTACAGCCCACAGGTCTACTGGAAAGGCATAAGTGCTATCCCCAAACTCGCCAAAGCCGCGAAAGTCTCCGAAGAGACTCCTAAGACTAGGCTCCTCGATACATCCCGAGAAGAAAGTTTAATATATCAACACCCAATCGAGTTCACCAAGCTGACCTTTTGTTTCTCCCACACGATAGGGTGAGACGCAATACGTATGAATATGCTCTGACCATTGTGGATGTGGCGAGTTGCTACAAAGAAGCCAAACCACTCGCAGCAAAATATTCGGCTAAAGTGACTAAAGCACTGGAACATATTTACAAATGAAGTCCTTAAACATGGCCTGGAGAATTACAAGTCGATCCTAGACGTAAAATTATTGGCTCCGTGCCGCAGCTGCTGTCCAAACACAAAGTCGAGGTCAGGCGTGGTACGGTGGGAGCGCATCGCCTCCAAGCCATCGTCGAGAGATTAAACTGAACGTTAGCCGAAAGCTTGTTCGGACACCAGTACGCCCAAGAAATAATGACGCCCGAAAAACGATCGACGGAATGGGTCGTGCGTTTACCTCAAGTTACAAGGGCGAACAACAACCATGTGACGCGACTAATCGACAAAAACACCCATCGAGGCCATTAAAATGAAATAGGTGAATTAGGCGCACCACCAAAGGGGTGTAAAAAAACACAGAAGAAACTGTCGGGTCGGATCAGCATGAGGTATTTATACCAGCGTGGTGAACTCGAGGGAGGCAATTGACGCCGTACCACGTCGATCGGGTGGATATAAAAAAAGACGAACCCCATTTGTATTATCTGAAAGACAGACCCGTCAGGGGATGCGTGCGAAAGGAATTGATTGTCGTCCCCGCGACACAGTATTACCTCCTTAAGGATTTGAATATAGAGGTATATCATCATCATGTGGAAATTGATCGAGAAACGATTTTTCAATCGCGCTGGGATGAACGTCGATGGACTTGATATTTATTCAGCCCTACGTCGACTACTGATTCAAGGTCAATTCTTGACCCTGTACGATAATTTAGGCTTGGTGGGCGCCGAACGATTACAACTTCTTATGGATGGTTTAATCGATTATAGCCTCGAGATCAGAGATCGTCCTGCTCCGTGCAGAACCTATTCCTTAGCCGACTTCGATGAATTTATGGCAGACCCCATCCATAACAAAGTCGCTAACTGTTACTATTAGAACGATATGTTGACATAACAAAACGTCTATAAACAAGCATGGCCACTAAGGTGACATAATCCCCCGCCGCAAATTATCAAATCAAACTTAAAACGTAATGGAAGTTCAAGATGAAGTCAAATGTTAACAAATACATGACCAGTCAACATCTCTTAATATCTTTCTCTATAGTTGTCCTAACACAAATATTTTCAAGACTGACTTTGACCTTGACATGAATGTCATAGTGTATGATATATGCAAAAATGGTACTGAAGAAATTGCTTATTGAAAAACATTCAAGGAAAGTGGGGAAAGTCTACGAAGAAAATTCAGTGAATTCAGGTTAACATGCTGAAATCTTCAAAGTGTGGCAGTGACCTTGAAAATTATGTGAAGGTCACCAAAACTGACTGGGCCCTGCTCCTTCATTAGATGAAGCTTAGTGTCAAATATGAAAAAAATCTAGTGAATGTTTTTTGCGATATCTTGCTGACTATCTTCACATGTAATTTAACATGGTGAAATCTTCAAAGTGTCTTTGTGACCTTGAAAATCAAATGAAGGTCATCAAAATCGACTGGGCCTTGCACTTTCCTTGGATGAAGCTTGGTGGCAAATATGAAGAAAGTCCAAGGAATGGTTCTTGTGATATCTCGCTGACCATCTTAACATACTGAAATCTTCAAAGTGTCGCTGTGACCTTAGAAATTAAGTAGGACACCAAATCGACTGGGCTTAGCGCTTTCCCTGGACGAAGCTTGGCGTCAATTATGAAGAAAATCCGGTCAATGGTTCTTGAGATATCTCGCTGACAAGCATAACATAACATCTTCAAAGTGTCGCTGTGACCTTGACGACTGGGCCCTGTGCCTTACCTAGATGAAGCTAGGTGTTGAATATGAAGAAAATCTAGTGAACGGTTCTTGAGATATCTCGCTGACTAGAGTAAAACGTTAAAGTCCCCTTGTGACCTTGAAATTAAGGTCAAGGTCACCAAACCTGACTGGGTCCTTTCTTATACTTTGATGAACCTAGGTACCAAATATGAAAAGAATCTAGTCAACAGTTCTTAAGATATTCCCATTCGTACGTACGGACATGTATTAGGGATTTGCCGAAACAACTTTCTCAATAATTTCTGGGAATATTATATAACGCAAAAATAATGTTCTTCAAAAATTGAAACTTGACACCGACTTTCAAGATTAAATATAAAAACATTGTTTGGAAATAGGACACAGACATCATAACTGAAACACCGTTTGAGGATCAATGCACACAATGATCCAAACATTAATTTTGTCGCACCGAGAGACACACGTACACAATAGAGTTAATGTCACAGGGGTACTGGAATTGTGAGTATCGTTTGTAACCAACATGTGCATCAATTACCGCTTGACACGGACGACCCAAGAATGCAATCAAGTTGTCAATAACCCTGCATGTCACGTACAAAAGCAATGATCCCTTCCCTCTTTCCATAATTATTAAGCATACTTTAAATATTTTTATGTATAAAAATTGTTGACCCCTAGTACATGTGATCAAAATTGATGACGCCCCCGAACAAAATGGGTGACCCCACTTAAAATCATCAAACACCCCGAGGTGTTGGTGAGAGGGAGAACACAAGTCTGTAAGATCAAGTCTCTGTAACGCACACTTGTCAGTGCACCTGCCACATGTACGTCGGTCTGTCGTCAACTCTGTTGGGGTGGTTGTACCGGGTCCACAATGCGGAGATAGTCTGTTGACATACGCCAAAGTGCCATGCTGAGCTGCTTGTAAACTGCCAATGGCGTTGTTATGTTGAGCTGTATCTAGTGTTGGCATTCTGTAATAGCGTCTACTGCCGTTATAAGGTCTGTATGAACACCCGTTGATGTGACTTTTTATACCCTTTTAGCAGGGGTGCCTGCGAGCATAATTGCAGGACCCTGTGCTGCACGTTTTTTTACAGCCGGTTGCGTATGGATGAATCGGTAACATTCTTCCCCAAACGCTACGTTTATGTGGTTTGGATGTGTTTCTGCAAATTTTGGAAACATCAGTCTTCTGTTTGCATATTTCTATTCACATTTCATTTAATGTTTTTAGATATTTTGAGAAAGTGGTTTTACACCTATGTCGAGTTTGTTTGGGTTTTTAAGAGTATATATCTTCTACACCTTGGTATTTCGTAAAACAACCGGTTGACTTAACATTTACCAAATTTAAGAACTCAGAAACAAATTAATTACAGTACTAACAAAAATTTACTCAGTTATATAATACATACAAATCTATATTCACAGATCGACCCAAGGATGATGGCGCAGATGCCTGTGTTACTGGATCCAGAACACTAACTTATCAATGCCCATCAAAGAAGTTATATCTTCTCTATTAACAAATATAACCGGTCTATTTTCTCATCAGAAGCAACTGCCCCCAAAAGTAAGTTTATTCCTACCTACGTGTTTAATAGTACACTATGTGTTATTGTAATTTCTGGCTTGTCCAAGGGATCTGAAGGGAAACCAAAACACGTGAAGGGATGATGTAAATTATCTAATTAGTGTAATTCCTAAGGTAGCAAAAGTACAGTAAATCCCTAGTGGGCTCGAGGTTGGTGATCTACCTTCATTTGTTGGCGATCTGTAGCATGTCGTTTCATGGTTCCTCGACAGTTTTAAAAGCAAATCTGTGATATTCAAGTGATGTCAGCGTCCCTTGTTGAAAGTAATATATATATTGTTTAATTATAAGAGTGCTTTTTATTAATATACAGTTTGTATTGCCTCGATATGAATGAAACACTGCCAATGTGACTGTTTATTGTAATTCACTAAGGCACGGTTCTGTGATCAACTTACCTTGACACGTCGGTACGTCAAAAGTCCATCTTTCGTTTTCCTTGCAGCTGATTTCAGATTTCCCAACCAATTTGTAGCCATCAATGCATTGGAAAGAGCATATACTACCATAAATGCGACCGTCACATGTGTGATCCCCATTCCGTATATAATTAGGGCGACGGCATTCTTTCACTGAAAAGAAAATCAATTCAATGAGCATTATATTTGCACTGGATATCATACAGGGTATTCACAAACAAATACAGTATAGTTTTCAGACTTATTTGTACACATTTACAGTTATCTTTCTTTCAAGCTCAGTACAGAAAGACCAATTCATTTGAATCAGTATTTTGGTATTCAGCAGCATAAAATATGAAAAGACTCTCAAACATAACAAAAGAATCAAACAACACCGACAGGATAATAACAAGCATTGTCACTAAGGTGACATAATCCCCCGCCGCAAATTATCAAATCAAACTTGTAAAGTAATGAAAGTTTAAGTTAAATGTCAACAAAAACATGACCAGTCATGCTCTTGATGTCTTGCTCTTTAGGTGTTCAAACACACATATATTTTCAGGACTGACTTTGACATGAATGTCATAGTGTATGAAATATGCAAAAATAGTACTAAAGAAATTGCTTTTTGAAAAACAGTCAAGGGAAGACTTGAAAGTCTTTGAAGAAGATCCAGTGAACTGTTTTTGAAATATCTTGCTGACAATTCAGGTTTAACATGCTCAAATCTTCAAAGTGTCTCTGTGACCTTGAAAATTAAGTGAAGGTCACCAAAATCGACTGGGCCCTGTGCCTTCCCTCGATAAAGCTTTGTATGAAATATGGGTTACTAACAGCCGAGAAGAACTTAATCTTTCCCAGTCAGACTTACTCCGGTAGTCAAACCAACCTTACTGGAGATGGGACTTGCCCCAGGGGAAGGCACAGAACCCGATCAAGAATATCTTGGTCAAATCATTTAAAATCCACACTACTTGAGTGTTCGAAAGCGACAGGATGGCCTGATAATCCACGAATAAACGGCAAGGCTTAAGCTGCATTGGGACAATGCCATGCCCATGTATGCTTTCCTGACGGAGCAAAATCTTCGAGACCAATTCCGGCGTCTTAAAAATCTCATGCGCCGTGAGCCAGTTCAACCCAAAACTGCCCGTCAGGAACCTTTGCATGAGCAGAATGCTCAAGTGACAGCAGACCCAAAACTTCTAATGGATGTCCGCGTGAACCTCTTTCCTCTTCCTGATGGATACTCTTCCAGCACAGAGCTAATTGGACCCGACATTTCGGACCCTCACTCTTCCTCAGTTGCAGTTCTTTCTGAAAACCCTGTGTATATATTTTGTTTCATTCTATTTATTATGAAATATCTGATATACCTTTAGAAAAACGGAGGCCAATTAAATAAACAACTGAATCGTTTCCCAAACATAAAATTAATTTATTAAATGACATTATTTCTATGAAACCTCTGCAGACTGTTCATTACATGAAGTTAATTGTTGTGTCTATGCTGCCGTTCGTACCTTGGAGGAACTTCACACAGTTTCCAAAGAAATTCCATCTAATCATTTTCAAAGAAAAATTGGTTTCAAGTAAAACTAACAGAAACTAGAAAGGACATTTCCTGGATAGAGCTGTGCCTGAAGTTAAGATCATCAGGGAATCCCATGTCTTTAGGACAAAAGTCAAATTACAGTATAAGACAACCAAAGAGAAAATATGCCTATAAATTGTCGATTCCTTTAAGGCCAAAATAAAGATTTTGACTGAAAGAAAGAAGAAATGGGAAAAGAAAAATAAATTCATCAAACAAAATAAACTTTTTAGAAATAATGAAAAACACTTTTGCAGGCAACTGAAAACAAACGGTGATGGTGAGCATGATAAACGGCCTCCCATGAATGCCAATGAAAGGTTCTGGACCCGGCAATTGTAACCTTTAGGCACCATGGGTCCGTGATTATGATCATGCAATGCATGAGAAAGTAACTAGGTCGTTTGTCTGTTACATCTCACCAGATTGCCTGAAATGTGTCATCAAAAAGTCCAACTCTAATACAGCTCCAGGCCCAGATGGCATTCGAAACCGGTATTAGAAACTGTTTCCCTGTGTCCAAACACCATTACTTCGCTGTTTCAATTCTCTTGTGGACACAGGTGATGTTCCTCCATAGTTCTGCAAAGGTCGCACAATAATCCTTCTTAAGAAAGGATACTTGACTGGTCCCAAAAACTCCCGCCCTTTCACATGTTTGTATACTCAGTATAAAGTCTTCACAGGGTGTCTGACAAACCTCGTGTCATCGTGTTCTTCCAATGATATATTTTATAGAGAGCAGAAGGGAGCCAGAAAGGAATGTTGGGGTGCAAGGATCAACTTCTTGTACAGAACATGATTTTGGAAGAGGATAAAACATATCCACGCAACCTCTCCATGTGTTGGATTGACTATAAAAAAGCATACGACTCTGTCCCTCATGAATGGATTCTGAAATCTCTGCATTGTAATGACCTCCCTGAGCGACTACTTGATTTACTCAAGTCATTAATGAGTTGCTGGTCGATTCAACTCGAGATGTACTCGCACGGGCAGGTGCAGACTTCGGAATCTATTCCAATCAGAAGGGGAATTTTCCAGGGGGACTCCTTTAGTCCTTTGCTGTTTTGTTTGTCTCTAAATCCTTTGAACTTTCTGCTCAATAGGGAGGAGGGTTACCATCCCGTACCTCCTCAGCACAGATCCCCAACACCACTTACTCATCTCCTTTACATGGATGACATCGAGCTCCTTGCCAAAGGAATTTGTAAAAGCCGGTTCTCCTTGTCGAGTCCTTTTGGCATGACATTTGGACTGGACAAATGTAATACTCTTCATTTGGAACGTCGCAAGGTAGTTAATGGTGGATCAGTCACGTTACAAGGGGGAGGAGTTATTGAGCATCTTGTGGAAGATCAGGCCTACACCTATCTTGGAATGCAAGTTTGCGACAAGCTCCAGAGTGCCCAAATTCAAGACAAACTTCGCGCCGAGTACAAATCTCGCTTAAAGAAAATCTGGAGCTCAGAGCTAAATGCTCGAAACAATGTCAAAGCCACCAATACTTTTGCTGTGTCAGTCCTTTCCTATTCCTTTGGAGTATAGGAATGGGAGTTACGACTGTCGTAGCACTACGATCGCTTTGAGGAACGGGGCCCAGAACTCTAAAACTGTTCAATGTTTCTTCACCAAACTTGGCACATGGATATATATGGGGGTGTAATGGTGCCTTTTGGTAGTTTTGGTATTCTGAATTCAATATTTTTGGCGATTCCATGGCAACAAGTTTGACTTCGACTGAAATTGGTGGTACAGCTCTTTTCCAGTGCAGAACTCTAAAACCGTTTAATATTTCTTCACCAAACTCGGCACATACATACATCTGGTGGTGTACTGGTGCCTTTTGGTAGTTTGGGAATTCTGAATTAAATATTTTTGGCGATTCCATGGCAACAAGTTTAACTTAGACTGAAATTGGTGGTAGTGCTCTTTTCCAGAGCAGAACTCTAAAACCATTCACTATTTCTTCACCAAACTTGGCACATATACTGTAAGCCATTAAAACCGCAATTTGACATTCATACTTTCTTTACTCACACTAATTTCAATATATATAAACCTAACTGGCAGATATGTTTTAAGTGAGCATCTGTGAATAATTTCATCTGAAAATGTCCAGTCAACAACAACATCAGTGACGCAACAACGACATCAAACAAAGGAGGGGTCACTTGCAGTCAATATCGTGTGTGTCCACCGTGCGCTGCAAGACATGCTCGCAGTCTTTGGGGCATTGAAAGACACATATTTCTCAGGAACAGCTGTTGGATGGTCTGCAGCCTCTGATGGTCTGTGGCCTGATCATGACACCACCTTCCAAAACGATCATGTTCAAGGACACAGTTTGGCGCAAGTCTTTCTCCTTTACGTCGATAAATCTGTGGACGTCCATCTGCAAAGGATAAGTTAAACCTGGATTCATCTGAAAAAATGATATCTGGCCATGTCCTGTTGCAAAGATTGGCCCCATTTGCTTCCCATCGCTGTCTGGCAAGTCTGTGGCGATGCAATAAGGTTGGACCACGATACGGGTGACGACACCGGATGTTGAAGGCAGCAAGGTGTCCTTGCACCTTTTGGGCGCTGAAATGACGTTGACTTGTCCCACTTGTCCTCCTTTCCTTATCATCAGCTGTTTGGAACCGATTTCGCAAGTGTGAAACTCGGATATTGCGGTTTTGTCGAGCTGTTATCACAGGTGGTGCACCAGGCGGCGGACGATCAGCAACACTTCCGGTAGCCCGAAAACGTTGTCTGAGTCGACTTACAGTGGATGGATGCACATTAAAGTGCCTGGCAATCATCACATCTAAAGCACCTTGGCTGACCATACCGATAACCTGATTCCTTTCGTCTTGTGTCAAGTGTGGCATTTTCTCAAAGTGATTAAGTTCCACAATTCCTTGTGCTTTTACAGGGCCTGGGTGCAGTTAATGCATGTGCACAACGTGTTTCATGAATGTGGTTGTGTTTACGAGAAATGTCAAAGTTTCAGTTTTATTTATCAAAGTTCATGTGAGAGGAATGCTCCGGGACTCGAACTCGAAATGGGCCAGAATAACAGCCTTTTATCCCTGCATCCTCTGTATCGCAGGCAAAAATCTTCAATAGAACTTTTGTGAGTTTCAGGACAACAAATACCAATTGCGTTTTTAATGGCTTACAGTATACATACATCTGGTGGTGTACTGGTGCGTTTTTGGTAGTTTGGGAATTCTGAATTTAATATTTTTGACGTTTCCATGGCAACAAGTTTGACTTAGACTGAAATTGGTGGTAGTGCTCTTTTCCAGTGCAGAACTTCAAAACCGTTTAATGTTTCTTCACCAAACTTGGCACATACATACATCTGGTGGTGTACTGGTGCCCGTTGGTAGTTTGGGAATTCTGAATTAAATATTGTTGGCGTTTCCATGGCAACAAGTTTGACTTAGACTGAAATTGGTGGTAGTGCTCTTTTCCAGTGCAGAACTCCAAAACCGTTTAATGTTTCTTCACCAAACTTGGCACATACATACATCTGGTGGTGTACTGGTGCCCGTTGGTAGTTTGGGAATTCTGAATTAAATATTGTTGGCGTTTCCATGGCAACAAGTTTGACTTAGACTGAAATTGGTGGTAGTGCTCTTTTCCAGAGCAGAACTCTAAAACCGTTCAATGTTTTTTTCATGGAACCTGGCGCATAGATTTGTCTGGTGGTGAACTGGTGCCTTTTGGATTTCTGAATAAAATATCTTTGCATTTCCATGCCAACAAGTCGGACTTAGACTGAAACTGGTGGTAGTGCTCCTTTCTGGAACAGAACTTTAAAAAGCTTTCAATACTCTCCTTTCTATATACACACCAAAACATTTGACATAATCATAACTCGTAGACATATTTATGAAGAATATTTTGCCATTGCGGGAGATATTGATGACTTTTTCTTCTTGTTATTTTTGAAATAGTAGAGTGTGAGTTGCGATGTCATCTTTATTGGTTGTATCATAGTTATCATCATAAGGAAACTGCAGTGGATCAGGAAAGTGAGGCACCCATATCCATGGAAAGTGCAGGTAGAAAATATCTAACTGATTTTCTTGACATAACCTGTACCTATTTATATACACATTTACTCAATGTTTAAACTCAGATTGTTTCCTAGGTGAACTTGTTTTGGAGTATTTTTAGTGGCGTGACAACAGTGTACAGTTCTACATATCCTACCAACTATTAGCTCTCTCTGCCGTTTAGTTTTCAAGCAAATGATGCATAGAAACATTCACCAGTGAATGACAAAAGTTCAAAATATACTATCAAACACTTTTTTCAGTTCTATAACATGAACAAAATCATAATATTATTGGCAAACTCCGAGTGAGGTGACCTAATCACTAGCAGTGATCAGTTTCGTCAAATATACACATATGTCCAAAGTTTAGGTCTTATTTTTATCCGGAGTTATCAGCCGTATTTGCCTTGGATACACTAAAGTTGAAGGCACGCCATACCCTCAACGTAAAAATTCATCATACAGTGAGCAGTCAGGCCTTCACTATCCGTCACTGTGTATGCTACAGCATGGCTACCACGTCCAAACTTTGATCCTGACCCCTGACCACTCTTCAGGACAGCACTGCAAGATAAAAGTGAACAAGTCGTAATATTCAGGCGATATCTCATTAGCCTGTATTCCGCTATATCAGGGTATGTACGTCAGCAATTAACAGTTAACCCATTAGTGACAAACAATATAACAGTATGGATATGTCGCACCAAAACTGAGACTCAGGACTGTATAATCAAGAGTCCTCGGTTACTGCAAATAGCAGCCTGGGATGGAAAGTGTAAGTGTAAATTGTTTCCATGGAAATCGAAAGAAATAACAATGCAATAAGCACCACTTTAGGTTCTGTTTGATATATCTACCAAGTTTTGTTGAAAAATATTGAACGGTTTTTGAGGTAAGCTCCGGAAACGAAATGATTACGGACGGACGAACGACCACGACAGACAGACGAGGTGTTGACCATAAACTGATTAAAGCTTATACAAGAAATCTGATCCTTACCCTTTATTCAATAATGTCAGATAAGGTTTTATCCAAATTGCTGGATAACTTTATTAAATTTCAAGCGACATTTTTTTAATATTAGTGTCTCGCATATGTCTTAGATGGACGTTTTTCAATCCTTAACCGGTCATGTTAGACATACAAATGATATAAAATGAAATGGCATGTGTGGTCTTGTGCATGGGACCCACAACACCAATCAGTTGAAGTAAAAGCTACGTTCGTCACAGACAGTCCTTAGATGGGTGAATGTGTTTGGAAGCTTGACGCCTGAGAGTTTCTAGGACTACCGTCCTCTCCCACAACGAAGTACACGTGGCACATATGGCCTCACCTTTGGCAAGTTAGTTTGTTCTAAATTGGCTCTGTTCACCGAGCACTTTTATCAGATGGTCATATGACTGTTAACCTTCAGACGCGTTACAGGATGCTTAGGTACAAATGTCTGTTCTTTGCACATAATTGGTGCTTAGCACCACTGAGCATCTTTGTGGTGTTTATAGTTGAGTTGAGTTTTACGTCCCATCAGCATTATTTCAGCCATATAGCGACGAGACCTGCATGTATATGCATTTAAGTACAAATTTTAAATGAGTTTGGCTTTTATAAAACATTTTTATTCATTACATTATAATTTACAAACAGCAAAAGTCATAGCACTAAATTTAAAAACATGCAATCCGTCATTCACATCACATAGTTACAAGTTATGGTAAATGTCAACTTCCCTCAAATAGTTAACAATGAGATTCCCGAGAAACAGATCTTTGAAGTTTATCGCTTCATAATGTGCATCCCTTGCATTTCAAAAGTCCACCCAGTCAAGCAGAATATGGTTGATGGTGAACACTTCGTCGTCGTAAGCGATACCCATAGGAGGTCCATTTCTATCTGTTTTCGGCAAATAGTCATGTGTGAGTGAGTGAGTTAAAACTCATTAAGCCCTAGGGCCGCTTCACTGCTCAACAACTGGGTCCCCTCGCTGACTGCCCGATCCCTGTGGCGAGACTAATTAGTGCGTATCGAAACTATTGTCTTATGTATTCTGATTTATTAGTTAGTATGATTCGATTTGTTTTGTTGAAACAAAACTTGATATGTATGATGGCATAACCATTCCAAATTTCACTGTTTTTTACTGCCCTAGGCAACGACGCTCTGTCGGTAAGTCTAGTGGTATATTAATTGCTGTCAAGAATGTTTTGTCAGAATTACTTGATTGCCCTTCTATTTGTGACCGAAACTCTGCTTGCATCAAGCTATAGCTAACACTTGGTGACTGTAAGAAACCTTTAGCACTGTGCACTGTGTATATGCCCCGGAAAACTCACCATACCACCATGCAGAGAACTTTGAAAAACTTGATAATGATATAAGAGATTTTAAATCAACACATAAAGTTATCCTCTTGGATGATCTTAACGCTCGAACGAGTACAAAGCCTGACTACAGCCCTGTAGACGAGAAAGAAGACAAATATATTGACCTTAACCTGAACAATGCTGATGAGTTTGGTGAATATAACATGCTATCCGAGCTAGGAATCCCATTTGATAGATCATCATAGGACCAGGGCCACAGCAATAACCATGGACACCTGCTATTAGATATCTGTAAATACAACAGCATGTGCATACTGAATGGACGATTGGGGAGAGACCGTAACTATGATCGAACGACGTGCAAGGGTACCAGTGCAGTTGATTATGGTATATCAACCTTACAAGTGCTACCACATACAACACTTAAATATTTAAGCAAAACTGGCCCCAGTCTTGGCAAAACTATGTTTCAAAAGTAAATTCACGGACGCCGATGACAAGGTATGGAACATGCTACAGAGAATTAAAGGTAAGGGTACCAAATCAAGCATACATCATCTCAAAACTGGGGATCAATTGTTAACAGATTAACCTGATATCGCAAGCAAACTGGGTGAAACCCTTGCAAAACATTCTTACTCGTCTAACTATATTCCTAAATTTCAAAAATACCAAAAACAGCAGGAAAAGAACAAAATTAAGTTTCATTCGGTTAATGGGGAAGATTATAATGAAAGATTATCTATTCATGAGCTTCATACTGCTCTTGAACAAACTGACGATACTGCTGCAGGAGCTGATAACATTCATTATTAACTCCTGAAAACACTTACATCAATCCTGTTTAGAGACACTATTGAGTGAGTGAGTTAAGATTTACAGTCACATCGGCAATATTTCAGCCATATCGAGACTAAATCAAGTTTTGAATTCACCATAAATACATGTAAATTATAAAAAAATGTCAACGAAGGACAGTAAATCCAACTAGAATATCACAGTATCAAGAAATAAAACTAGCATCTCTCTCTAAAATTGGATTTTAAATTAGAACACTACAGTATAGAAATGCATTATAGATCGAAAACAATTGAAGGTAAATCACCATACTAGGGACCATTGGGACTATCAGTGCCTTTGCTACCTACATGGACCCTAGTTGGATATACACCATCCCTTCATCTACTGGCGAAATATTTAGCTGAAACTTAAAAGAACAAAAATACTACGAGAGACACTATCGATCATTTTTTATGACATATGGACATCTCACAAATTTCCTTCATTCTGGCGTGACGTCATTGTTGTACCCATACCTGGACGTGATCATACCATTTCCTTGACTAGCTGCGTTTGCAAAACCACGGAACGCATGGTCAATAACAGATTAACTTGGTACTTAGAGACAAATAATTTAATCACAAATATTCACTGTGGTTTTCGTAAACATCGCAGTACCATTGAGCATTTAGTTCGGTTGGAGTCATTCGTTAAGAATGCCAATATTAACGATCAGCACTCTGTGTCGATCTTTTTCAATGTCACATTGTTTAGTATTAAGATCAACAGTTTATCAAAGGTTTTAAATGATTCAATCGATGGATCTATCTTTCTGGATGATTTTGATATTTCTTGTCGGTAAAAATATGCATACTATTATACGGCAACGCAGTTGTGTTTAAATGAAATATATAATTGGTGTCTTTAAAACAGCTTGGTCAAACACTTAACGCTTGATTAACGTTTCTAGGTTTATTTCATCATAGTTTCTACATGCAAGATCAATGAATCATATGTGTTTTTTGTGTCGCCTCAGCTAACCAGAAATAATACCAGTATCTAGACCAGGTGGTGGGCGGACGTAGAATCTCGTGCTGTCAGCAGATCCTTAGACGTGATCATGTAACATGGCATTAACTTTAAGTCTGTATGATGTCCTGATTATAGCTTTTGATATTGGGTTTTAAATCACTGTACGGGATCAGCAGTGGAAATAAGGGCTTGTCAAGAGCTGCTTTTGCTGCAGCATCGGCTTTTGTGTTACCTGCTATGCCGACATGACCCGGCAACCAGCAGAGGAAGATGTCACATTGACCAGTAGAGAGGTGGTTGTAAAGCTCTAAAATGTCCAGAATGATTGGGTGACTTGAAGTAACATTTGAAGTGCTTGAAGGCAGGAATATGCATCTGTGAAAACGATGAAGTTTTTGGAATCATTCTGCTGTTTAATATAGGTGAAAAGATAGCTTTGGCCTCGGCAGTGAAAATGGAACTGTTGTCGGAAATCCTAGAGGAGACAGTCTTAGATCCAATGACTGTAGCACTGGCAACTTGGCCCTCATCCTTGGAACCGTCTGTGAAAATGGATCTATGGGTGTCATACTTGGAACGTAACTGGATGTATTCCTGCTGGAACACCAAGGGATTTGTTTCAGACTTTTTGAATTTTGTGAGGGTAAGATCGACCTGTGGTTTCACCATCTGCCAGGGTGGTGAAGACAGGAGTCGGTAAGATGCTATGCTATTGAGATCAATTTTAGCTGCAGATATGTGTGGTTGAATTCTGATTCCAAGTAGTGGAACCAGGCTTGGCAGCTTAGGAAACAAGTTTTCATAGAGAGGGTTGAAAACACAATTGTATGCTGGTTTGGACTGATTTGAACGTAGTTTAGTGATATACTGCATTGAAAGTTTAATGCGGCGTTGTTCAAGGAAAGGTTCGTTAGCCTCTGCATATAGACTGTCTACCGGAGAGGTCCTAAAACCTCCCAGGCAGAGACTCAGGCCTTGGTGGTGGATAGAATCTAATTTTTCTAAATTGCTTTTGCAGGCTCCACCATAAACAATGGAGCTGTGGTCTAGTTTAGAACGAACCAAAGATCTGTACAAGTGAAGGAGGGTAATCTGATCCCCTCTCCACTCTGTATTTGAAACGACTTTTAGTAAGTGCAGAGCCTTCAAGCACTTAGTTTTCAAATATTTGATGTGTGGCAAGAATGTCAGGTGGCGGTCGAATATGAGACCCAGGAATTTGGCCTCTTCTACTACCTTGATGGGAGTACCATCCAAAGTTACGTCTGGATCCTTGTGTGGTCTGTATTTACGACAAAAGTGAATACAATTTGTTTTGGATTTTGAAAACTTAAAGCCATTTTCATTGGCCCATTTTGGATTTTGTTAAGGCAGAGTTGTAGCTGCCTTTCTATTGCGTACATGTTCTTACCACGACATGAAATATTGAAATCGTCCACGAAAAGGGACCCATCAACACAACTGTTCAGGACGTTAGTGAGGCTGTTAATTTTGATGCTAAAAAGGGTGACAGACAGGATGCTGCCTTGAGGGACGCCCTGATCTTGGTGGAAATAATCCGACAATGTGGAACCTACCCGTACTTGAAATTGTCTGTTGTTTAAAAACTGAGATATGAACTGAGGTAATCTGCCCCTCAATACAAATTCATGTAAATCTTTTAAGATGCCATGTTTCCACGTTGTATCGTATGCTTTTTCTAAGTCGAAGAAGATAGATACAGTATGTTGTTTGTTGACGATGGAATTTTTTATGAAAGATTCCGGACGCACCAAATGGTGAATGGTAGTTCGGTTTTTTCGGAAACCACATTGTAGGTGACTAAGGAGGTTATTGGTCTCCAAGTACCAGATTAATCGATTGTTGACCATGCGCTCAATGGTTTCACAAACACAGCTTGTTAGTGATATAGGACGGTAGTTTGAGGGATCTGTATGATCCCGGCCAGGTTTTGGAATAGGGATGATAATGGCGTTGTGCCACGAAGGAGGAAAGTTGCCAGTTGTCCAAATGTCATCAAATATATTGAGTAGAGTTTCCAAACATGAATCAGGAAGGTCCTTCAGAAGCTGATAATGAATATCGTGAGCCTGCCCCAGGGCAATACGTAATTCATGGTGAGAAAACGTTTCATTGTAATCCTCACCATTATCAGAGTTAAAATTGATTGATTTCTTTTCTTGTTGGGTTTAGTATTTCTGGAACTTGGGGTTATAGTTTGATGAGGAGGAGTGGTTTGCCAAAGTTTTGACAAGTTTGTTTGCAATTTCAACTTTATTGGTTAAAAGGGAGTCACCATCTTTGAGATGGCGAACACCAGATTTGGATCCTTTGCCCCTAATCTTTTGAATCATGTTCCACACCTTGGACATGGGTGTGCGGGAGTTGATTTTGGACACATTTGTCCTCCATGACCGGCGTTTAGTTTGTTTAAATGTACGTCTTGCCCTGGCATTTGTCATTTTAACGGCATTCAGGTTATGCACAGTAGGATGTTGACGGAAGTATTTTTCCGCCTTCTTCCTATTTTTCCTAGCTTGTTTGCAGTTTGTATCAAACCATGGTTTGCGTATGTGCGGGTTTGCAGAGGACTTAGGAATGGTTTCGTCTCCAGTAGTATTTTAGATATCAGAAAATAGTTCTTTGGGATCAGGAACATTCCTGAAGTTGTCCGGTATAAGCTTTTCAGAGCAGAGAGTTTGGAATAATGGCCAATTGGCCTTAGTAAAATTCCATCTTGTTGAAGGTGGTTCATCCGCGGGAGTGATAGGAGTAAGAATAGTTGGGAAGTGGTCATTTCCACAAAGATCATCGTGGACCGACCATTCAAACTCGTTTAAGAAATGAGAGTGAGCGAGTGATAGATCAAGTGCAGAGTATGTTCCAGTGGCAGGATGGAGATAGGTGTTTGATCCATCGTTGAAGGTGCATAGATCATTATTGGAGAGAAAATCTTCAAGGACCTTTCCCTTATTATTTGTATCAGTACTCCCCCCATAGAGGGTTATGGCCGTTCAGGTCGCCCATGATTATGCAGTGCTTTTGGAGTTGATTATACAAGTTCTGAATATCTGATAGGTGGACAGTTGAGGAGGGAGGAAGATAGAGTGAACATAGTGTAGACCCTATGTTCAGAGTCATGCGGACAGCAACAGTTTGTAGGTTGGTGTTAAGTGGAACAGGGCTATGGAGGAGGATGCCCTGCCTCACCAGGATAGAAGTGCCTCCTGTGGCTTTAACATTGGGAGAAGAAAAGGAGTGGTAGGAACTGTACCGATGGATGTCAAATTTATCAGTCCTTTTTTAGATAGGTTTCTTGGAGACAAAACGCGAATGGTTTGAAGTCTTGAATCAATAACTGGAATTCGTTATAATTATACTTAAGTCCTCTGCAATTCCATTGAATCATGTTTTGTGGATTCATGATGCTTCCACTGGTGACATGTCACGTGAACGTGAGAAATCGTTTGATGAACTCCTATTGGTGTCAGGTGGAGATGCAGTTACCTTCTTATCCTGACGGCCAAAGGAGTAATGGACCTCGACGGGGGCCTCTGAAGGAGAGGTGGCCTTTGGTTTTGTGTGTGGCAGTTGCTCAAGCTGCTTTAGCCTCTTTTTTTCCCTTTTTTGCGCGCAGTTTCTGTTTCTGGTTTTGGCATTTGTTCTGGTGTTTGTGATTCAGAAGTTTTGGCTTTGGAGATGGAGTGGCTGAGATGGGCTGAGTTGTGTTGAGTTGAGTTGGCTGAGAAGACATGACCCATGTCAGGTCGGTCTGACATGAGATAGTTGCAGTAGTGATAGAAGGATGGGAGACTGCAGAAGAGTAGGTGATGGTTGAAGGGGCTGCAGTTAAACTTGCAACCCTCTTTTTAGCTTCATGAAAGGAGACATTTTCTTTGTGCTTGATCTTAGGGATCTCGGATTCGCGTTGCCACAGTGGACAAAACTTGGAAGAGGCCATATGGTTACCACCGCAGTTTGTGCACTTCACTTTCCTTAGTACAGTCATTGCCCTCATGCTAGTCACCACAGTGGTAACAAACAGCAGAGGAAGGACAGGACTTGGATCCATGTCCAAACTTTTGGCAGTTGTAGCACCGGAGTGGATTGGGGACATACACCTCCACACCAATGCTACAATAACCAGCTCTAATCGAGTCAGGAATCTTTGCTCGCGCGAACGTAAGAGATAGGTGTTTGTTGGTTGAACAACACTGTCCTTCTTGAAAGTGAATCGTTTTACGGCTGTGACGGACTGCTGAGAGTTCCTCGACAATTTGTTCTTCAGTCATGTCAGAAGGCATCGAGCTCTGTCCCGTACAATGCCTCTACACGAGTTAAGTGTTTTGTGCGCTGAGACAGCAACCTTGATGTTGACAAGTTCTTGTATTTTGAGGAGATTCAAGGATTGTTGTCTCCGAGTACATTCTATCAGGAGAGAACCAGATCGGAGCTTTGTAACATTGGCAACCTCTCCGCAGATACCAGTGATACCTTTGGAGATTGCAAATGGGTTCAATTGCAAAGGTTGCTTGTCACAAGCTTCAATGATCAGGAAGCGTGGCCAGTAGTCAGGTCGGAAGGGCGCACTCTCGTCAGACGAGGAGTTGTCAGAATCCATGCGTCTTCGTTTTGAACCGGGGTATTGGGAAGCCATGTCGTAAGTAATGTGGTTCGGCATTCCCTCTCCCCAACCACCATGGAGTGTCAACAAGGACGATCTTATATTGCAGCCGATCTCCAAGCTGCAAAGACCGGGGATAAGGGGGTGTTATACTCCAGCAAATTTGACATGAAATGCTGTAGCTGCCTACCAGATTAAAGGTCAGGATGGTTCTGTCCATGACAATCAATTGGAGACGTACAGAAATCGGAGGTCAGCATCACCCATGAGCCACCGCCTCTGTGCATGGGTCTGCGAGGCTAATTTGTTTTGGTATAATATCAGTTTACATTTTGAACATGGCCAAAAGTGTTACGTAATACCAAATTTTGTTTAGACATTCCATGCACAGCGCAAGGTGTGACCAGCTGAGTGGTAGAATCCGGCCTATTCTACCACCCGTCTAGGCAAAGTTAGGGTCGAAGTGGTGTGTTGGATTATTGAACACTATTGCCGGTTCTGTCATCCTTAACCACCAGACTCCCTTCCTCTGCCGACACAGGGGTGCAACCCACGCCAAACGGGTTGCCCAATTTGGTCGCCTCTTACAACCAGCAATGGGGTGCTGTGGACCTATTCGACCCCGGGTCCACATGGGGGCGAAGAGCCATTGGCGTTACCCAGCACCCACCACGAGGAGGTTGCTCTTCAAGGGTGCCTAATCGGTCGTAATACAAAAGAGACTTGAGTACATATACAATGAAAATCCACTGCAGGTTTAAAAGTGTGAGGTTCAGACATCTAGTTCCAGACTTAAATTACCGATTGCAAAACGTCAACAAATTCATGAACAAAACGACAAAACATGACCTGAAAACGATCAGCTGATTCCATCGCCTCGCTTCGAACGGCCATTTCGTGGTTCATTATTGCAATATAAGCAGTCATGGCTCTCCTCTGTGTATCATGGAATCACGGAACAAATATTTCAGGACATGACACTTGATATATCATCGTAAAAGAGAAAAGATATACTATCCATGCACCAGCGTGAACGTTACTGGTGAAGGTAAAGGCTATTTTGGTTAACTGTCTCTAAGTATAATAGTAACATGTGCAGCTCCCATGGCGCATACGACATGCGCTGTCAGTTTAAGGTTGGGCCGTCCGGATCAGCGCACAATGAGGATTTTTGAAGGGAAGATAAATTCCAAAAGATCTTTAAAAGATCTTGTAAATCTTTCAAAATGCCGTGCTTCAAAGTTGTATCGCAGGCTTTCCACAGGTCAAAGAAAATGGAGACTACATGCTGTGTAGATACCATACCATTACCATAGCATGTTTTGGAAAGGACTAACAGTTCCTCCAAGACTGACGCTTGCTTTTTGTCTAAAAGTGCATTAGTGCTTTTAACTTTATCTAGATAAGGAGTCTGGTGATTGAGGGCACTGGTTCGAGGAAAAGCGTTCTTTTGCCCATCACACCACTTCGCCCCTTACTTTACATAGACGGGTGGTAGAATGGGCCCGGTTCTATCAATCCGCTGGTCATGCCGAGGACTGAGCTCATTTTATTGCTCAAACTGTTAAACTACCTAAATATTTTGTCATTGATCTTGGCCAAATAATATTTCACTTGAAGTTTTGAAATATACTCTTTATATTTTGTAATTTGCCCAGAGTCCTATAGCCAGAAGGTGGTGGCTCATGGGCCAATCTGGTAGAGTTATTATTTTTTACTGTTTCTGCTGGAGTATATCATCCGGGTATCCCTGGTGCTACAAGTCGGAGATCCACTTGTTATCAGCACTGTCTTTATGTTACTCCGTGGTGGGTGGGGAGCTCGTGTGATGAACCATTAAACCCTAAACATGGAATACCAAACCCCTTACAACACCCAAAAGGCCCACTTGACATTGATCGTGATGCAAATGAACAAACATCCACCAAATCAGTTGACTACTGGGCACGCTTTTAAGTAATCGAGACTCTGGATAAGACGCCGTTGAAACTGAACCCTTTTGCAGTATCTAAGGGAATACATGGAATTGCAGGCGAAGTTAAAAACATCAAACGATTGCGTTCAGGTGTTCTACTTGTTAAATGTAGTAAAAGGCAGCAAGCCACAAACCTGAGGGCGACTGAATTGTTTGTTAACATTCCTGTGTCGGTCTCAGCACACAGAACCTAAATACCAGTAAACGAATAGTGTGAGACCGTGATCAGTTGTTTGCTGATATGACAGAATTTGATATCGTGTGAGAGTTGAAGGATCAAGGTGTTATAAGGATGTTAAGCGATTCACAACTCGTAGAAACAATGAAACCCTTCAAACAGATACGTACCTGTTTTCATTTTCATGTCCTACTACTCCAAAATCAGTAAAGGCTGGTTACTGTAACATCAGTGTGGATACTTACATTCCAAATCCCTTAAGGTGCTTTAAATGCCAAAGAAACGGCCATGGTGTCAATGCATGTAAATTATCTGTTACGTGTGGTCACTGTGGTGAGAAAACTCTCACGACAGATGACTGTAACTGTAACAATCTTTACAATATGCACCAACTGCGAAGGAAGGCACTCATCTTTCTCCAAAGAATGTTCCATTTGGAAACAGCAAATGGAAATCAATAAAATGAAATGTACGCAAGACATTAGTTTTGCAGAAGCAAAAGAAAAACCAACTAGTCCAAATCTCCAAACTAACGGAAACCTATGCTTCCACCACCGTCTGATACAGCCACAGTAACCAAACCATCTGCAAGCTGTCAAACCAATTTGACATGGATCAAAACTGATTCCCCTCAGATTCTGTCGCCTGACATCAGGGAACATAGTGTGTTGCCCGCTAGAAAGGCAAGGAGTAGATCCCCAATAACCCCGACGAAATAGTACCTTCGAACATTCTACAGTGGAATTGGAAAAGACCTTAAAAATAATCTACATGAACTACATCTACTAAACCAGGATTTTCAACCATCAGCCGTCTGCTTACAAGATACATATCTGAAGCAGACAGATTCTTTAAACTTACATCAGTTCAACGCATATCATTATTATTCTGCTGCAGGTAGTAGTGTCACGGGAGGATCATCCATTCTTGTAAGGCATGGCGTTATCCACATCCCTGTGACACTCAAAACAAATCTCCAAGCGGTTGCAGTGCGACTTACTTTGAACGTTACACTTACTCTGTATTCATTGTACATTCCGACATCATCAACTCGTATGCAGGCTGATATTCAAACACTCTATGATGAATTTCCCAAACCATGTTTACTCATCAAGTTCAGCTTTGTTAGTTTAAGTTTTTTCTAGAGTTCATTCACATAGCATTCTGCAATCTGCATGGTAGAGTGAATTATTAACTCTGAGGACTGCTCAAGCTGTGGTAGTTCTGTGAATATTTACTACAGTGGAAACTGAAAAAAGATTATGTCTTGTTTTGTTAAGTACAAACAGGACATCTAGTGGCTGAAGCATTCGCTCGTCACGCCGAAGACCCGGCTTCGATTCCCCACATGGGTACAATGTGTGAACCCCACTTGTGGTGTCCCCCGACGTGGCATTGTTAAAATGTTGCTAAGAGCGGTATAAAACTAAACGTACAAAGCTTATTCAACAGGCGGGCAGAACTTGGCAAGTAATATTTGACATTCTATTTCGTTCGGATCTTGGCTATGCTTGGATTTATCCACACGTTGGATTAATAGCTAGTTGCCTTTACATTTTTACACTCTTTACCAGATTAAATGATAGGAATTCCAAAGATGGAGAAGTATATAGCATGTAGCAATAGATGTGAATGTTATAAACGTTTTTATACTAGTCTTGAAGCAGAGAAGTATTTGATAGACTCAACCTTGTGTACATTTGCTACCCAATTTGCTCATGCTGGTGTTATTGATACCCAAGACATGATAAAATTGTAAAAGCTGATTGAATATGTGCATATTTACATAGTTTAAACAATATCGAAGATCTCTACCATGTCACCCTGATATGTTCATATAAAAGACACCCGGAAGCAATACATATATAAAGACCGTTGCTGCAGCTAAAGCAGCCCTTGACAACCCGTTATCTCCACTGCTTATCCCGTCGTATTGTGATCTTAAACCTACTATCAAAAGTTATACTATGGGCCTTATGCAAAAAAGGTGAGACACCCAGTTAGGAAGAAATTAACTCCACGAATATAAAAACAACAATCGGTTACACCTACTTGGGTTGTCAGTCAAGACGTGATTCGGTGATTTTACGATGATGTCGTATTGGCCTCAGTCGGTTTCCTCATGACTATATCACTCTAATTAAGCCACCATGACTCAATTGGCCAATCAAATTCAGTGGAATTTCAGAGGACTAAAGAATAACTTCGATGGAATACAATTACTCATACAAGATCTTCAACCGTCAGCATTGTGTCTCCAAGAGAGATATCTTAAAAATACCGATACCTTTAACTTAAGACGGTGCGGCGATTATCATTCTTTTTTTCCCTCCAAGAGATAAAGCTACGGGAGGCGTTTTGATTTTGGTACATTTTACAAGTTACATCAACTGGGCATCTGGGGAAACATCTGGAAACCACTGCACTGCAGTTATACAAATAGTTATGCTTTTGTAAGATATAAGGGTGAAAACTCTGACAGGTATCCTGTTAAGCAAGGTGTTAGCCAAGACAGAGCCATGTCGTCCTGGCTCTTCTTAGTGTTTATCAATGATTTGATTTCTACTCTGAGACAGGCTAGTAATGGCCTAAGTGTGTATGGCCTGAGTGTTCCGACTATATTGCTTGCTGATGAAACAACACTTGTTAGTACTTCACCAAAGGGACTTCAAATTGCTCTCGATACTATACATACATATGCCAATAAATGGCGCTTAACATACAATCCTGCAAAACGCACAGTAATCATTTTTAATAAAAGTAAACGTAAAGTTAAAACTGTAAACTACACTTTTGGCAATGAAAACATTGCATCAGCAGATTCCACTACTTACGGCGGTATACTTCTAACGTCTGATTTAACATGTAAATCTAGAATTGAAAAGTGTTGTCAGAAAGCAAGACAAAGTGTTAATTTCCTTAAATACTTGGGGCTGAATAACACTGACGTACATCCAGCTACCATAGAGCTATATAAAGGCTGGTTGTTGAGTTGTGCGGCACGGATTTACCACATGACTGGAGTCATACACATCTGTTTGCCGTCATTAAGCTGATACACATCTGCCTGCCATCGTCGAGTCTTTCCACATTTCAAGACCGCGTTGGTCTGTTCAACATGTCATTGTAAACAACTTTCAATCAGTATATCTCCTCTCACCGTTAATGTCAAGACGCTGGTGAGTTGATATTTTAGATTTGTGACCCAATATTTTAGATTTGTGACTCAATTGGATTGTACTAGATATCTGTATTGTCATTCATTGGAGCTTGCTCATTGTTTGGTCAATATATTATTGAATATTTTAGACTTTTCTGTGTTCTATTTTGCCGGTTCCAAGGCGACTCTTAAACCTTTTGTCACAGCAACTTTATTTACCGTAACAATAAGGAAGTGGTCATTTCTAGTGCTATTTTATGTTATGTTATTTAAAGTTGCTTAACTTAGTGCTATAAACTTTGTATGTATAGAAATGTTATATGAATGTGTTTTATTTATTATGTAGACAATAGAAACTACCGTCCCAATGAATGTTTAAATAAAAATTATATTTCACAGCATGAATCTTGTCCACTTATTTTCCGGTGAACATTTTAGCATTAACCCTACCGTTGTAAAACCATTGACTGTCCAATGTCTACACCCCTGCAAACCGACCAGTTTGTTCTAACACCCACCCAAAGGTCGGACTTACGGGACCTAACCGTCTCCATAACCTGTTGCTGCTGTGTAATCTTAAACTTTCATCGTTTCAAAGACTTCAAATATAGTTTTCTCTTTTCCAAAGCAATGAGAGTTGGAAACTGAAATATCCACTATTTTCTGAGTAAAGTGTCGATTCTAGTACTTTTGTTTCTAGAATGTTAAACCTTTCGAATACATTTAAAGATAGATCATCTTGAAAATTTTTGTTCACCCTCCATTGGATTCAATGTTGTTACTGCGATTTTAAGCATTTTTAGATTTTATTCAATGACCTCATACCTCGTTTCAAATCGATATGTCACCTGATGACGACCATAGTAAATATTTTATTTATTTCAATGAATGAAAAGAATGTTTTACTCAGACTGAAGCTTTTGTCTTCCAACATCTTTTCATCTCAACCAACCACTTGAAATATTCCAAAACATTACTTTTGTTCCACACACCATAGATCATATAGCAAACTCACCTTGATTTCATGGGACTTATCGCATGTGTGGATCTTTATAGATGATCTACTTTCGGGCAGTAACAACTCAGGTAATTATTATATGTTGTTTGCCACAGTAGTACTCACAACAAAGAGCTGAAGACTTCCTGCCTACTCATCCGCAGAGATGTAGGCAGGAAAATTCCATTAGTAGCAATGCTCGTTATGGATAGTTGAGACTAGTGGACGTATGTTCTGTACTCAAAGGTTTTATTGTGTGACGAAAGCCGAAGAAAGGGATTACTAGCACTGATGAAATAGAGGGCATGTATGGCGACTACAGAAAAACCTGGGACTAGTGGACTTTACCCTAACATATATAGCACAGGGAGTTGAATGCAAACGAAAACGCAAAATACCCCCAGAAGTTCTAATGGTAGCTATTAATGCTCCCGAAGTTTCTGGGATAATGACTACTTGACGTTCAAATCAGCCTTTTTGTTACGATATTGCCTGAACCCACTTTGTTTATGTCAAGATCTGCTTTTTCCACAAAAATGGTAGTCTGACATTCGTTAGTTTAATCGTACTTTGTGAAGAATGATGATAATTTTATGGATATACAACTTCTATATTCTGTGAAAGGCGACGTTTCGACACAGAATCCAATGTTGTTGTAAACAAGAAGTTGTATATCCATAAAATCATCATTTCAACTTATAAAATGCGCATGAAAGATGTGTTTCAAGTGTAATTTTGTGACAGTCTAGTTATTTTAGTGTCCTTTATTGACAAATGTTTATATTGTCCAAGTATGTTTTTATTCATATACAAATGTCATAGTCACTATTTGGTTGAAATACTGCCGATGAGCAAATTCACTCATTTGTGTACCTTTTCCAACAAGAGATTTTGGCTGCTCCGGGATGGAACAAGCAACATGATTTAGATATTGAGACGTCTTTAGTCCGAACAAGTAGACATTATGATTTATGTAGAAGTCGTGCGATAAACTAAATGAGCGCAGATTCCCTGAACATACCTTAAGGTTTCTCCATCTGGATCACTGACCTCAGGTGCAGCCCAGTGTATTGTTGTTGTGGTCTTTCGTTTGTCAGCAATCCAATTGCTTTTTATACTTGGGCAGGTTATGGTAGGTGGATGATTTCGATCTGAAAAGAGATCATTTTCCTTAAGCGTTTGCTTTACGTTTTACTTTTCTCTGAAAATGCTGTTATTTACCATTTAACTAAGGAAGGATATATCTACACATCGGTGTTACAGTTATTTTAATTATAACATATCCATTCACACATCAACAATCATGCTCATCTTAAATAAAATAATGGTACAATTCTAAATTTAACAAGTACATTAATATTACGCGTACTACTGCATTTACATTTATTGAATATGATTACCCATTGCTTATCTTTACGTGATCGTGATACGTATTCAGTATGCGTCATAACCCGGTTCTGCTATGGTATATATCAATATCTGTTTTTATTATAAGGTAACATAATTGTCCCCCAAAGAGGGTATGTAAGTTCCACGCCATTTGAGGTATTCATAAGCATGTCAGCCTTTTAAATGCAGTATATTTGTTGTTGTAAATTTGGGTTAGACTCATCATAAGGGGAACGTGATAATGCATCTAGGGTCCATACAGGTAGCAAAAGTGAGTGAGTGAGTTAACATTTATAGTCACATGGGCAATATTTCAGCTATATTGATATGTAAAAAGTTATAAATTAACAATATACGCAATTGAATTATAAAAACCTGTCGATAAAGGTCAGTAAAATATCTAGACTATCACAGTTAGAGATGTTACAGATGTAAAACTAGCAGGTAACTTTTAAAATAATAGACACAATACAATATAAAAACGGGCTGGAGAACACAAGCAACTGAAGGTAGATCACTATGCTAGGGACCATTGGGTCTTACGGCACCTCTGCTACCTGCATGGACCCTAACTAGATTTACATCGTCCCTTCATATGCTGGTGATCTTGCAAAAATTAGCCCAAAATTATGAGAACATATATACTACGATTAAAATCACGGACAATGAAAAATACTTTAAATGAAATGGGACTTACATACCCTTTTGGGTATTTTGGGGTAATTTTTAGCTACCCCCTTTGAGGTGTAACAATGAATGCAGAATTTTATATTAAAAAAAACATTTTATAACAAAAACCAGCATCTTATGTTTTCAATTTTAGGCACAGTTCCTATACTGTCTTGGCGCGAAACCCTAGGCCTTCTTTACGGGTGTTACGAAAATTGTCACGTCATATGCACACGTAATCTCTGCCATTTCGTAGTGCTGCTCAGCTCACTTTAGGCCGGCTTCGACGCCACGTCGCATCTCTGCAGAGGAATTTAAAATTTATCGAAACTTAGCCCGGGACGTATGGATTTCCACATCGCATCTCTTTGCAGGAATTTATTTTTTAAATCGTGAGTACGACCATTTTTGAAGTTATTGCAGGCTATCTATACAGATGGGCATTTTCCACTAGTTACCACACAGTGGTACATAGCATCTTGTAGTTAAATGTAAGAAAAAAGGTTAGAGGCCAGATATTGTTGATTTGACTTGTTTTTCAGACAACAGACGTGACCCAAGACAATTTCTCCAGTAGGGACGGAGATAAGAGACTCGGTCATGAACATTAGATACAGAACACTTCTTAAGGACCTTGGTTTCATGTGTAGTATCTGGGTCACTGCCACTGGTCAACACATATCAAGTGACTTGGAACGTTGTGCTTTATTATAAACGTCAGAACTTATCGTTGGTTCTATACGTGGAGAAGTTTCTGTGAACACTCACTTAATCGCGCCTAACATAAACCAACTAGCATATATTTTTGCATAGAGTTAGTGAGGAGGACGCCCCTTTTTATATTATATTATTATCCCCCGCCGCGCGTTTAGCGCGGAGCGGGGAATATAGTATTGGGCTCTGTCCGTACGTACGAATTGGAATATCTTAAGAACCGTTCACTAGATTCTTTTCATAATTGGTACCTAGGTTCACCACAGTATAAGAAAGGGCCAAGTCACCTTTAACTGGATTTTCTTCCTATTCAATACAAAGCTTTATCTAGGGAAGGCGCAGGACCCAGTCGATATTGGTGACCTTCACATAAGTTTCAAGGTCATGGCGACACTTTGATGATTTCAGCATATTAACCTGCATGTTAAGCTATCTCAAGAACCGTTAACTGGATTTTCTTCATATTTAAAACCAAGCTTTATCTAGGGAAGGCACAGGTCCCAGTCGAATTTGGTGACCGTCACTTAATTTTCAAGGTCACAGAGACAGTTTGAAGATTTCAGCATGTCAACCTGAATTGTCAGCAAGATATTTCAAAAAACAGTTCACTGGATCTTCTTCAAAGACTTTCAAGACTTCCAATAAATGTTTGTCAAAAAGCAATTTCTTTAGTACAATTTTTGCATATTTCATACACTATGACATTCATGTCAAAGTCAGTCTTGAAAATATGTGTGTTTGAACACCTAAAGAGCAAGACATCAAGAGAGGTTGACTGGTCATGTTTTTGTTGACATTTAACTTAAACTTTCATTACTTTATAAGTTTGATTTGATAATTTGCGGCGGGGCATTATGTCACCTTAGTGACAATGCTTGTTTTTTATTTATTTATTTTTTCTCCCAGACCCGTCGTCGGGTGGGGCATAGTGTTCCACTATTGTGGCGCGGGATTCCCCACCTTTGTGGCCTATTTTTTACATACATTTAATTCTTACGGTATTTTAATTTTCATTAACAGTTAATAAACGTTGTCCGCCTTGTGCAGGCCTATACAACAACAATTTATGTTGTTAGAATTTTCCACAAATGAACTTGACGTTCTCGGGTGATACTGGTTTTGAGTATAGATGCAGAATTTTATAAAAATTAATTTTATAAGAAAAACCAACATCTCATGTTTTCAATTTCTCGGCACAGTTCCCATACTGTGTTGGCGCGAAACCCTAGGCCTTCTTTACGGGTGTGGCGTAAATTGTGTAAATCTCTGCCATTTTGAAGTCTTGCTCAGTCCACTTTAGGCCGCCTTCGACGCTACATCGCATCCCTGCACAGGAATTTACAACCACCTCCTCCTCTCTTTCCCTATACCTTTGTATAGTTCTATGGCGCGGGCTTCCCCAACTTTGTGGCCTATTTGTTATAACCATCTAATTATTACAGTAATTATATTTTCATTAACAGTTAATAAACTTCGTCCGCCTTATACGGGCCTATACAACAACAATCCATGCTGTAATAACTCTCGGGTGATACTTGTTTTGAGTATAAAAGTTATTTAATCATTCTCACAAATTAAAATGAATATACTAAATACAATACACATCAAAATTTATCAATTAAATTAAAAAAATTTAAAACTCAATGATTAACGGAAGATGTACATTATTAAAAAGATTTTTCATCGTTTTTACACTGAAATACTTATCCCATGCTTGACCGAGATTCTTTCATCTCGGGGATGCAAAAAGGAGGATCTTCACCTTTTAATAAATACTCATGAGTATACCTTGTATGGCAAATGCGACAACTTCGTATACTGACCTCTTGAAATCGAGACTGCCAATCCAAGTAGGTGTAACCGATGGTTGGTTAAATTGCATGTAATTTATATATACCTACTTGGGTGTCCCACTTCTTCTGCATCAGATCACGGATGTAAGATCTAGTGATAGCTTTATAATAAGAGTATGGAATAACAAGTGGTGTCATAGATTTGTTGTGTGTTGCTTTAGCATCAAGATCGGCCATTGTGTTCCCGGAAATGCCAACGTGGCTGGGTAACCAAGAATTTTATTCCAAAGCAAACTTACAAAGGAAAATGACTGTTGCACACGTGGTTTGGCGGTCATTTTGGATTAAACACATTCAGAGGAAATGTAGTTTTTTAGGCTTAGGCATTTTCCACAATTTGTAGCTCTGAAAGTTCGAAAATTTGCAGACATTGTCTCTATACGTTGAACAAGAACAACATATGGTTGTTTTGTGATATTTTGAATAGTTATTTATATATTGTTATAGTTATTTATATGTTTGCTTTTGTTGTATATTTTCTCATAAAATTGGTTTTCACAAGATACATCTTCTTTGTTATTCAAGATACATCGTTCGAAACTTTGTATGCGGAACATGTTCTAGTAGTTTCAGAGTATCGGTCTTTAAAAACAGCAGGGTCTTTAAAAACAGCAGGGTCTGCTCAGAAAGAGCTGAAGATTAGCATCAACCATCAGTATCAGACGTTAAACATATTAAGTTCTTCTTTATGAAAACTTGCGTCGTTTGGCGGCCATTTTCGATTGAAAACTGCAGAAATGCATTATTTGATCAAAACGGCATAAAACAGCACATATCTCCGCCAGTATTGATTCAATAGTTTCCATATTTTGGTATGTGATCATTTTTGGGTAATCTCCAGCCGTTTGGCCGCCATCTTGGATTTAGGATTTGTATTTTGGGGGTTGCCATAGCAACAAAAGTTGAAAAGCGAATGGCTCGAATGTTAAGGCATCAGTTGGCACAGTGAAGGTGATGCAATCTAAGCACTGCACGTCCAATAATATCGGAGAAAAGAGGAGTTTGACGGACAGAAATGCGGACAGACGACAGCCATCACATACACTAGATCTGGGCAAAGCAGGAACACTAATTGCTTTCAGCTGCGTATTCGCTCTCCAAAAATAAAGTTTCCTCGGGATGAACCGCTTAAATGACCTTGACCTGTGTCCTTGACCTTACGAAATGTTTTTCGGCCTGCTATCAAACCCCGAAAACCACAAAACGGACAGCTTGATAATGTAGCCTATTATGTTCTGCTTTAACAGAAATATGTATGTCAACGAAACTTGAAGTCCTTAATACTGACCTTCCACTAACTGGACTTTTATGATTCAGTAATATCGTTTGCTATGAAATTCATAATGTATTTCTTGTAGTTAAGCGTCTGGCAGATTTATACTTCGTAAAAATTGTAGTACTTTGTGAAAACGTCGGTTATTGCTTACTGGGAGGTTGCTTGGTGTAAGGCAGCGTGAATGCACAGAGCATAAATGTTGCGGCGGGATGACATAATAATTTTTACCTTCGTTTCCACCGCCATCTCCACAGCTGATGCACTTTTTTATTCCTGAAATAAGAAAATGCCATGTATATTTTCTGCATCCATTTACTGCGTCATCATTACACAAATTCACGCTTATAGGAATTGTTATGTTTAATGTCACATCGCCGATATTACATGCATATCATGGCGAGAATAGTTTATACATTAAAATGAACCAAATTAGACATATATACGTCGTGATTATACAGTAAAAGTAGAACTACAACTATCACTAATTGTTGCTTAAAACTAGCATGTTATCATAAAACGATACCACTATAGAGAACGATACAACATGAAAACGAGCCACTAGGGCACCAGCAAGTAAAGGTAGATACTATGGACCCAATCTGGGTTTAAAATCATACCTTCCAAGGGCGTAGCTACCATTGTAACAAAAGCCCGGGCTTACACATGATTGCTGCTAAATGGTTGGGCAAGCCCTCAGTGCTATGTAAATATATAGCTTTGCAACCTATTGGAGTTACACGAAACAATTGGCTTACTACGCGCCTGACTTCAGGTGTTTGGTGCAAATTGAACGTATATTTTACAAACATATATACTCAAAGGTACACCACACTTGTTTCAATGAGAAAAAATAATTATAACGCATTTAATATTCTATATAATGCACTTAATTCATAACCCAAACAGGGCCCTGTCGGTAGTTTTTGTTTTGCATGCGTTTTTCGTGCTTTCAATAAGTCGGTGGAAAAAGGCATAAAACGTGCCCTTTAACAAGTTTGGTTCTAAACCTCGATTCATTGTCACCCAAATCATTGTTTAGACAAGAGGCGACTAACGGGACCGGCTGGTCAAGGCTCGCTGACTTGGTCGACACATGTCATCGGTTCCCTATTGCGCAGATTGATGTTCATGGTGTTGATCACTGGATTGTCTAGTCCAGACTCGATTATTTACAGACCGCCGCCATATAGCTGGAATATTGCTGAGTGCGGCGTAAAACTCAACTCGCTCACGTATTGTTTAGACGTCGATGGGACTGTTATAAGGTTATAAATGCATCTTTTATACAAGGAATTTATAACAAACGCATTCTTGAAAATTGCGGTTATTTCGTGATAGAATTGATATCAAAGGATATACAACATAATAACTACACTCATAATAACTGGGAGTGACAGAATCAAAAAGACTCTTAAGGTATTAGTTAACGGTGAATCGCCTGTGGGTAGTTTACAGTAACGAATAAGAAATATTGTATCTGGCGGAGCAGGCTCGAACACCTTAAAAAGATACAGTCATCACTAGCAAAGTGTTGCGGGTTACAAAGTCAGCAGAACGCTTACATTGCATGCCTGCAGTTCCACATCTGATTGAGACCTTGCCCCGTCCTGTCCTGTCCTGTCCAGCCCAAACAACCTTGTCATGAGGAGAGGGATTTAGTAAACCTATGTGAGTACAGAGTCTGGTGTTGATTTAATTTTTGTATGAATGTGTGCCAGTACGTGAATGCAATTTTGTCAGTTAGGAGTCCCGGTCGTCGGACCCCTCACTCCTTGACTCAACAACCCCCACTGTCCATAATTATCCCCATGACCACTCAGTGCATCCAACTGAGCACCTACGTCAACTCAGTCCATCCGACTATTCACCCTCCACTGTACAACTTAGTGCATCCAACTGAGCACCTACGTCAACTCTGTCCATCCGACTATTCACCCTCCACTGTACAACTTAGTTCATCCAACTGAGCACCTACGTCAACTCTGTCCATCCGACTATTCACCCTCCACTGTACAACTTAGTTCATCCAGGGAGACTCTATAAGGGGGAGTGGTCACTCCTCGGAAAGCTCCTAAGCTATGCCTCAGCTCGTCACGTGACCAGTGCAGCCAATATGGCGGCGGCGTAGTTTTTAAGATTGAGCCTTGTTTATTTTCAACAGCTGATTACATACGCTGAGTGTTGTGACAACTGAAAACCTACACGTAGACGATAAGTTACCTAAACTGTCACTTCATTTTAAGTGAAATACATGTTATTAGTGTCAGTATAAGTACAGTAGCTTTGTAGTAAAGTTTCAAGTGGGCATGTTGTAGCTCACTGGCTTCAATTCTCAGTACACAGCAAAGAAAGACTAAATTATATCGCTAAAAACTTCTTTCACATATTCGTTTAATTTTTAGAAGGGAAATATACCTTTAGTTAAAAGGTGTTTGCAAGTAATAGTGATATTTTTATAACTAAAAAAAATTTGTTAGGGTGTATTTGAGGTGTGTGAAAAAATGACATATCGCCGATCTGCCATTGAAATACTACAGGGCGTTGTTTGAGTGTTTCTAGTAAGTGTTCTAAAACATCTTTCACATACACCTTCAATTTTTATGAGGGGAATATACCATCAGGTGAAAGGTGTTTGCAAGTAATAGTAATAGTTTTAGAATTTTTAAAAAATTGTTAGTGTGTATTTGAGGCGTGTGAAAAATATGACATATCGCCGATCTGCCATTGAAATACTAGAGGGCGTTGTTGGAGTGTTTCTAGTTATTGTTCTAAAACATCTTTCACATACACCTTTAATTTTTATGAGGGGAATATACCATCAGGTGAAAGTTTTTTGCAAGTAATAGTGATAGTTTTATTTATTTTTTTTTGTTAGTGTGTATTTGAGATGTGTGAAAAATATGACATATCGCCGATCTGTTCTGATACGCCATTGGTGCTTGTGATGCTTGAGTGTTATAGTTCTAAAACTTCTTTCTTTCTTGTTGATCTTAGTATTTGACAAAACTGGAAAGGTGTTTGCAAGGCTTTGTGATAGTTCTAAACTTTCTGTTCTTGAGGGGTCTGTGACAGTGTCAGTTAACATTCTGTCAATGCCCATGTCATTTTCCACACATGCAATAAGATATCTGAATTAGTTACTAATGTAAAAAAATGTCTCAAAGTAGATTTTTATAAAAAGGACAGCTGATGTTTCTTTCTTGTTGATCTTAGTATTTGACAAAACTGGAAAGGTGTTTGCAAGGCTTTGTGATAGTTCTAAACTTTCTGTTCTTGAGGCGTCTGTGACAGTGTCAGTTAACATTCTGTCAATGCCCATGTCATTCCACACATGCAATACGATATCTGAATTAGTTACTAATGTAAAAAAATGTCTCAAAGTAGATTTTTATAAAAAGGACAGCTGATGTTAGCATGTGTTCTACCGATAGTTTTGCGTTCTTTAACATGTTTGGGGAGGGATGGCCGTGGTGTATCATTTATTCTTTCATTCATTCACATATGTTCTTTTTCTTTTGTTCTTTTTCTTAATTTCTTTCATTCATTCACATAAAATTCTTGCTCTTAATTCATTCATTCATTCATTGTAAAATTCCGACTGATACAATACACTGGTTGAAGTACTGTTAAACGCAGCCGAAGTTGCGCTGGGACCGAACCAAGTCACTGTGTGCGTTGGAGCATGACGAGGCACACGTTAATGAGTACAAATGGTAAAGAAAGCAAGCGAGTGACCTATCCCTGTTGTAGAGTATCCCTGGTTCATCCAACTGAGCACCTACGTCAACTCTGTCCATCCGACTATTCACCCTCCACTGTACAACTAAGTGCATCCAACTGAGCACCTACGTCAACTCTGTCCATCCGACTATTCACCCTCCACTGTACAACTTAGTGCATCCAACTGAGCACCTACGTCAACTCTGTCCATCCGACTATTCACCCTCCACTGTACAACTTAGTGCATCCAACTGAGCACCTACGTCAACTCTGTCCATCCGACTATTCACCCTCCACTGTACAACTTAGTGCATCTAACTGAGCACCTACGTCAACTCTGTCCATCCGACTATTCACCCTCCACTGTACAACTTAGTTCATCCAACTGAGCACCTACGTCAACTCTGTCCATCCGACTATTCACCCTCCACTGTACAACTTAGTTCATCCAACTGAGCACCTACGTCAACTCTGTCCATCCGACTATTCACCCTCCACTGTACAACTTAGTGCATCCAACTGAGCACCTACGTCAAGTCTGTCCATCCGACTATTCACCCTCCACTGTACAACTTAGTGCATCCAACTGAGCACCTACGTCAACTCAGTCCATCCGACTATTCACCCTCCACTGTACAGCTTAGTGCATCCAACTGAGCACCTACGTCAACTCAGTCCATCCGACTATTCACCCTCCACTGTACAACTTAGTTCATCCAACTGAGCACCTACGTCAACTCTGTCCATCCGACTATTCACCCTCCACTGTACAACTTAGTGCATCCAACTGAGCACCTACGTCAACTCTGTCCATCCGACTATTCACCCTCCACTGTACAACTTAGTGCATCCAACTGAGCACCTACGTCAACTCTGTCCATCCGACTATTCACCCTCCACTGTACAACTTAGTTCATCCAACTGAGCACCTACGTCAACTCTGTCCATCCGACTATTCACCCTCCACTGTACAACTTAGTTCATCCAACTGAGCACCTACGTCAACTCTGTCCATCCGACTATTCACCCTCCACTGTACAACTTAGTGCATCCAACTGAGCACCTACGTCAACTCTGTCAATCCGACTATTCACCCTCCACTGTACAACTTAGTTCATCCAACTGAGCACCTACGTCAAGTCTGTCCATCCGACTATTCACCCTCCACTGTACAACTTAGTTCATCCAACTGAGCACCTACGTCAACTCTGTCCATCCGACTATTCACCCTCCACTGTACAACTTAGTGCATCCAACTGAGCACCTACGTCAACTCTGTCCATCCGACTGTTCACCCTCCACTGTACAACTTAGTTCATCCAACTGAGCACCTACGTCAACTCTGTCCATCCGACTATTCACCCTCCACTGTACAAGTCAGTGATTTTAAGGAAGTTTCATTTGTACTGATATCAAGTATATATATGACACTGTATGATCTCAAAATACAACCGAATCAAAACACTCTTGTCCATAAGCAAATACATGTATTCATGTTGACGTTGATAAATCCCGCTGTATACCCCTCTGGCCAAGGACAAAAGCTTAAAGTATTTAACAGCTTCCTGTACATGAACTAGATATGACCCCAGGAGACTCCTGGATTTATAAGGACACGGAAATGAAGGGTCGGCACAGGTATACAAACACCTTTCTAGTTGTGGCAGGAAAATTCAGCATAAGCGTAACTTTTTTTTAAATCATTTGAGAATAAATTTATCATGCATCCATGCTACTCACCACATAAAATAATCACAAGGAGACATTGTAAGTGCATCCTATCTATGTTTGTCTCTGAAACATAATGGAAGTTTGTAAAGGTAATAGGGCATGTAGGAAACGACTGTCGTACTTGCTAGCGACCAGATATATCACAGAGATTACTTGTAGTCGGTTTAAATGTTTCCAGTTCGGAAGTATACTTCCATAACAATGATTATTATAAGCACCTTTCTGAAAACATCATGAAACGTGTTGCGTGAGAAGTAACTTCATAAATGATCATGTGTATTTACTTCAGTCTATAAAACTTGCACATTCTCAAACTTAGTAATTGTAATGCTAGAACACATCCGTACCAGATCATTCCTAACGAGAAACACTTACCTTTCTCGGCGGTTGCTGTTGGAGTTGTGTTCGGGGGTTCATGGATGGAGATAATATCATAGGTCAGCCAGTATCAGCTTTCGTTTCCAAGAACTCCATGACGGACCAACAACATCTGGCTGTAATTACATTGATAAACCTCAGACTCCAATTCAGCTCTGGCGATAACACCAAGCATCATATTTCACTTGCTATAAGAAAATTACTTTTAT